>NC_058080.1:420332146-420932146 GCF_014858855.1 Bufo gargarizans | reverse complement strand
ATAGCTACTAGAGAGGGATCGTTGATTCAGGGAGTTATTCTGATTGCCTGATTGGAGTCGGGAAGGAATTTTTTATTCCCCTAAAGTGAGGAAAATTGGCTTCTACCTCACAGGGTTTTTTTGCCTTCCTTTGGATCAACTTGCAGGATGACAGGCCGAACTGGATGGACAAATGTCTTTTTTCGGCCTTATGTACTATGTTTCTATGTTACAGGTATATCAAACCCATTATTCAGTATTTAGTGGAAGCAGGTATATTGTAGGCCTCAATCAATATTTGAACCGCACAAAACTGCTGCACAATACAAATGCACTATAATATACTTTCTATGTTAGAAAGTGTAATATAATTATATCACACCCCTCAGTATATCACACCTATCGATACTGTAAAATTCTGGCCCACCTGGACAGAGTACCTAAGGGTCATAGGTAGAGTTGAGCGAACACCTGGATGTTCGGGTTCGAGAAGTTCGGCCGAACATCCCGGAAATGTTCGGGTTCGGGATCCGAACCCGATCCGAACTTCGTCCCGAACCCGAACCCCATTGAAGTCAATGGGGACCCGAACTTTTCGGCACTAAAAAGGCTGTAAAACAGCCCAGGAAAGAGCTAGAGGGCTGCAAAAGGCAGCAACATGTAGGTAAATCCCCTGCAAACAAATGTGGATAGGGAAATGAATTAAAATAAAAATTAAATAAATAAAAATTAACCAAAATCAATTGGAGAGAGGTTCCATAGCAGAGAATCTGGCTTCCCGTCACCCACCACTGGAACAGTCCATTCTCAGATATTTAGGCCCCGGCACCCAGGCAGAGGAGAGAGGTCCCGTAACAGACAATCTGGCTTCATGTCAGCAGAGAATTAGTCTGCATGTCATAGCAGAGAATGAGGCTTCACGTCAGCCACCACTGCAACAGTCCATTGGCATATATTTAGGCCCAGCACCCAGGCAGAGGAGAGAGGTCCCGTAACAGACAATCTGGCTTCATGTCAGCAGAGAATCAGTCTGCATGTCATAGCAGAGAATCAGGCTTCACGTCACCCACCACTGCAACAGTCCATTGTCATAAATTTAGGCCCAGCACTAGTGTTGAGCGGCATGTCCCATATTCGAATTCGCGAAATTTTGTGAATATTCGAAAGAATATTCGTAAAATATTCGCGATTATTCAAATTCGTTATTATTTCGCATATGCGATAATTCGAATTTTCGCATCGCATAATACATATATTTTATGCAAAATTCACATGTGCGCTAATGAAATCGCCTTACGAAGATTCGCAACTCAATTCAATCACTAATGTATGAATGCAATGCCCTTTGCCTCTGTTCTGGGACAAGTGTAGATATTCGCATGTGCGCTAATAAAATCGCCTTACGAAGATTCGCACCTCAATCACTTTCTAGGGAATGTGAGACTTTTGGGAATCAATCGAGATACAGTGGGGGGTGATGACAGTAGTTGACAGAGTACAGATCAATGTAATCTGTAAGGTGGAAAGTAAAATAAAAAATACGAATTTTCGTTAATCGAATTTTACGAAGTTCTACGTATTCGCGAATATGGTGCTATACTATATGAATGCACAGGCCTTTGCCTCTCTGTTCTGGGGACAAGTGTAGATATTTGCATTTGCGTTAATAAAATCGCCTTACGAAGATTCGCAGCTCAATTCAATCACTAATGTATGAATGCAAAGCCCTTTGCCTCTGTTCTGGGACAAGTGTAGATATTCGCATGTGCGCTAATAAAATCGCCTTACGAAGATTCGCAACTCAATTCACTAATGTATGAATGCAAAGCCCTTTGCCTCTGTTCTGGGACGTGCCGATATTCGCATGTGCGCTAATAAAATCGCCTTACGAAGATTCGCGCCTCAATCACTTTCTAGGCAATGTGAGTAAGATCTGAGCTGTTGGACCTTTGGGAAACAATCAATTATATGTGTACTGTAATTTTGTGGGGGGGGGGGGAAAAAAACAAAAAACGAATATTCGTTTTTACGAATATATAGCACTATATTCGAAATATTCGCGAAATCGCGAAGTTGCGATATTCGCGAAAAAAATTTGCTTTTCGAATATTCGCGCTCAACACTACCCAGCACCCAGGCAGAGGAGAGAGGTCCCGTAACAGACAATCTGGCTTCATGTCAGCAGAGAATCAGTCTGCATGTCATAGCAGAGAATGAGGCTTCACGTCAGCCACCACTGCAACAGTCCATTGGCATATATTTAGGCCCAGCACCCAGGCAGAGGAGGGAGGTCCCGTAACAGAGAATCTGTCTTCATGTCAGCAGAGAATTAGTCTGCATGTCATAGCAGAGAATGAGGCTTCACGTCAGCCACCACTGCAACAGTCCATTGGCATATATTTAGGCCCAGCACACACACAGGCAGAGGAGAGAGGTCCCGTAACAGAGAATCTGGCTTCATGTCAGCAGAGAATTAGTCTGCATGTCATAGCAGAGAATGAGGCTTCACGTCAGCCACCACTGCAACAGTCCATTGGCATATATTTAGGCCCAGCACACACACAGGCAGAGGAGAGAGGTCCCGTAACAGAGAATCTGGCTTCATGTCAGCAGAGAATCAGTCTGCATGTCATAGCAGAGAATGAGGCTTCACGTCAGCCACCACTGCAACAGTCCATTGGCATATATTTAGGCCCAGCACCCAGGCAGAGGAGGGAGGTCCCGTAACAGAGAATCTGTCTTCATGTCAGCAGAGAATTAGTCTGCATGTCATAGCAGAGAATGAGGCTTCACGTCAGCCACCACTGCAACAGTCCATTGGCATATATTTAGGCCCAGCACCCAGGCAGAGGAGGGAGGTCCCGTAACAGAGAATCTGTCTTCATGTCAGCAGAGAATTAGTCTGCATGTCATAGCAGAGAATGAGGCTTCACGTCAGCCACCACTGCAACAGTCCATTGGCATATATTTAGGCCCAGCACACACACAGGCAGAGGAGAGAGGTCCCGTAACAGAGAATCTGGCTTCATGTCAGCAGAGAATCAGTCTGCATGTCATAGCAGAGAATGAGGCTTCACGTCAGCCACCACTGCAATAGTCCATTGGCATATATTTAGGCCCAGCACACACACAGGCAGAGGAGAGAGGTCCCGTAACAGAGGATCTGGCTTCATGTCAGCAGAGAATCAGTCTGCATGTCATAGCAGAGAATCAGGCTTCACGTCAGCCACCACTGCAACAGTCCATTGTCATAAATTTAGGCCCAGCACCCAGGCAGAGGAGAGAGGTCCCGTAACAGAGAATCTGGCTTCATGTCAGCAGAGAATCAGTCTTCATATCATAGCAGAGAATCAGGCTTCACGTCACCCACCACTGTAAGAGTCAATTTTCATAAATTTAGGCCCAGAACCCAGGCAGAGGAGAAAGGTCCCGTAACAGACAATCTGGCTTCATGTCAGCAGAGAATCAGTCTTCATATCATAGCAGAGAATCAGGCTTCACGTCACCCACCACTGTAAGAGTCAATTTTCATAAATTTAGGCCCAGAACCCAGGCAGAGGAAAAAGGTCCCGTAACAGACAATCTGGCTTCATGTCAGCAGAGAATCAGTCTTCATATCATAGCAGAGAATCAGGCTTCACGTCACCCACCACTGTAAGAGTCAATTTTCATAAATTTAGGCCCAGAACCCAGGCAGAGGAGAAAGGTCCCGTAACAGACAATCTGGCTTCATGTCAGCAGAGAATCAGTCTTCATATCATAGCAGAGAATCAGGCTTCACGTCACCCACCACTGCAACAGTCCATTGGCATATATTTAGGCCTAGCACACAGGCAGAGCAGAGAGGTCCCGTAACAGACAATCTGGCTTCATGACAGCAGAGAATCAGTCTGCATGTCATAGCAGAGAATCAGGCTTCACGTCAGCCACCACTGCAACAGTCCATTGTCATAAATTTAGGCCCAGCACCCAGGCAGAGGAGAGAGGTCCCGTAACAGAGGATCTGGCTTCATGTCAGCAGAGAATCAGTCTGCATGTCATAGCAGAGAATGAGGCTTCACGTCAGCCACCACTGCAACAGTCCATTGTCATAAATTTAGGCCCAGCACCCAGGCAGAGGAGAGAGGTCCCGTAAAAGAGGATCTGGCTTCATGTCAGCAGAGAATCAGTCTGCATGTCATAGCAGAGAATGAGGCTTCACGTCACCCACCACTGCAACAGTCCATTGGCATATATTTAGGCCTAGCACACAGGCAGAGCAGAGAGGTCCCGTAACAGACAATCTGGCTTCATGACAGCAGAGAATCAGTCTGCATGTCATAGCAGAGAATCAGGCTTCACGTCAGCCACCACTGCAACAGTCCATTGGCATATATTTAGGCCTAGCACACAGGCAGAGCAGAGAGGTCCCGTAACAGACAATCTGGCTTCATGTCAGCAGAGAATCAGTCTGCATGTCATAGCAGAGAATGAGGCTTCACGTCAGCCACCACTGCAACAGTCCATTGTCATAAATTTAGGCCCAGCACCCAGGCAGAGGAGAGAGGTCCCGTAACAGACAATCTGGCTTCATGTCAGCAGAGAATTAGTCTGCATGTCATAGCAGAGAATCAGGCTTCATGTCAGCCACCACTGCAACAGTCCATTGGCATATATTTAGGCCTAGCACACAGGCAGAGGAGAGGTTCATTCAACTTTGGGTAGCATCGCAATATAATGGTAAAATGAAAATAAAAATAGGATTGAATGAGGAAGTGCCCTGGAGTCCAATAATATATGGTTATGGGGAGGTAGTTAATGTCTAATCTGGACAAGGGACGGACAGGTCCTGTGGGATCCATGCCTGGTTCATTTTTATGAACGTCAGCTTGTCCACATTGGCTGTAGACAGGCGGCTGCGTTTGTCTGTAATGACGCCCCCTGCCGTGCTGAATACACGTTCAGACAAAACGCTGGCTGCCAGCACCTCCAAGGCATAAAAGGCTAGCTCTGGCCACGTGGACAATTTAGAGACCCAGAAGTTGAATGGGGCCGAACCATCAGTCAGTACGTGGAGGGGTGTGCACACGTACTGTTCCACCATGTTAGTGAAATGTTGCCTCCTGCTAACACGTTGCGTATCAGGTGGTGGTGCAGTTAGCTGTGGCGTGTTGACAAAAGTTTTCCACATCTCTGCCATGCTAACCCTGCCCTCAGAGGAGCTGGCCGTGACACAGCTGCCTTGGCGACCTCTTGCTCCTCCTCTGCCTTGGCCTTGGGCTTCCACTTGTTCCCCTGTGACATTTGGGAATGCTCTCAGTAGCGCGTCTACCAACGTGCGCTTGTACTCGCGCATCTTCCTATCACGCTCCAGTGCAGGAAGTAAGGTGGGCACATTGTCTTTGTAGCGTGGATCCAGCAGGGTGGCAACCCAGTAGTCCGCACAGGTTAAAATGTGGGCAACTCTGCTGTCGTTGCGCAGGCACTGCAGCATGTAGTCGCTCATGTGTGCCAGGCTGCCCAGGGATAAGGACAAGCTGTCCTCTGTGGGAGGCGTATCGTCATCGTCCTGCCTTTCCCCCCAGCCACGCACCAGTGATGGACCCGAGCTGCGTTGGGTGCCACCCCGCTGTGACCATGCTTCATCCTCATCCTCCTCCACCTCCTCCTCATCCTCGTCCTCCTCGTCCTCCAGTAGTGGGCCCTGGCTGGCCACATTTGTACCTGGCCTCTGCTGTTGCCAAAAACCTCCCTCTGAGTCACTTCGAAGAGACTGGCCTGAAAGTGCTAAAAATGACCCCTCTTCCTCCTCCTCCTCCTCCTCCTCCTGGGCCACCTCCTCTTCCATCATCGCCCTAAGTGTTTTCTCAAGGAGACATAGAAGTGGTATTGTAACGCTGATAACGGTGTCATCGCCACTGGCCATGTTGGTGGAGTACTCGAAACAGCGCAACAGGGCACACAGGTCTCGCATGGAGGCCCAGTCATTGGTGGTGAAGTGGTGCTGTTCTGTAGTGCGACTGACCCGTGCGTGCTGCAGCTGAAACTCCACTATGGCCTGCTGCTGCTCGCACAGTCTGTCCAGCATGTGCAAGGTGGAGTTCCACCTGGTGGGCACGTCGCATATGAGGCGGTGAGCGGGAAGGCCGAAGTTACGCTGTAGCGCAGACAGGCGAGCAGCAGCAGGATGTGAACGCCGGAAGCGCGAACAGACGGCCCGCACTTTATGCAGCAGCTCTGACATGTCGGGGTAGTTGTGAATGAACTTCTGCACCACCAAATTCAGCACATGCGCCAAGCAAGGGATGTGCGTCAAATTGGCTAGTCCCAGAGCTGCAACGAGATTTCGCCCATTATCACACACCACCAGGCCGGGCTTGAGGCTCACCGGCAGCAACCACTCGTCGGTCTGTTGTTCTATACCCCGCCACAACTCCTGTGCGGTGTGGGGCCTGTCCCCCAAACATATGAGTTTCAGAATGGCCTGCTGACGTTTACCCCGGGCTGTGCTGAAGTTGGTGGTGAAGGTGTGTGGCTGACTGGATGAGCAGGTGGAAGAAGAGGAGGAGGAAGCCGAGAAGGAGGAGGTGGCAACAGGAGGCAAAGAATGTTGCCCTGCGATCCTTGGCGGCGGAAGGACGTGCGCCAAACAGCTCTCCGCCTGGGGCCCAGCTGCCACTACATTTACCCAGTGTGCAGTTAGGGAGATATAGCGTCCCTGGCCGTGCTTACTGGTCCACGTATCTGTGGTTAGGTGGACCTTGCCACAGATGGCGTTGCGCAGTGCACACTTGATTTTATCGGATACTTGGTTGTGCAGGGAAGGCACGGCTCTCTTGGAGAAGTAGTGCCGGCTGGGAACAACATACTGTGGGACAGCAAGCGACATGAGCTGTTTGAAGCTGTCTGTGTCCACCAGCCTAAATGACAGCATTTCATAGGCCAGTAGTTTAGAAATGCTGGCATTCAGGGCCAGGGATCGAGGGTGGCTAGGTGGGAATTTACGCTTTCTATCAAATGTTTGTGAGATGGAGAGCTGAACGCTGGCGTGTGACATGGTTGAGACGCTTGGTGACGGAGGTGGTGGTGGTGGTGTTGGTGGTACATCCCCTGTTTGCTGGGCGGCAGGTGCCAACGTTCCTCCAGAGGCGGAGGAAGAGGCCGAGGCGGCAGCAGCAGAATAGGCCGAGGCGGCAGCAGCAGAAGAGGTAGCAGGGGGAGCCTGAGTGACTTCCTTGGTTTTAAGGTGTTTACTCCACTGCAGTTCATGCTTTGCATGCAGGTGCCTGGTCATGCAGGTTGTGCTCAGGTTCAGAACGTTAATGCCTCGCTTCAGGCTCTGATGGCACAGCGTGCAAACCACTCGGGTCTTGTCGTCAGCACATTGTTTGAAGAAGTGCCATGCCAGGGAACTCCTTGAAGCTGCCTTTGGGGTGCTCGGTCCCAGATGGCGGCGGTCAGTAGCAGGCGGAGTCTCTTGGCGGCGGGTGTTCTGCTTTTGCCCACTGCTCCCTCTTTTGCTACGCTGTTGACTCGGTCTCACCACTGCCTCTTCCTCCGAACTGTGAAAGTCAGTGGCACGACCTTCATTCCATGTGGGGTCTAGGACCTCATCGTCCCCTGCATCGTCTTCCACCCAGTCTTGATCCCTGACCTCCTGTTCAGTCTGCACACTGCAGAAAGACGCAGCAGTTGGCACCTGTGTTTCGTCATCATCAGAGACATGCTGAGGTGGTATTCCCATGTCCTCATCATCAGGAAACATAAGTGGTTGTGCGTCAGTGCATTCTATGTCTTTCACCGCTGGGGAAGGGCTAGGTGGATGCCCTTGGGAAACCCTGCCAGCGGAGTCTTCAAACAGCATAAGAGACTGCTGCATAACTTGAGGCTGAGACAGTTTCCCTGGTATGCATGGGGGTGATGTGACAGACTGATGGGGTTGGTTTTCAGGCGCCATCTGTGCGCTTTCTGCAGAAGACTGGGTGGGAGATAATGTGAACGTGCTGGATCCACTGTCGGCCACCCAATTGACTAATGCCTGTACCTGCTCAGGCCTTACCATCCTTAGAACGGCATTGGGCCCCACCATATATCGCTGTAAATTCTGGCGGCTACTGGGACCTGAGGTAGTTGGTACACTAGGACGTGTGGATGTGGCAGAACGGCCACGTCCTCTCCCAGCACCAGAGGGTCCACTAACACCACCACGACCATGTCCACGTCCACGTCCCTTACTAGATGTTTTTCTCATTGTTATGGTTCACCACAACAACAAATATATTATTTGGCCCAATGTATTGTATTCAAATTCAGCGGGATATAAATTTGAGGCCTAGTATTTAGGCGCTGGGTGACCGGTATGGATTTAGTGACAGAATTAGACTTGGAAATGCACAGAAGCGTGTGTGTGTGAAGTTATTCTGAATGACCCAATGTGCACCTTGAATATTATATACCCTTTTAGGGATAGATTTCAAATAGCTCTGATATAGCAGAAACCACTAAATTATGAAATTGCTAAATTGGGAATTGTATTTCAACCCAGAACAAGAAATGTGCTTGAACGGACACTAAATAACTCGCCCAGCTACAGCACTAAGGACAGATTTAGCTGGATATAAATTTGAGGCCTAGTATTTAGGCGCTGGGTGACCGGTATGGATTTAGTGACAGAATTAGACTTGGAAATACACAGTAGCGGGTGTGTGTGAAGTTATTCTGAATGACCCAATGTGCACCTTGAATATTATATACCCTTTTAGGGATAGATTTCAAATAGCTCTGATATAGCAGAAACCACTAAATTATGAAATTGCTAAATTGGGAATTGTATTTCAACCCAGAACAAGAAATGTGCTTGAACGGACACTAAATAACTCGCCCAGCTACAGCACTAAGGACAGATTTAGCAGGATATAAATTTGAGACCTAGTATTTAGGCGCTGGGTGACAGGTATGGGTTTAGTGCCAGAATTAGACTTGGAAATACACAGTAGCGGGTGTGTGTGAAGTTATTCTGAATGACCCAATGTGCACCTTGAATATTATATACCCTTTTAGGGATAGATTTCAAATAGCTCTGATATAGCAGAAACCACTAAATTATGAAATTGCTAAATTGGGAATTGTATTTCAACCCAGAACAAGAAATGTGCTTGAACGGACACTAAATAACTCGCCCAGCTACAGCACTAAGGACAGATTTAGCGGGATATAAATTTGAGACCTAGTATTTAGGCGCTGGGTGACAGGTATGGGTTTAGTGCCAGAATTAGACTTGGAAATACACAGTAGCGGGTGTGTGTGAAGTTATTCTGAATGACCCAATGTGCACCTTGAATATTATATACCCTTTTAGGGATAGATTTCAAATAGCTCTGATATAGCAGAAACCACTAAATTATGAAATTGCTAAATTGGGAATTGTACTTCAACCCAGAACAAAAAATGTGCTTTGACGGACACTAAATATCTTTCCAAGCAACAACAGTACAGCGGTAACGAGAGATTTAGCAGGATATAAATTTGAGGCCTAGTATTTAGGCGCTGGGTGACAGGTATGGGTTTAGTGACAGAATTAGACTTGGAAATACACAGTAGCGGGTGTGTGTGAAGTTATTCTGAATGACCCAATGTGCACCTTGAATATTATATACCCTTTTAGGGATAGATTTCAAATAGCTCTGATATAGCAGAAACCACTAAATTATGAAATTGCTAAATTGGGAATTGTACTTCAACCCAGAACAAAAAATGTGCTTTGACGGACACTAAATAACTTTCCCAGCTACAACAGGACAGCGGTAACGAGAGATTTAGCGGGATATAAATTTGAGGCCTAGTATTTAGGCGCTGGGTGACAGGTATGGGTTTAGTGACAGAATTAGACTTGGAAATACACAGTAGCGGGTGTGTGTGAAGGTATTCTGAATGACCCTATGTGCACCTTCAATATGATCTACCCTTTTAGGGATAGATTTCAAATAGCTCTGATATAGCAGAAACCACTAAATTATGAAATTGCTAAATTGGGAATTGTATTTCAACCCAGAAGAAAAAATGTGCTTTGACGGACACTAAATAACTTTCCCAGCTACAACAGGACAGCGGTAACGAGAGATTTAGCAGGATATAAATTTGAGGCCTAGTATTTAGGCGCTGGGTGACAGGTATGGGTTTAGTGACAGAATTAGACTTGAAAATACACAGTAGCGGGTGTGTGTGAAGTTATTCTGAATGACCCAATGTGCACCTTGAATATTATATACCCTTTTAGGGATAGATTTCAAATAGCTCTGATATAGCAGAAACCACTAAATTATGAAATTGCTAAATTGGGAATTGTACTTCAACCCAGAACAAAAAATGTGCTTTGACGGACACTAAATAACTTTCCCAGCTACAACAGGACAGCGGTAACGAGAGATTTAGCGGGATATAAATTTGAGGCCTAGTATTTAGGCGCTGGGTGACAGGTATGGGTTTAGTGACAGAATTAGACTTGGAAATACACAGTAGCGGGTGTGTGTGAAGTTATTCTGAATGACCCTATGTGCACCTTCAATATGATCTACCCTTTTAGGGATAGATTTCAAATAGCTCTGATATAGCAGAAACCACTAAATTATGAAATTGCTAAATTGGGAATTGTATTTCAACCCAGAACAAAAAATGTGCTTTGACGGACACTAAATAACTTTCCCAGCTACAACAGGACAGCGGTAACGAGAGATTTAGCAGGATATAAATTTGAGGCCTAGTATTTAGGCGCTGGGTGACAGGTATGGGTTTAGTGACAGAATTAGACTTGAAAATACACAGTAGCGGGTGTGTGTGAAGTTATTCTGAATGACCCAATGTGCACCTTGAATATTATATACCCTTTTAGGGATAGATTTCAAATAGCTCTGATATAGCAGAAACCACTAAATTATGAAATTGCTAAATTGGGAATTGTACTTCAACCCAGAACAAAAAATGTGCTTTGACGGACACTAAATAACTTTCCCAGCTACAACAGGACAGCGGTAACGAGAGATTTAGCAGGATATAAATTTGAGGCCTAGTATTTAGGCGCTGGGTGACAGGTATGGGTTTAGTGACAGAATTAGACTTGAAAATACACAGTAGCGGGTGTGTGTGAAGTTATTCTGAATGACCCAATGTGCACCTTGAATATTATATACCCTTTTAGGGATAGATTTCAAATAGCTCTGATATAGCAGAAACCACTAAATTATGAAATTGCTAAATTGGGAATTGTACTTCAACCCAGAACAAAAAATGTGCTTTGACGGACACTAAATAACTTTCCCAGCTACAACAGGACAGCGGTAACGAGAGATTTAGCGGGATATAAATTTGAGGCCTAGTATTTAGGCGCTGGGTGACCGGTATGGATTTAGTGACAGAATTAGACTGGGATATGGCCAAAAAATAACCACACTATTGCTGGTTAAATGCACTTGGTGACGGGCGCAGCTTGCCCCTGATGTAGTATATGGCCAAAAAATGAACAGACTATTGCTGGTTAAATGCACTTGGTGTCACAGCTTGACCAACCACACTACTGAGGGTTAAATGCACTTGGTGACGGGCGCAGCTTGCCCCTGATGTAGTATATGGCCAAAAAATAAACAGACTATTGCTGGTTAAATGCACTTGGTGTGACAGCTTCACCCTGATGTAGGCTTTAGCCAGAAAACAACCACACCATTGAGGGTTAAATGCACTTGGTGACAGGCGCAGCTTGCCCCTGATTTTGTATATGGCCAAAAAATGAACAGACTATTGCTGGTTAAATGCACTTGGTGTGACAGCTTCACCCTGATGTAGGCTTTAGCCAAAAAACAACCACACCATTGAGGGTTAAATGCACTTGGTGACAGGCGCAGCTTGCCCCTGATTTTGTATATGGCCAAAAAATGAACAGACTATTGCTGGTTAAATGCACTTGGTGTGACAGCTTCACCCTGATGTAGGCTTTAGCCAAAAAACAACCACACCATTGAGGGTTAAATGCACTTGGTGACAGGCGCAGCTTGCCCCTGATTTTGTATATGGCCAAAAAATGAACAGACTATTGCTGGTTAAATGCACTTGGTGTGACAGCTTCACCCTGATGTAGGCTTTAGCCAAAAAACAACCACACCATTGAGGGTTAAATGCACTTGGTGACAGGCGCAGCTTGCCCCTGATTTTGTATATGGCCAAAAAATGAACAGACTATTGCTGGTTAAATGCACTTGGTGTGACAGCTTCACCCTGATGTAGGCTTTAGCCAAAAAACAACCACACCATTGAGGGTTAAATGCACTTGGTCGCAGCTTGTGCTGGCGCACCACAAGACACAAAATGGCCGCCGATCACCCCAGAAAAATGTGACTGACAAACGGTCTGGGCAGCCTAAAAACAGTGAGCAATTGAGGATCAGCAGCTCAATGATCCACAGCTGCAGATCGATCAGTTAATCAAGTCCTTTGGAGGAGTTAATCTGCCTAATCTCGCCCTACTGTCGCAGCCGCAACCTCTCCCTACGCTAATCAGAGCAGAGTGACGGGCGGCGCTATGTGACTCCAGCTTAAATAGAGGCTGGGTCACATGGTGCTCTGGCCAATCACAGCCATGCCAATAGTAGGCATGGCTGTGATGGCCTCTTGGGGCAAGTAGTATGACGCTTGTTGATTGGCTGCTTTGCAGCCTTTCAAAAAGCGCCAAGAAAGCGTCACAAAAGCGCGAAGAAAGCGACGAACACCGAACCCGAACCCGGACTTTTACGAAAATGTCCGGGTTCGGGTCCGTGTCACGGACACCCCAAAATTCGGTACGAACCCGAACTATACAGTTCGAGTTCGCTCATCCCTAGTCATAGGGATAACTAGGGGCAGTAATTTTCATCCTATCTGGACTCTACATTTGATCTATTGAACCTTTAGATACCATATGTTCAGGTAAGACTGCAGAATTTTATTTTTTGGAGTACTGGTGTTTTTCTTTGATGTCTTAATAATAGTATAAAAAATTTAGTTTTATTGAGATCATCTTTTCCAGCGATGACATGCTTCTTGTTCTTAATATTTCAGATTGAAGGTGGATGATACTGTTAACCTGTTACTACTGGTCCTTTGACTGTGGCATAATAAAAGTGTAAAGATATAAGGGATTTGCATCCCCACCTATCCCTTGGTTGTACTTGATGGACTTATGTCTTTTTTCAACTGTATCAACTATGTAACTATGTAAGTCGGCACTCTGGTGTCCTCCTGGTGCGTGCATTTTAGGAGAGGCACTCCATCATGACCTATAGAAGAAAAAGACCAGCACTCACTTAACATCATGTGACACATTTCAGCTATAACAGCCTTTTTCAGACATTAGGAAGGCTGTTTTACCTGAAACACATCACATGATGTTATTATGTGACAATAAACATACCACTATACTACTATAAGTGACAGTATTTTTCTTCTATAAGTGGCCTAATACAGTCTGGTGTTTGAATCCTATAAAATACATTCTGATATTGGCAATGTTTTGAAATGGATTATCAAGTAAGGTCTAGTGATCAGCGGCAGGGGGAATATTCGAATTTGCAATATTTTGTGAATATTTTGTAGTATATTCGTTATAAATTCCCGAATTCGAGACATCGAGATTATATTCTTGATTGCAGAAATTGGCAATGTAATATTTGCATAATGTGCGCGAAATACAGGTGTGAGTCACTTATGCTACATTTTTTCCTGAGACTGGAGAAAATAGTTGACATGGCAGAACATTAGACCAGCTTTATATGCAGATAGAGTACTCCAATATATTTGTACATGCAAATTTTCGGCAATTAATGATGTGCATATTTTTTTTGCAATATGTGCAACTTGTGACATCACAGCACTATGTCTGTAGGCATGTATGTATGGACAGCAGAACCTATCAGCTACACTATAGATCTATCTAATCTACACTGACTATCTCCCACTAACTAACTGTCTAATGCAGTGCTTCTCAATTATTTTCTGTCATGCCCCCCCTAGGAAGAAGAAAACATTTTGCGCCCCCCGCGCGACTGTAAATAGTATCATTTGTCTATAAAATTGTTATAATTAATAAGTACACCTCTGCATAACACTGTATCCTTATTAACGTATAAGAGAATAAAGAAAGAAATGTGGATCAATTTACAACAAAAATATTTTTAACCAAAAGGTGTGCTTTTGGTGGGTTTGGAACTAATGGTGGTCTGTGGGTGGCACTATTACTGGGGATCTGTGGATGACGGACACTGTTATGGGGGGGATCTGTGGATGACAGATACTGTTATGGGGGGGATCTGTGGATGACGGACACTGTTATGGGGGGGATCTGTGGATGACGGACACTGTTATGGGGGGGATCTGTGGATGACGGACACTGTTATGGGGAGATCTGTGGATGACGAACACTGTTATGGGGGGATCTGTGGATGACGGACACTGTTATGGGGGGATCTGTGGATGACGGACACTGTTATGGGGGGATCTGTGGATGACGGACACTGTTATGGGGGGATCTGTGGATGACGGACACTGTTATGGGGGGATCTGTGGATGACGGACACTGTTATGGGGGGATCTGTGGATGACAGACACTGTTATGGGGGGATCTGTGGATGACGGACACTGTTATGGGGGATCTGTGGATGACGGACACTGTTATGGGGGGGATCTGTGGATGACGGACACTGTTATGGGGGGGATTTGTGGATGACGGACACTGTTACGGGGGGGGATCTGTGGATGACGGACACTGTTACAGGGGGGATCTGTGGATGGCACTGTTACAGGGGGGATCTGTGGATGGCACTGTTACAGGGGGATCTGTGGATGGCACTGTTACAGGGGGGGTCTGTGGGTGGCACTGTTATGGGGTGGGGGATCTGTGGCTGGCACTGTTATATATGTGCCATCCACAAACCCCCACCCCATAACAGTGGCATCCACAGCCCCCCCCCTTAACTGTGCCATCCACGGATCAGCCTAAACCCCCCCCCCCACCGCCACCCCCCCCCAGTATTCAAATATAAAATGTCTTATTCAATTAAAATGTATTAGATATGCCCCCTCACTCCTAAATTCCTAATAGTACCTTACATCCTATTCCTAGGTTCTGTACAATTGCGGCAGGCCGAGCGGGCGGGCGGCCGGCGCGTCACTCACTGACGTCACTTGCCTGCACCGCCTGCTTCATTCATAAAGTAGGCGGCGCAGGCACGTGACACCAGGGAGTTACGCTGCCGCCCGCCCGACCTGCCGGCATTACAGAACCTAGGAATAGGATGTAAGGTACTAGGAATTTAGGAGTGAGGGGGCATATCTAATACATTTTAATTGAATAAGATATTTTATATTGCTATACCGGAGCGGCGGGGCTATAGTACACTGACTGCACCGCCCCGCCGCTATTCCCGGCCCCCAGCTCCTCCTCCCAGTCCCTCAGCGCCTGCGCCGGCCTCTGATCAGAGGAAGGGAGATGAGCGCTTCCACAATGGAAGCGTTCATCTCCCTGCCGCATATTACATTGCGCGCCCCCCTTCATGGAGCCTGGCGCCCCCCCTGGGGGGCGCGCCCCACTATTTGAGAAACACTGGTCTAATGTAATACAACAAAGCACAGAGCACAGCAATGACACTGCTGTCTCTGTCATAACTGCAATAAACTTTAGAAAATAGCTGCTGGGGAGGTTCTTATATACTAAGGGGTAGGCAACTTTTCTATCGGTTGCTAAGCTGTGACAAAGCCTTCTCATTGGCTCACAAGCTAGAAGGAGGGAGGGATGATCACCTGATGTGTACTGTGTTAAAAAATATTCATCATTACGAATATATAGCACTATATTCTAAATATTCACAAATTCTCGAAGTGCCGATATTCGCGATAAACATTTGTAATATGAATATTCGCATTCAACACTAGTAGGCCAGAGATTTATACCTGGAAGGAGACTGGTGCATTGGCTGCCCAATGTTACTTGCAGTTACATTTTGGATATAGGTTCTGGGAATAAAAAATATCTAACTGTTACTATTTATTATGGACATACAAGTAAAGAGAAAAACTTTCTTTCATCAGAAAGAATCAAACTTCAAACTTTCAACAAAGGAACATTTAATCTTTCTCGGATCAGGATGATATAATCTGCAACCTCGAGGGTCTATTATATGTAATGTTAATCAGGCTCGGACTGGCCCACAGGGTTACAGGGGAATCCCGCGGTGGGCCCCTGAGCAAGGTGGGCCCCCAGTCTCCCACCCCCTGCACAAGTGGCACATAACACAGTAGACTTACTGCACTACATACATATATTTAATGTACAGCACCTCAGCCAGCCTATGTTCATATAAAAACTTGTTAAATTATTTATTATATATGAATTTATCCATACGGTGGGCCCCCAAAATAAAGTTTACTGGTGGGCCCTTGTTATCCCAGTCTGACACTGATGTTAATAATTGATAAAACTGTATAAGCTTGGTGTAAATGATCTGATATGAGTTGTGCAGCCCTTTTACCTGAAGAATAAACTATTGACAGTGGTAATAATAAAGACTGAAGCAGGTGTGTGACCATAAAGTGTACCTAGTAAAATACTTGTGGACTACAAATGTTGAATGCAAACTGGTAACATAACTTCAAATGATAATCACAGTTTATTTTGGCTTGATAAAGTTATTTTTAGAGAAAATGGGGGGGGGGGGAATGGGGGAGAAAATGGTTTATTTGTTTCCCAGAGGTCTCTGAAAGGGGAAGAGCATACGATAAAGCCACCATGTTTGAGACATAAACTGACATAATTAACATTTGACCAAAATGAGAGCACATATATTAGCAAAAAGAGTTTTGACAGGTATGCTCATATATCTCTAGATGGAGATATAGATCAGGAATCAGCGCTAATCTTTCAGCCTCCTCAAGAAGAAATAGCTCTCTGTACAGCTTTCTGTGCACTTTGTGATTTAGTCTTCCCAACAGGTATCCAGGGATCTATTTTTATAAGGTCTGAGAAGTCATGAGAACTCGCATCCAAAAAGTATCTCAACCCGACATCTAGATGTTTCTAAGGACAGGTCCATTGGGGTCTTGGGTTTAATTAACTGTTTGTCTTTTATGATTAAAATCCAGAATTGGATCAAAAATTGGAAAGTGAAATTATGTGACTTGGGTTTGGTCTTTCTTAAAACTGCAACATAGCACACAAGTACTGTATAATTTTACATACACGTTATGTATTTAAATGCATAGTGTAAAATAAATTTTTCCTATGAAAAATATTACAAAATTTTCAATGTTCAGCTTCCTCTTTTTTTATGATGACTCAAAGACTGCAATATCATGCACAGTATGTTAATAGCAATATAGTTTCAAACCACTAGCTTTAATAATTAAATCACCAATCGAATCATAACAAGCAATTGAAAATGTTTTTTTCTAACTACCAAAATATTGGATGCAGTAACCTTGAAATAATAAGATATTTTATTAAAGGGGTTGTCTCATCATGGACAATGGTGGCATATCGCTAAGATATGCCTATATTGTGTTATAGGTACGGGTCGAGAACGGAGCCACTGAAGTGAAGGAGGGAACATTGCGCAAGCGCAGCCACCATCCATTCATTTTCTATGGGGCCGTCAAAAATAGCCGAGCGCTGGCCCTGCGTCGGCCGTTGGCCCCATAGAAATGAATGGCAGTGGGGGCCGCGCATGTGCAGTATCCTTCCATTCACTTCTATGGGGAGCCGGCTTGGTGGTGGCCAGACCTGAGTCCTCCAGCCACCACCTTGCAGGGCTTCATTTTCAATATAGGTGCTGGTCCCAGCGGTATGCCCCCATTGTCTATGATGAGACAACCCCCTTAAGTTAATTGTAAAATCATTATCACAGGGCATAAAATGAGTGGCACATTTTCAGTGAATTTAGGCGAGTGCACAAACTACTTGTCCTACTAGACAATCATTTTATGTAATGTTTATGAGCTCCAACTTGCACCTTGATAAGGCTGCTTTCAGCACAGTCAGTGTTCGATCAGTGATTTCCATCAGTTACTGTGAGCCAAAACTAGTAGTGAAGCCTACACAGAGATAAGGTTTAATGGAAAGACTCACAATAACTGATGGAAATTACTAACCAAATCACTGACCAAACACTGACTGTGTGAAAATGGCCTAAATAGTATATTCTCTTAAAGATACAGCCATATGCCTGCTACAATACATTAACTCCATCAGTGCCATGATCAACTGTAACACTATGCAGGGGGTCATCCCTTCTTATGCTATTGGTCATCAACGTGACAATGGATACAGACTGGGAATTGACAAAGGAGCCCCATGGCTGTCTATTGTAAATGTCTGTTAGAAGAATGGTAATATTATATACAAGATTATATTACTTTACACTCAATTTAACCCTTTGACTTGACATGAGTGAATCACTTCCAAGCAAATCGAATTTGTTACGAATCCCCCCCCCAAAAAAAAATATATAATTGTATTCCTGCGAATTTGAAACTCTTTTGATTTGTTTTGGACAAACTTTACAGGTTAGAAGACGGAGGGAGACGTAGACATCTGCCACCACATAAGGATTTTATTTTTTTATTCACATTTTTTATTTTTTTATGTGACAATGTAGTGTTATTAATCAGGCCGTTTGTTACCGTCAGCTATCATCCATTTACCCATAGCTATACATGTGATTGTTACTTTGACATTACTACATGTATAAATGCAGCAAAGAACAGAGCTGTGGGTATGCTACAATGAGGTCTCCAAATGTTCCAGAGTAAAAAAATCGAGTGTAGTGGACCTCGGGGCAATCGAGAGCATCAACTAAATCCCTATTCACGCTTCTTGCTGATCTTATATGTTTGTTTCCAGTCTAATGAATAGTGATGAGCGGCAGGGGCAATATTCGAATTTGCAATATTTCACAAATATTTGGGCGAATATTCATCATATATTCTCGAATACGAGAATTTGCAATTATTCTCTTGATTGGGAAAATTGGCAATGTAATATGCGCGTATTGCTCGTGCAATACAGGCGTGGGTCACTTTTGCTACGTTTTTCAAGCTGCTAGAAGTTTCCCGAGACTGGAGAAAATATATGCAGTTAGAGTGCTCCAATATATTCGCGATTTTGCAAATCGGCAATTAATGATGCGCATATTTTGGCGCAATACGTGCAACTTCACATTTTAACAGGTCTGACTACTTATTAGTGATTGGTGTACTAAGTATTGTTGTGAACTTGTGACATCACAGCACTATGTCTGTAGCATGTATGTATGAACAGCAGAACCTATCAGCTACACTATATCAGGATATAACCTACACTAACTATCTCCCACTAACTATCTGTATTATATATATATAAGCTAACTAATTAACTATGTAATGTAATTATACAGTAAAGCACAGAGCACAGCAATGACAATGCTCTCTCTCAGAACAGCAAAAAACTGCAGAAAATGGATGCTGGGGAGGTTTTTTATGTAGTAAGGGGTAGGCAACTTTCCTATTGGTTGCTAGGGATGTTGCTAAGCTCAGACAAAGACATTACAGCCTTCTCATTGGCCCACAAGCAGGAAGGGAGGTTACTGATGAAAAAAAATCTAGAATATTCGTAAATACTAATATATAGCACTATATTCTAAATCTTTGCGAATTCTTGAAGTGACTATATTCGCAATTAAAATTCACGATTTGAATATTTATGCCCAACACTACTAATGAATAGTTGCAACAAAGCTGATATACCTAACTACACACATTTAGCTAAGCCAGGGATGAACATTTTCAATAGTCTATGCTCCTTGCAATTCTCCAGGAGCAAGATGCCACTTGCAGAGTATTTGGTGAGGAAAAGTATCATCTTGTAAATTCTGTAGCCAGAAGAAGAGAAATTGGTGTGCAATAGAAGAACACTGCAGCAGGCAAGTGAAGACAAACATGAGGAGCTGCAGCCCCCCAAATAGCATTCCTGGTAGCTGGTGAGTAGTGTTGAGCGTGAATATTAGAATCGAGAATTTTAATTGCGAATATCATCACTTTGACAATTTGTGAATATTTTCAATATAGTGCTATTTATTCTTATTCACGAATAGTGTTGACTATTCTAATTGCAAATTTATTGCAAATATATTTTTGAAATCAAGTAAACAATGACTGGAGATAATGAATTCTAGAATTTGCGAACTTATGCTGAATATTCAGCCAAAAATTCTCAAAATATAAAGAATTCGAATATTGCCTATGCCACTCATTACAACTGGTAAGCTGGAGCCATTTACAGCTTCTGTTATTAAGTGACTGTACATTCGTGGCCAAAAGTTTTGAGAATTACATAAATATTGGAAATTGGAAAAGTCGCTGCTTAAGTTTTTCTAATAGCAATTTGCATATACTCCAGAATGATTAGAAGAGTGATCAGATAAATTGCATAGTCCTTATTTGCCATGAAAATTAACTGAATCCCAAAAAAAACTTTCCACTGCATTTCATTGCTGTCATTAAAGGACCTGCTGAGATCATTTCAGTAATCGTCTTGTTAACTCAGGTGAGAATGTTGACGAACACAAGGCTGGAGATCATTGTGTCAGGCTGATTGGGTTAAAATGGCAGACTTGACCTGTTAAAAGGAGGGTGATGCTTGAAATCATTGTTCTTCCATTGTTAACCATGGTGACCTGCAAAGAAACGCGTGCAGCCATCATTGCGTTGCATAAAAATGGCTTCACAGGCAAGGATAATGTTGCTACTAAGATTGCACCTCAATCAACAATTTATAGGATCATCAAGAACTTCAAGGAAAGAGGTTCAATTCTTGTTAAGAAGGCTTCAGGGTGTCCAAGAAAGTCCAGCAAGTGCCAGGATCGTCTCCTAAAGAGGATTCAGCTGCGGGATCGGAGTGCCACCAGTGCAGAGCTTGCTCAGGAATGGCAGGAGGCAGGTGCGAGCGCATCTGCATGCACAGTGAGGCGAAGACTTTTGAAAGATGGCCTGGTGTCAAGAAGGGCAGCAAAGAAGCCACTTCTCTCCAAAAAAACCCATCAGGGACAGATTGATCTTCTGCAGAAAATACGGTGAATGGACTGCTGAGGACTGGGGCAAAGTCATATTCTCCAATGAAGCCTCTTTCCGATTGTTTGGGGCATCAGGAAAAAAGCTTGTCCGGAGAAGAAAAGGTGAGCGCTACCATCAGTCCTGTGTCATGCCAACAGTAAAGCATCCTGAGACCATTCATGTGTGGGGTTGCTTCTCATCCAAGGGAGTGGGCTCACTCACAATTTTGCCCAAAAACACAGCCATGAATAATGAATGGTACCAAAACACCCTCCAACAGCAACTTCTTCCAACAACAGTTTGGTGAAGAACAATGCATTTTCCAGCACGATGGAGCACTGTGCCATAAGGCAAAAGTGATAACTAAGTGGCTCGGGGACCAAAACGTTGACATTTTGGGTCCATGGCCTGGAAACTCCCCAGATCTTAATCCCATTGAGAACTTGTGGTCAATCCTCAAGAGGCGGGTGGACAAACAAAAACCCACTAATTCTGACAAACTCCAAGAAGTGATTATGAAAGAATGGGTTGCTATCAGTCAGGAATTGGCCCAGAAGTTGATTGACAGCATGCCCAGTCGAATTGCAGAGGTCCATGAAAAAGAAGGGCCAACACTGTAAATACTGACTCTTTGCATAAATGTCTTGTAATTGTCGATAAAAGCCTTAGAAACGTATGAAGTGCGTGTAATTTATATTTCACTACATCACAGAAACAACTGAAACAAAAATCTAAAAGCAGTTTAGCAGCAAACTTTGTGAAAACTAATATTTGTGTCATTCTCAAAACTTTTGGCCACGACTGTACACAGTTATTGGTTATCGTCAGTATAGCAGACACTTGACTAGTGCAAAGAGACTGACTGAGCTGCTGTAAATCTGTATATTTAAGGCTTCTTTCACACTTGTAGCCTGCTCTCCGGCAGGCTGTTCTGGAAGAGAATAGCCTGCCAGAGCTCTCTGGATCTAGAATAACTAGATGTTACCACAATGCCTGCTGGCCCCATTTATTATAATGAGATCAACCAGATCCCTTTATAGTCAATAGGGCTGGCGGGCATTGCAGTGACATCCAGCTACGTAGGTCAGGACGGGAGCTTTCGCAGACTTACGTTGCGAGTTCAATGCCTTGTACTCGCTCGTGTGAAACCAGCCTTTGTGTGCTAGTTTGTTATAATTAATATTCATTAGATTAGAAACTACATCAGAATCTACTTTGCCCAGAATAGGGCTTTACTAGTTAATGCTGTCATTTGCTCCAAGGTCCAAAGTTATGACAGTATTTGTATAATTTATTTTGTGTATGAAAATGTATGTGTTTGCAATGTGTCCTTATATGCTTCAATAGTTTAGCTAATAGAGTTAGCTAAAAAGACAAAAAGATGATAGATAGATAGATAGATAGATAGATAGATAGATATTTGTACACTTTTCTCTGTACCATAAAAATGACTAGTGAATGATACCTGTTTTCCTAATCATATAAAAAGTAACAGAACAGTGACATCAGGATATTCTAACAATCTCTAACATGTTGATTAAGTAAGGTATTATACCATACATAGTAAAAATATGAATATTCAGAGAGGGCTCACCTGTATAATCAAGAGTGGAAGTGGGTGCACCTACCAAGAGGATTCACCCAATCCTCTAAGTAAAAAGTGGCAGGATCAGAAGAAAAAGTGGTAGGGCACACCAATATTCGGAATCACAAGGATAATTACAATATTTTATTATTAGGTGACATACACTGTTAAATAGCACACATAAACATTAAAAACTGTAAAATACAATAAAATAAAAATAAAACAAGCATATAAATCAATAATCTTGCTGATGTTGCCCTAAAGTCAATTTAAATAGTGAATGTTATCTTTCCAGGTGGGTTAGTTAACCCAATCAATGTCCCAATAAATAAATGAAGTGGGAAGTAAATCCGCTGTTTGGATAAAGTCTTTTCTTTAGTAACAGATATTGCGACTAAATAGTCGCTGCGCTTTACGTGAGCGCTACAATGTTGCTGCCTGCAAAGGCTGTTGTACTCACAGTTTGTGGTGAAAATAGAGTCGGCTTGCTGCTTCACAGGTGGCGTCCCACGTGTGATCAGCAGTAATGATGCAGGTTACAGCAAAGTAGATTCGGGATCTTCAGTGCTTCTTATATGGACGTGCTGTCTCGGAGATTAGCCGATAGGTATTTAAGCTGATCTTTTTCCAAGAATAGACCACAAAGTCGGCTCTCCCAGTACGCCAATTTCACACCGATCCCTTGCGTCTTTACTTTGCGTCTTTACTTTTCTTTTAGCGCTTCCAGTCCTCCGGTATTATGTTCTGTTCCATAGGATAGTTACCAAACGCGTTTCGGAGTTAACTCGGACTCCTTCTTCAGTGGCTAACCTATCCATGGGAATGACTAGCTTTTATATCCTTAAAACAGGTGCGGATTAAATTAATTAACTTGAAATCGGAAGTGACGTGCAGTCTTTCTCAAATCAGAAAGGGCAGATATATCGTTTGCATAGTTCAATATAAAAGTACTAAAAGTGAATTAAATATATGCTGTGTGTGTATCGCTATGTATGTATATCACTGTCAAACTACAATATATGATATCTATTTAAAAACATTCGCATATATTTATACAAACCGCAACACAGAATATGCTCTACTTTAATAGTTCAGCATCAGCTATTCTATTTCATTTCTTACTATTCATTTATACTAATGGAGAGAAGGTACTAATTATTACTGAATACCACATAATATTTATACAATAAATATTATAATTTTTTATGTTGCGGTTTCATTGCGTTTTTATTAATTCTGTGTGGCGGTTTCGTTGCGTTTTTATTCAAATTCAATGTAATTTCGGTATTAAACTTTCCAAAGTTTATATTGACTTTTCAATATATAATAAAACAAAAAATATTATCCTAAACATATAAAATAATTGCTATATGCATAAAAATTCATAAAATTGCATAAAAATATATATAATAACTGTATATGTGACCATGGACAAAATGAAGAAAATGAGGAGGAAAGTCCATCACCGGGGGAAGGCCCGGAGATCAAGAATACTCACGGGTCTCTCCCCGGTCAAGGACCCCCCCCCCCCTCCCTAAAACACGGCTATAGGAATCCATATATTTCAATTTCGGCGTTTAATCCTGCCGGCAGTAATGTATTAAAGTCAAAGATGAATCGTGATTCAATCCTTGACATTTTTTTAATATGATCTCCACCCCTCCAATCAGCTTCAACTTTTTCAAGAGCCGAAAAAACAAGTCCCTTAGGATCTTGGTTATGTTTAAGTTTAAAATGATTTGACAACGTATGTTTTACATAACCTTTTTTAATGTTAGAGATATGTTCTGCAATACGGACCTTTAATTGTCTCTTCGTTCTTCCCACGTATTGTCTCTTACAAGGGCATTGTATAACATAAATAACACTTTTGGTATTGCATGTAAAAAAGTCTTTAATTGTATGTTGATGATTATTTGTTGTAGATTTTACTACCACTGTTTTTTTTGGAAACATAGTATTTTTACATCCCATACACTTTCCACATCGAAAAAAACCTGTAGTATTCGTCCATTTTTGTATGGACGGATCTACTTTATTTTTGTTGGTTTTTGGGATCGTGGGTGCTACCATAAGTGCTAAATTTGGAGCTTTAGTAAAGATCACTTGTGGAAAATCTGGAATTAATTGGCCTATTACTTTATCTTTATTTAAAAAATGCCAATGTTTATTCAATATATATTTTACTTTTTTATATTGAGTATTAAAAGGGACAATTAATCTTATATTCTCATCTTTCTGTTCCCTTATTTTTGTATCAAAGAAAGACTGCCGATCTAATTGTCTAACTTTATTTAATGCAGTTTCCAAAATTTCTGTGGGATATTTTTTCTCCAAAAATTGGTTTTTCATAATTTCAGCTTCTTTTTCAAAGGTCTCTAATTTTGAACAGTTTCTCCTAATTCTTCTAAATTGTCCTGTCGGTATGTTTAGGAGCCATTGTGGTAAATGACAGCTATTGTAAAGGATATAACTATTTTTTGATGTTGGCTTCCGAAATGTATTACAAATTATTTTGGATTCTTCTATTTTAATTTCTAGATCTAGAAATTCCACCATTTCTTGACTAGTTTTTCCTACGAACCGTAGGTTATAATCATTTTTATTTATATCTTCTAAAAATCTATCAAGTGATTCTTGGTCATTTTTCCATATGAAGAGGACATCGTCGATGTACCTCTTCCAGAGTACCAGGTCTGTCCCCAGCCTCGGATCGATAACTTCTTGTTCCCAATTCGCCATAAAAAGATTGGCGTAGCTGGGGGCAAACCTGGTACCCATTGCAGTCCCACATATCTGCAGATATATATTCGAGTCAAACCAAAAGTAGTTATGACTCAGAATATACTGGGTAACAGTCTGCAGATATTTAATCTGTTCTATAGGCACCTGACTATTCTGTTGCAATTGTTGTCCCATAGCTTTTATTCCTTGTTGGTGATTTATTACAGTGTATAGGGACTGCACGTCCAATGTTCCCATAATCCATCCAGGGCTGTACTGTATTTTCTCAACCATATCTATTATTGCGGTAGTATCTTTTATATATGATTTCATTGTTTTAACTACTGGTTGCAATAATTTATCTATATAATGAGACAGGTTTGATGTCAACGAACCTATGCCTGAAATTATTGGACGCCCTGGCGGGTTTATGGGGTCCTTGTGTAACTTGGGAATACAGTAAAAAACTGGCATTCTACATTGGCCATTAGTGATGTATTGGTATTCTTGCTGGGATAAAATGCCCGATTTTTGACCCTGTTCACATAACATTACCAGTTGTTTATGGAATTCTATAGTGGGGTCAGTACGTAGACATTTATATGTAATTGTATCGGACAACTGTTTAATACACTCTTTATTATAGTTATCTTTATCCCATATCACTATGGCTCCCCCTTTATCTGCTGGACGTATTATTATTTGATGATCCTTCTGTAGTTGTTTTACCGCTTGTATTTCCGCTTTTGATAGATTATTATCTCTACTTTTGTTCGTTTTTATCTTCCTAATGTCAAATTCTACCGCCTGTCTAAAGGCCGTCATCTCCTCACTAATTTCTTGGCGTGGGAATTTAGTTGATTTAATTTTCACATCTGTATGTATATAGTTTCGACCTTCTGTTGGGATATTTCCATTTAATATAGGGTTTTTAATAAAATATTTCTTTAGGCATAGTTTTCTGATGTATTTTTCTATACCAATCATTGTGTCAAACTTATTTAATTGATTAGATGGTGCAAATTTTAACCCTTTATTTAATAATTTTATCTGTGAAGGATTTAAAACGGTTGTGCTCAAATTTACAATGGCATTTATCTCGTCTAGTTGTAGTGATTGTTGTAATTTCTTCTTTCTAAGTCCTCTCCGTAGTGTCTTTTTTCGTGTCTTTGTGATTTGTGTTGATGTCTTTGAGTATTCTGAGACTCCTCGTGTCGTGTTGCTACTCGGGATTGTGGTGTCTTGTATTGTTGATAAGTTTTGTGATAATATTGGTTCGGGTTCATATTCCTGTGTCTTAAATTGTACCGATGTGTTGGGGATTCTATTTGTATAGGATGTGACTGTGGTGATCGTCTCGGTGTTTTCTGCCGTGATCTTACTTTGTGATGGGGTGGAGTTTGATCTAAAAAATGATTCTCAGTAAATATTTCATATCTATTAGTGGTTGGTATACTATATTCCCCATGATCTAAATTATGTATTATATCCCTTTCTGCAATTGGTTTTATATGTTGATTATATAACATATAAAACCAATTGCAGAAAGGGATATAATACATAATTTAGATCAAGGGGAATATAGTATACCAACCACTAATAGATATGAAATATTTACTGAGAATCATTTTTTAGATCAAACTCCACCCCATCACAAAGTAAGATCACGGCAGAAAACACCGAGACGATCACCACAGTCACATCCTATACAAATAGAATCCCCAACACATCGGTACAATTTAAGACACAGGAATATGAACCCGAACCAATATTATCACAAAACTTATCAACAATACAAGACACCACAATCCCGAGTAGCAACACGACACGAGGAGTCTCAGAATACTCAAAGACATCAACACAAATCACAAAGACACGAAAAAAGACACTACGGAGAGGACTTAGAAAGAAGAAATTACAACAATCACTACAACTAGACGAGATAAATGCCATTGTAAATTTGAGCACAACCGTTTTAAATCCTTCACAGATAAAATTATTAAATAAAGGGTTAAAATTTGCACCATCTAATCAATTAAATAAGTTTGACACAATGATTGGTATAGAAAAATACATCAGAAAACTATGCCTAAAGAAATATTTTATTAAAAACCCTATATTAAATGGAAATATCCCAACAGAAGGTCGAAACTATATACATACAGATGTGAAAATTAAATCAACTAAATTCCCACGCCAAGAAATTAGTGAGGAGATGACGGCCTTTAGACAGGCGGTAGAATTTGACATTAGGAAGATAAAAACGAACAAAAGTAGAGATAATAATCTATCAAAAGCGGAAATACAAGCGGTAAAACAACTACAGAAGGATCATCAAATAATAATACGTCCAGCAGATAAAGGGGGAGCCATAGTGATATGGGATAAAGATAACTATAATAAAGAGTGTATTAAACAGTTGTCCGATACAATTACATATAAATGTCTACGTACTGACCCCACTATAGAATTCCATAAACAACTGGTAATGTTATGTGAACAGGGTCAAAAATCGGGCATTTTATCCCAGCAAGAATACCAATACATCACTAATGGCCAATGTAGAATGCCAGTTTTTTACTGTATTCCCAAGTTACACAAGGACCCCATAAACCCGCCAGGGCGTCCAATAATTTCAGGCATAGGTTCGTTGACATCAAACCTGTCTCATTATATAGATAAATTATTGCAACCAGTAGTTAAAACAATGAAATCATATATAAAAGATACTACCGCAATAATAGATATGGTTGAGAAAATACAGTACAGCCCTGGATGGATTATGGGAACATTGGACGTGCAGTCCCTATACACTGTAATAAATCACCAACAAGGAATAAAAGCTATGGGACAACAATTGCAACAGAATAGTCAGGTGCCTATAGAACAGATTAAATATCTGCAGACTGTTACCCAGTATATTCTGAGTCATAACTACTTTTGGTTTGACTCGAATATATATCTGCAGATATGTGGGACTGCAATGGGTACCAGGTTTGCCCCCAGCTACGCCAATCTTTTTATGGCGAATTGGGAACAAGAAGTTATCGATCCGAGGCTGGGGACAGACCTGGTACTCTGGAAGAGGTACATCGACGATGTCCTCTTCATATGGAAAAATGACCAAGAATCACTTGATAGATTTTTAGAAGATATAAATAAAAATGATTATAACCTACGGTTCGTAGGAAAAACTAGTCAAGAAATGGTGGAATTTCTAGATCTAGAAATTAAAATAGAAGAATCCAAAATAATTTGTAATACATTTCGGAAGCCAACATCAAAAAATAGTTATATCCTTTACAATAGCTGTCATTTACCACAATGGCTCCTAAACATACCGACAGGACAATTTAGAAGAATTAGGAGAAACTGTTCAAAATTAGAGACCTTTGAAAAAGAAGCTGAAATTATGAAAAACCAATTTTTGGAGAAAAAATATCCCACAGAAATTTTGGAAACTGCATTAAATAAAGTTAGACAATTAGATCGGCAGTCTTTCTTTGATACAAAAATAAGGGAACAGAAAGATGAGAATATAAGATTAATTGTCCCTTTTAATACTCAATATAAAAAAGTAAAATATATATTGAATAAACATTGGCATTTTTTAAATAAAGATAAAGTAATAGGCCAATTAATTCCAGATTTTCCACAAGTGATCTTTACTAAAGCTCCAAATTTAGCACTTATGGTAGCACCCACGATCCCAAAAACCAACAAAAATAAAGTAGATCCGTCCATACAAAAATGGACGAATACTACAGGTTTTTTTCGATGTGGAAAGTGTATGGGATGTAAAAATACTATGTTTCCAAAAAAAACAGTGGTAGTAAAATCTACAACAAATAATCATCAACATACAATTAAAGACTTTTTTACATGCAATACCAAAAGTGTTATTTATGTTATACAATGCCCTTGTAAGAGACAATACGTGGGAAGAACGAAGAGACAATTAAAGGTCCGTATTGCAGAACATATCTCTAACATTAAAAAAGGTTATGTAAAACATACGTTGTCAAATCATTTTAAACTTAAACATAACCAAGATCCTAAGGGACTTGTTTTTTCGGCTCTTGAAAAAGTTGAAGCTGATTGGAGGGGTGGAGATCATATTAAAAAAATGTCAAGGATTGAATCACGATTCATCTTTGACTTTAATACATTACTGCCGGCAGGATTAAACGCCGAAATTGAAATATATGGATTCCTATAGCCGTGTTTTAGGGAGGGGGGGGGGGGGGGCCTTGACCGGGGAGAGACCCGTGAGTATTCTTGATCTCCGGGCCTTCCCCCGGTGATGGACTTTCCTCCTCATTTTCTTCATTTTGTCCATGGTCACATATACAGTTATTATATATATTTTTATGCAATTTTATGAATTTTTATGCATATAGCAATTATTTTATATGTTTAGGATAATATTTTTTGTTTTATTATATATTGAAAAGTCAATATAAACTTTGGAAAGTTTAATACCGAAATTACATTGAATTTGAATAAAAACGCAACGAAACCGCCACACAGAATTAATAAAAACGCAATGAAACCGCAACATAAAAAATTATAATATTTATTGTATAAATATTATGTGGTATTCAGTAATAATTAGTACCTTCTCTCCATTAGTATAAATGAATAGTAAGAAATGAAATAGAATAGCTGATGCTGAACTATTAAAGTAGAGCATATTCTGTGTTGCGGTTTGTATAAATATATGCGAATGTTTTTAAATAGATATCATATATTGTAGTTTGACAGTGATATACATACATAGCGATACACACACAGCATATATTTAATTCACTTTTAGTACTTTTATATTGAACTATGCAAACGATATATCTGCCCTTTCTGATTTGAGAAAGACTGCACGTCACTTCCGATTTCAAGTTAATTAATTTAATCCGCACCTGTTTTAAGGATATAAAAGCTAGTCATTCCCATGGATAGGTTAGCCACTGAAGAAGGAGTCCGAGTTAACTCCGAAACGCGTTTGGTAACTATCCTATGGAACAGAACATAATACCGGAGGACTGGAAGCGCTAAAAGAAAAGTAAAGACGCAAAGTAAAGACGCAAGGGATCGGTGTGAAATTGGCGTACTGGGAGAGCCGACTTTGTGGTCTATTCTTGGAAAAAGATCAGCTTAAATACCTATCGGCTAATCTCCGAGACAGCACGTCCATATAAGAAGCACTGAAGATCCCGAATCTACTTTGCTGTAACCTGCATCATTACTGCTGATCACACGTGGGACGCCACCTGTGAAGCAGCAAGCCGACTCTATTTTCACCACAAACTGTGAGTACAACAGCCTTTGCAGGCAGCAACATTGTAGCGCTCACGTAAAGCGCAGCGACTATTTAGTCGCAATATCTGTTACTAAAGAAAAGACTTTATCCAAACAGCGGATTTACTTCCCACTTCATTTATTTATTGGGACATTGATTGGGTTAACTAACCCACCTGGAAAGATAACATTCACTATTTAAATTGACTTTAGGGCAACATCAGCAAGATTATTGATTTATATGCTTGTTTTATTTTTATTTTATTGTATTTTACAGTTTTTAATGTTTATGTGTGCTATTTAACAGTGTATGTCACCTAATAATAAAATATTGTAATTATCCTTGTGATTCCGAATATTGGTGTGCCCTACCACTTTTTCTTCTGATCCTGCCACATTATACCATACATAAAGCTGAATAAAATATTTTTTTTATTTACATTTCTTTGTTAAAAATGGATGAAACTTGAATTTAGGAATAAATCAATGTTGCAATATTTTCTCTTTTCCTACTTATTGTCTCAGTGCTGACTCGGCAGCATATATGGTTAAGGCCATGACCAATTTAGCTGAAAATAAAGATTTATATTAACTTTAACTGTCAAACCTCTAAAAATAAATGGCCCACATTTTTGCTCGAGTCAACCATTACTTACAGAGTTACATTATCGTGCCAGGCAATAACTGCATAAATAAATTTAAGAAATCTTAGGTATCATTTTTATGCGCTGCTGGTTATTCACCGCTGTTTTTCTCAGCAATGTTATATGTTTAATCAAAGTGAATAAAAATAAATATATATTGGGCAAAGTGACTAACATTGTTACATGACAATGGCACTGGACAGTATATTGGTGGCATTCAGTTGTTGAGGTTAATGTATTGGAAGCAATAAGAAAGGCAAATGTAAGGGATCTGAGTAAATCTGAAAAGGATCAAACTGCGATGACCTCTTCAAAAAGGCAGATATTGTTGGGGTGTTCCTGGTAGCTTGTTCCTACCAAAAGTGTTCCAAGGAAAGATAACCAATGATCTGGCACCCACTACTCATTGATGTACTGTATGTGGCTAGCAAAAGTTAGCTTGTCTGGTCCAAAGAACAGCTGCTCCAGCATAAAGTTATGAAAATTTTACTAGTGGCTATGTAACTAATGTGTCATATCTAGTGTTGATCGAGCACCAAAGTGCTCCGGTGCTCGGGTGCTCAAGTAGAACACTTTAGGATGCTCTAAAGAGCACCCAAGCCTAATATCAATAGAGAACCCTAGAATTAAACCAGGCACCCCCTGCTCTGAAGAGGGGAGGGTGTCGGGTTCACAGGAAAAAGTCAGAAATTGATGAAAACACCACTGAAAGATGTTTCCATGCATCTTGGACTCCTAGTTCACTGCTGGGAACAATGTTGTCTGAGTAGTACACCACTTTCACAGACTAACAATAATATGCACAAAACCGAAGATAAAATCGATTTTAGATGAAAAATTGTTAGAAAACATTCTTTCCTGTATATTTACTTGTATATAAAGTGCAAGTGCTGCCAAAAATTACATGGAAGAGCCACTCCGATGCAACCTGTATATCACATAAAGGAGGGTCTCATTCACATTGTGGTACAATTGTTCAGGTTGTGGGACTCCTACACTCATAAAGCCTATGCACTAAGTGAAAAGGCTGCCAAAAAGTACAAGGAATCCACCCCAATAAACATTTTTTACACATAACGGAGGTCATCATGCACACCCTTGAAAAATTATGATTGATGGCCTGCTTGTGACCCTCAAAAACATTAAGGGCGAGGGCCTGCTGGTGACCCTCTAAAACATTAGGGTTGAAGGTCTGCTGCTGAGCTGACGATCTAAAACATTATGGGCAAGGGCCTGCTGCTGATCTGACCTTTTAAAACATTAGGGTCGATGGCCTGCTGCTGAGCTGACCCTCTAAAACATTAGGATAGAGGGCCTGCTGCTGATCTAACCATCTCAAACATTAGGGGTGAGGGTCTGCTGCTGAGCTGACCCTCTAAAACATTAAGATCGAGGGCCTGCTGCTGATCTGACCATCTCAAACATTAGGGGTGAGGGTCTGCTGCTGACCTGATCCTCTAAAACATTAGGGGCGAGGGCTTGCTGCTGATCTGACCATCTTAAACATTAGGGGCGAGGGCCTGCTGCAGAGCTGACCATCTAAAACATTAGGAGTGAGGGTCTGCTGCTAAGTTGACCCTCTAAAACATTAGGGGCAAGTGCCTGCTGATGATCTGACCATCTGAAACATTAGGAGTAAGGGTCTGCTGCTGAACTGACCATCTAAAACATTAGAGGATAATGCCTGTTGCTGATCTGGCCATCTAAAACATTAGGGGGTGAAGGTCATCTGCTGAGCTGACCCTATAAAACATTAGGGGAAAGCGCTTGCTGCTGATCTGACCATCTAAAACATTAGGGGTGAAGGTCTGCTGCTGAGCTGACCCTCTAAAACAATAGGTGTGAGGGTCTGCTGCAGAGCTGACCCTCTAAAACATTAGGGGCGAGGGCCTTCTGCTGAACTGACCCTCTAAAATATTATGGGAGAGGGCCTGCTGGTGACCCTCTAAAACATTAGGAGTGAGGGTCTGCTGCTGAGCTGACCCTCGAAAACATTAGGAGCGAAGGCAGCCTAATAAGCAGGTTGATGTGATGGAGGAGGAGGACGAGAAAAGGAAGATTGAACCATATACCTTTTTTGTGCATGGGAATACAGTGTATTCAATACACCATAAAAGCAACATTTAAAGTCCCTTTATGTTCAGCCGCTTTCCTCTGGTGGAGTATAGAAGTCAGGGCTATCCAGGCATTGTTTATTTTGATAAGAGTCAACCTGTCAGCATTTTCAGTTGACAGGCGGAGGCGCTTATCAGTTATTATGCCCCCAGCAGCAATACCCGCTCTGACAAAACGTGCTGGTGGGGTGTCTTGAAACTGTCCCAGGCATTGTGTTGCCCTGCCTCTGTTGAAACTGCTGTGTGTTCCCCTCGTCTCCCCTCTTCGGTTCTCCAAGAAACTACGTACTCTGCCGCCAGCATAGTCAGCTAGAAATTTTTGGAGCAATTTTTCCACAAGGACCTTCTGGTATTGCACCATTTTGCTAGTCCTCTCTACCACAGGAATGAGAGATGAGAAGTTCTCTATGTAGCGGGGGTTGAAAAGGGTGAACAACCAGTAATTGGTGTTGGCCAAAATGCGTATAACGTGAGGGTCACGGGAAAGGTAGCATAACATAATGTCAGCCATGTGTGCCAGAGTCCCAACAGACAAGACCTTGCTGTCCTCATCAAGAGGATGACTCTCAATCTCCTCATCCTCTTCCTCTTCTTCGGCTTATATACGCTAAACAGATGGAATAATCCTACTATGGGTACTACCCTCTGTAGCGGAGGCAACCGTCTCCTGCTCTTTCTCCTCCTCATCCAATTCGTCCTGAGAACTGAGGGTGGTCTGGCTATCACCCTGTGTACTGTCTTCCCCCATTTCCACCTCTTCCATATGCAAAGCATCCGCCTTCATTGTGAGCAGCGAGCATTTCAGTAGACACAGAAGTGGGATGGCGACGCTGATAATAGCGGCATTGCCGCTCACCATCTGTGTTGATTCCTCAAAGTTGCGTAAAACCTCACAGAGGTCAGACATCCATGCTCATTTGTCGCTTGTGAAGAGCGGAAGCTGACTGGAAAGGCGATGACCATGTTGTAGCTGGTATGCCACTACTGCACTCAAAGCCTGGCCTACATGTGGAACGTGGAGTTCAAGCATGCTCACGTCACACAACTGTAGTGAGGTGGCAGTTGCAAGCGCTGCTGCAGCATTGCCATACCGGTGGCAGCTGTAGATGACTTTCGGAAATGGGCACATATGCGGCGCACTGGGAAAAATAGTGACGGCTGGGGACTGAGTAACGGACGGCCACCCTCATCAGGCTGCGGAAAGCCTCTGTGTCCACAAGCCTAAATGGCAACATTTACAGGGCCAGCATTTTGGAAAGGTGTGCATTTAGTGCCATGGCCTGTGGGTAGGTGGCTGGGTATTTGCATTTTTGTTCAAAGGCCTGGGGTATGGACATCTGTGTGCTGTGCTGGAACACAGAAGGGCATGTGCTAGATGATGGTGCTTACGAAGTTCCAGGTGCAGCTTGGGAGGCATCAATGCATGCTAGGGATTGGCCAGCACGTAAGATAGGGAAGAGGAAGCAGTGGTGTGACCCACAGACATTGATTTCTTGACCCAGTCTTTCGGCCCACCTATTAGGGTGCTTTGATGTCATGTGGCAGATCAAGCCAGTGCTGGTTAGGTTGCTAGTATGGTGCAGCACAGGAAGAAAATGACAATTACTTTCCTCAAAAAAGCGCCAGACTGCGGAACACCTACCCCTTGGCAAGGGAGATTGCCACAAGGAGGTGCTCCGGGGAACAGTTGCAGGCCTGTTTGGTGTGGCCCGCCTTCTCCCTTTTGCCACCCAACTGCCTCTTCCAGACTGTTGTGGTGCTGCGGATCCCTCCCCCTCTGTACTGCTGTCCTCGCTCGGCTTGCCACCTTCCCAGGTTGGGTCAGTGATTTCATCGTCCACCACCTCCTCTTCCACTTCCTTTCTCTGGTCATCCTCCTGACTTGTTGACCTAACAAGAACTCCACTTATTGACAACTGTGTCTCATCATCATCATCCGCCTCGTGAAACACTAATTGCTGTTCCCATTCGTCATCTTTTCCTGACTGTGTGTCAGGAATCACCCTGCTATGTCTGTTTAGTTCAGATTGTCTTGCCCTCAAGTTCTCCCTCAGTTAAGATGATAAATTGTGTCTCAGCTGGGTGCCATCTTACTTCCTGTTTCACATTTAAACCTTTCAAGACTGTTACTAATTGCTTGAGTATTGTGTTTAAGCTTCTGCCTGTGCAGTCCTCTTGCTTGGAACTAGCTATCTGGTTTGTTCCTCCTTCTTGCGGTTTACCCTGCTACTCTGTGACATCCTGCTACCTCCTGTTGCCGACCCGGATTGCCTGACCACGTTCCTGTGCCGCCAGCCCTGACCAATTGCTATTCTGAACTCAGCTCTACTGCATCCTTTGGTCCTGCCCTGTTGCTACCAGTAATGGCTCTGCCTGCCTGGCTCTACTGCATCCTTCGGTCTTGCACCGTTGCTACCAGTAATGGCTTTGCCTGTCTGGCTCTGCTGCATCCTTCGGTTCTGCACCATTGCTACCGGTAACGGCTCTGCCTGCCTGGCTATGCTTAATCCTTCAGTCCTGCAACATCCTGTTCAAGACTCCGGTACTTCCTGCATACAGGCCTTGTCCCTGTTATTGGATTTCAGGAGTATTCCTTCCACTAGTATCGTGACAACGCGGATGCTCAAGAGTTTGGGAATCAGTGCACAAGATCTCCTCATGTTACTTTTCAAGCGGGCTTGGCCCAAATCAAGGAATGGCAATGAAAATAGCTCCTCGAAACATCCGACTGTGGGATAACTTGTTTGCCAAGACTTTCCATGGTGGGAGGAAGGAGGATCAGGGTGAGGATTCTATTGACCAGACTCTTGGCAACTGAGACTGGACTGTGTGGAAGACAGGGTTGTGCTTAACCGACTGGAAGCATTATCTGCTGCAATCCAACCAACAACCTGGTTGCACTGGTCTGACTTCGAGAGTGGTGTCCTGCGCCATTCTGCAAACTGGGACATGAAGCTAGGTATTGTGGATGAGTGTGTTTCTTGTCCTCTGGCAGCAGGCACAGTGCCCAGGGCCACAGCCTCTGCGTGCACCATCAGCAGCACAGCCATTTCCCCGTCCCTTAATGCTTGCCTTGAGCATATTAAATGGTATATATGCTTGCAATTATGTCACACGTACAGTAGTGCAGGTTTTGTAAGCGCAAATAAATTAAACTGGATGTCACAGATATTTAGGATGGGCAAACGTTATACAGGAGATGTAGCGCAGGTAATGTCGCTGTCACCAGCGGCGAAAAAATTAAACTGAATGTCACTGATATTTAGGATATGCAAACATTATACAGGAGATGTAGCGCAGGTAATGTCGCTGTCACCAGCGGCGAAAAAATTAAACTGAACGTCACTGATATTTAGGATATGCAAACCTTATACAGGAGATGTAGCGCAGGTATTGTCGCTGTCACCAGTGGCAAAAAAAATTCAACTGAATGTCCCTGATATTTAGGATGCGAAAACGCTATACAGGTGATGTAGCGCATGTAATGTCGCTGTCACCAGCGGCGAAGAAATTAAACAGAATATCACTGATATTTAGGATTTGCAAACGTTATACAGGGGATGTAGCGCAGTTAATGTCGCTGTCAGCAGCGGCAAAACAATTGCGCTGAATGTCACAGATATTTAGGTTGCTCTAATAATATATATTGCACCCAGATAAAACAATAGTTCCTTGAAAGGACTTTTGGGTCTCTAACACCTTTCGAAACTAAACCCTGCCTAAAAAAATAAAAATAAAACCTGTCCCTACACTATCTGTCCCTTCTGCTGCAGTTCTCCCTGACCAAGACTGAGCCGAACCACGTGTCATCGGGTGCTATATAGCACCCGATGACGTGTTCCGGCCAGCCAATCACTGTAATGCCAGTAACCAACATGCGTTTTTCAAGTGGACCGCGCTGCTCCAGAGCAAACAGAAAGTCCTCCTTTACGAATCTAGCAAATATCGCTGGGTAAGGGAAAGCATTCAGGTCACATAGATCCACTCTCCTTTGTGAACTTTTGAGAAGGATCAAGGTTGGCACAAATAGTGAAGCAAAGTCACATAAATAGAACTGTGAAAGTTTTTTTGTACTTACAAGATAAAATAGGTTACAGGCAGTGTACAAAGAATCAATCACCCAACCCGAGTTTCGCTCCGAAAAGCTTTGTCAGGGGTATCTCTTACGCCCATTCCAGGGCGGTCTTTATGGTCTCACAGGTGGGGATCCACCACACCTCCATAAAACATCAGAGCCAATAGGGCTCATCACAAAAATGTACATACACCCATAATAAATATATAAAAAACTTACATAGGAATATATCCCAAAATATAAAACCATAAAATATACAAATATCGCTAAAAATCCTCCTTCAAGCTCCAAAGTACACAATACACAACAAATCCATATTAAAAGCGCTCCATAATGTTTGCTCATTCAGTATTGACCATCCTCCCCACGTGGCCTCTATTGCAACCAATCATGAGTAAAACACTCTAGGGCCACCTGCTTTCATTCACAGATATCAGAATATGTCATATCCCACATGATCCCCTCGAGCCAATCACAGTCCCTCAGTAATACTACCAAAGGTCCTCGAACGGCTCTAGTGGATACTGCGGTGCAGACCTTTCTTTCAGGTAAGACAGGGTTTAAGGTCGAACTCAACATTCATCCCTTTAGATTGTAATGTACCCATCCTATAGCTCCATTCGACCTCCTTCCTATTAATCTGCATGATGGGATCCCCTCCCCGCCAATGTGATTTAACCAGCTCATAACTTCTTAGTTTTCCCTTATGGTGTCAGGATGCAGTGTTTTACTCAATAAATCAAACCTGCTAATTGCACCTCTTAATCCTAAAATCTACTTATTACTAAAACTTAGCTTTTATTAAATTAATCTATCTAATATATTTCTAAAGGGTGCTTTTAAAATGGCCAGCTAGTCTCAGCCTGCACTTCTAAGTGTTATTGCAGATCCTGCTCTAGTATTCTAGCTAGGAATGTAACATTATTACTGGCTTCGCGCAGCCAGTATAGTTTGTAGGTACAATGTATCATTTACTTGTTGTGGGATTGTCTTGCTATTGCTCTGCTAGAGGCTATGCTGAATTAAAACATATGAGCAACATATGAGTATATAATTGTTTTAATCATTGTGCAGGGGTTCACGGAGGCAGCGGCCATACCAGTGAGTCAGTGTGGAGTGTTGGAGGTAAAATCACCTACTCGGCGGTGTGGCAGTTTCTTGTTAAGCCACCGGAAAAGGTTAACATGGCCATTTGCCGAATCTGTGGGCAGAATGTTAAGCAAGGCCAGGGTGCCAATGTTGGCACCACGGCCCTGAGTCAACATATGCAGCGTTGCCATAAAGTGGCTTGGGAGAACAGTGGCTCTAATGTGGTGGTCCAGCCTGCTGCAGCAACTGCTGCATCAACTAGTGGCACGCACCTGATTTCAGGCATTCAAGACTTCACCACCTCAGCCGAAGGAAGCTGTATTTCCTTCCCATCATCTGCTGGTCCTGATGATCCTGCTCCTCCTCCTCCTAGTCATTCATTCCATAAGCAATCTGTCACCGAAGCAATTTTTAAGAGACAACAGTATGCATGCACAAATCCGAGCTGAACAAGCTCCTGGCCAAGTTGCTGGTACTGCAGTCACGCCCTTTCTAAGTAGTGGACTCTGCACCTTTCAGAGAACTGATGGCTTGTGCGGAGTCAAGGTGGAGAGTCCCAACCCGTTATTTCTTTGCCAAAAAGACAGTATTAGTCCTGAGCACAGATGTAGAAAAGAAGGTGGGCCAGTCCTTGAGCCTGTCAGTGTTTGTAAAATTGCACGGCAGCGCCGTGTGGATCTGTAACTACGGTCAAGGACAATATATGTCCTTTACGTCCCACTTGGTAATTATTTTTCCTGCCCAGCCAAACCAGCAACTTGGCCAGGTGACGCCACTTTCACCTCCACGTTCTAACGCTGTTGGTGTTTAGTCCCTACTGCAGGGACAATTCACAGTGCCCCTCCAGCATACCACATATGCAGGGCATGGCGGTGTCACACTGTTCTGCACCTAGTCTGCCTGGGCGAACGGAGAAGAACTGCTTTGTGTCCTTCATCAAGAAGTTGAATCCTGTCTTTCTCCGTGACAACTCAAAATCGGAACCATGTTGACCGACAATGGGAAGAACATGGTGTCGGGGCTGCTTCAAGGAGGGCGCCTGCATGGCGCTCGTGTTCGATCTGATTGTCAACATTTTCCTGAAGTCTTTCTCCCATCAGAAACACATCCTATAAAATGGCCAGGAAACTTTGCATGCACTTCAGCCACTCGTACACCACCAAGCACATCCTCCTTGAGCTACAGCGGCAGAACGGTGTCCCCCAACATTGGCTGATTTTCGACATTTCCACCCGTTGGAATTCCACCCTCCATATGTTGGACCGACTGTACAAACAGAGAAAGGCCATAAACGATTTCTTGATCATACATGTGGACAGAGGTACTTCCCTGTATAATTTCAATGTAACTGATTTATATCCTGGAAAAGATGCCAGTAAATCTGGCTGGTCAGGGGACTGGAGACGTGGCGCCTACATCTTACGGCCACATGAGCCCTGTGGAGGAGGAGGACATTGGAGCACAAGCAATGTGTAGGAAATGGGTGGTTTTTCTACATAGGTGACAGGAGGAGGAGGAACAAGAGGGAGATGAGGAAGACGAGGCAGATGACCTAGACACACTGTGGCAGTATGCAATGGAAATGGAGGCAAGGAGTCCCTCCGAGTTACTTGGGCAAATGGCCTGATGCATGCTCACTTGCTTGCGTAATACAGCCAAATTGACACCATTCGGCAGAGGGATGACTACTGGCTTTACACCATGTTAGACCCTTGTTACCGGTCTAAAATGGGGGCCGTTTTACACCCACTGAGAGGGAGGACAAACTGAACTACTATAGAGACATCCTATGTATTCAGTTGGCCGCTGCCTATCTGCGCCATCGTCCATCCTTTTGCAGGTCTGACCGGGGGGCCCTCTGCACTCACATTCCATTGCAATGGCTGCTGGGGGAGAGGGTGGCAGAAGCAGTATCAGCTCCATCAGCAGCAGCCGGAGTCTAGAGTCCCTGATGAGCAGCTTTATTCACCCGCATAGTGAAGGAACTACTCACCAGTAGCTAGACAGAGAGCAGAACCTGAACCAGCAGGTGGTGGCATACTTGGAGTGCACCCTGCCTGCCATCATTGAAGATCCGCTGGACGACTAAGCAGCAAAACTGGTTTTGTGACCGCAAATGGACGAGTTTGCCCTGGAAAAGCTGTCCTGCCCAGCCAGTAGTGTGGCATCAGAGCGGGTGTTTAGTGTGACGGGGACCATAGTTACCCCAAGGAGAACTCGCCTGTCCAAAATGGGGAGAGACTGACCTTTCTCAAGATTAATCAGGCGTGGATCAGCCAGGATTTCCACCCACCAATGCCTGATGCATCAGATTAGATCATCCTTGCTGCCTCACCCAAACCTTGACAAAATAGACCAGTTTCTTATGGCTACCTGCCTCAGCTGCAATTCGGATGCTGCCACCTGCCTGATGCCACATATCTGATGCCAAGTGCTCCTTCATACACCCACCATTATTATTGGATAGTTAGTGCCACCCACCTCCCCACTCTGTCGCCGAGTCACTCTGTGGTATCCTGATGCTGCTGCCACCTCTACACTATGTCACCTTGCTACTTTATCATCTCCTGATGCTGATGCCACCTCCACACTATGTCACCTTGCCACTCTGTGGTCTCCTGATGCTGCTGCTACCTCCACACTATGTCACATTGCCACTCTGTGGTCTCCTGATACTGCTGCCACTCCCACACTATGTCATTGGGCCACTCTGAGGACTTCTCGTGCTGTTCCCACCCTCTTCACTTCATGACTGGGCCAGTATTTTGCTTTTTTGGCCTTGTTGATATCATAATTTATTTGACCCTTCTTCTGATCTGTCAGAAGAAAGGAAAAATCACACACACAACAGATCCTGTCTGTGTAGCAGCTGTAAGGCCTGTATGGTCCCATCAGCATTGGCTTATGATTTGGTAGCCAAAAGCAGGAGGGGATAACAAACACTTAAGACATGCAAATATTCCATTCCATCTTTGTTTTAGATCCACTCCAGTTTTTTTTTTTTTTTTTTTTTTTTTTTTTTACCATTAGCAATACTGATGGATTACTGACCAAATGCTGACCAGGTGAAGCTGGTTGCTCAGCAGACAGGATCTGTTTTTTGGGGGTTATTGTCCTGACGGATCAAAGGAAGGGCACAATAATCAGTGACGTCAACACAAACTTACTACTAACACCCTCTCCACTCTGTCGGGGGGCTCTACTTGTATAAGCGTTTAATAGAACTTGTTCTGTAGACATCTATGTGGAATCATCTGACAACAGTGTAAAAGAAGTGTGCTATTTCACGCTATAGTAGGATCTTAGGCCTCCATGCGGCTCTTTATGCCTGATGCTAAAATCCACCTGTAAGGCTGAATTCATACTTCAGTTATTTGGTCAGTTTTGGCCCCGTAACTGCCCAAAAAAGTGAAGTGTGCAGTGATTCTAAGAGTGACACCTGACATCTGCGTGTCATACTGACTCACAGTATTGTTTCACTACCACAGCAGACTCACCATGTGTGTTAGTGCAAGGCACAGTGTTCTACACCACTAAATAGGCTCTTTGCAGCCAGGAAATAGCTGTTTTTAATGCGATTCACCACAAATTAATTCGGATCAAATCAAATATTTTCAGAAAATTCAAAGAACCAACCAAATACATTTTTTTAGAAATTTGCTCATGTCTACTTATGATTAGGGTTGAGCGAACCCAAACTGTAAAGTTCGGGTTCGTACCGAACTTTAGGATTTTTGGACCCTGGACCCGAACATTTCCGTAAAGGTTTGGGTTCGGTGTTCGGCGCTTTCTTGGCAGAGCAGCCAATCAAAAAGCGGTTAAATGTCTGACCTTAGAAGCCATCACAGCCATGCCTACTAATGGCATGGCTATGATTGGCCAGAGCAGCATGTGACCCAGGCTCTATATAAGCTTAAGTCACGTAGCGCTGCACGTCACTCTGCTGTTACAAGTGTAGGGAGAGGATGCTGCTGGACTTGTGATTTCAGGGAGAGAATAGGAGAGAATCTAACTCAGCGATCTACAGAGAAATACAAACCGGATTCCAAAAAAGTTGGGACACTATACAAATCGTGAATAAATACTGAATGCAATGATGTGGAGGTGCCAAATTCTAATATTTTATTCAGAATAGAACATAAATCATGGAACAAAAGTTTAAACTGAGAAAATGTACCATTTTAAGGGAAAAATATGTTGAATCTGAATTTCATGGTGTCAACAAATCCCCAAAAAGTTGGGACAAGGCCCTTTTCACCACTGTGTGGCATCTCCCCTTCTTCTTACAACACTCAACAGACGTCTGGGGACCGAGGAGACCAGTTTCTCAGGTTTAGAAATAGGAATACTCTCCCATTATTGTCTAATACAGGCCTCTAACTGTTCAATCGTCTTGGGCCTTCTTTGTTGCACCTTCCTCTTTATGATGCGCCAAATGTTCTCTATAGGTGAAAGATCTGGACTGCAGACTGGCCATTTCAGTACCCGGATCCTTCTCCTACGCAGCCATGATGTTGTGATTGATGCAGAATGTGGTCTGGCATTATCTTGTTGAAAAATGCAGGGTCTTCCCTGAAAGAGATGACGTCTGGATGGGAGCAGATGTTGTTCTAGAACCTGAATATATTTCTCTGCATTGATGATGCCTTTCCAGACATGCAAGCTGCCCATGCCACACGCACTCATGCAACCCCATACCATCAGAGATGCAGGCTTCTGAACTGAGCGTTGATAACAACTTGGGTTGTCCTTGTCCTCTTTGGTCCGGATGACATGGCGTCCCAGATTTCCAAAAAGAACTTTGAATCGTGACTCGTCTGACCACAGAACAGTCTTCCATTTTGCCACACTCCATTTTAAATGATCCCTGGCCCAGTGAAAACGCCTGAGCTTGTGGATCTTGCTTAGAAATGGCTTCTTCTCTGCACTGTAGAGTTTCAGCTGGCAACGGCGGATGGCGCGGTGGATTGTGTTCACTGACAATGGTTTCTGGAAGTATTCCTGAGCCCATTCTGTGATTTCCTTTACAGTAGCATTCCTGTTTGTGGTGCAGTGTCGTTTAAGGGCCCGGAGATCACGGGCATCCAGTATGGTTTTACGGCCTTGACCCTTACGCACAGAGATTGTTCCAGATTCTCAGAATCTTCGGATGATGTTATGCACAGTGGATGATGATAGATGCAAAGTCTTTGCAATTTTCGCTGGGTAACACCTTTCTGATATTGCTCCACTATCTTTCTGCGCAACATTGTGGGAATTGGTGATCCTCTACCCATCTTGGCTTCTGAGAGACACTGCCACTCTGAGAAGCTCTTTTTATACCCAATCATGTTGCCAATTGACCTAATTAGTGTTAATTGGTCTTCCAGCTCTTCGTTATGCTCAAATTTACTTTTTCCAGCCTCTTATTGCTACTTGTCCCAACTTTTTGGGGATTTGTTGACACCGTGAAAATTTGAATCAACGCATTTTTCCTTTAAAATGATACATTTACTCGGATTAAACGTTTGATCTGTCATCTACGTTCTATTACAAATAAAATATTGACATTTGCCATCTCCACATCATTGCCTTCAGTTTTTATTCACAGTTTGTTTAGTGTCCCAACTTTTTTGGAATCCGGTTTGTAGTTGTGTGGGTGCAGTGCACAATCGTTTTACCCTGCCCTGAGGCCATTGACCAAAAAAATAAAAAATATTATAATTCTGTTAGTTAGGTGGGTTGCGGTAGCAGCGGCCATTTTATGCAAGCACTGCATCTGAGCTTTTGGGGCATTGCAAATCACCATTTTTTTAAGCTAGAAATACACCTATCATTTTCTGGGGTTTGAAAAGCACACTTTTTTTTTCAAAAAACAGTATTTTCCAGATCTGCAAATTCAAGTTTAATATATACAGCTTTCATATTCTGTTAAGAAAAAAAAACACTTTTTGGGATATCCACAACATCTTGATTAGTCAGTGTGCAATTTAAGCTAGAAATACACCCATCATTTTCTGGGGTTTGAAAAACACACTTAAAAAATAAATAAAAATTATGTATTTTCCAGATCTGCAATTGTTAAATTCAAGTTTAATATATACAGCTTTCATATTCTGTTACCAGAAAAACACTTTTTTGGCAATCTACAACATCTTGATTAGTCAGTGTGCAATTTAAGCAACAAATGCACCCATCATTTTCTGGGGTTTGAAAAACACACTTTTTTTTACCAAAAACACTATTTTCACGCCTTGCAGCATCAGCACGTGTGAAATTACAGGTTTATATACTGCTGTCAAATTCAGTTGTTAAACAAACACTCGTTTGGGCACAACAAATTTAGTTGGCAGCCTTTAATGCAGATGTCATTGTGAGATACACCCTTAATACATTTGGGTTACATTCAGAGATTTTAAATACCGCCATTTGGTGCACAAATATTGAATTCAGGCCTACACTGGTTCAGGCTGTGTGAGATACCCCCTCTTCATACAGGGGTTTGAATCAGGCATTTGAAATACAGCCATTTGAAATACAGCCATTTTGGGCAAATAAATATTTCCTTCAGGCCTACACTGGTTCAGAACGTGTGAGATACTAACTCTACATACAGGGGTTTAAATCAGGCATTTAAAATACAGCTATTTGAAATACAGCCATTTTGGGCAAAGAAATATTTAATTCAGGCCTACACTGGTTTAGGCCCTGTGAGATACTCACTCTACATACAGGGGTTTGATTCAGGGTGTAATGACCGGCATCACGCACAGGGAGGGAAAAGGGAAAGCCCTGCCCAAGGGAGAGGGAAAGGTGGTGACCCCTGACTCACCTTGCGGCTGGCACCTGACTGCCCTGACGTCCCTAGACGGGTTCCTCACCCGTGTGGCGATCACGTGCCTAAACCCTGGCTTTCCCTAAAATGAGGCCTAGATAGTGAACGGGCCGGTGGGATTGCTAGTCCGCACCACTGACACTAAGAGGAAAACACCAGGGAGAGGACAGACAATACAGACAAACACATAAACCCAGGTGGGCGACCACAGCAGACCACAAAGGTCCAACAGGGATCCGGAGGGAAACGTTCTGGACCAACAACCAGAGAACGCAGCAACACAGCTCCAGTGAGTCAGTATAGAAGTCCAGGCAGGAAGCTCTATATCTGGCAACCAGAGAAGTGTGAGAGGGGAATATAAGGAGGTTGGGAGTGCTGGACAAGGAACAGCTGAGGAGAAGGAGCTACGGATCCCTGAGTGAGCCAAAAAGGGTTGCAAAGCAAACCCAGAAAGCTACCATAAGGAAACAGCCCTATCTTACTACATAGAGCGCGCAGCCAACCTCTGCGACTTCCTGACCCCGGGTATAACGGAGTCAGGTGTGGTTCTTGACACCCTCGTGACACAGGGATTTGAAATACAGCCATTTGAAATACAGCCATTTTAGGCAAAGAAATATTTAATTCAGGCCTACACTGTTTCAGCCCGTGTGAGATACCCCCTCTACATACAGGGGTTTGAATCAGGCATTTGAAATACAGCCATTTGAAATACAGCCATTTTGGGCAAAGAAATATTTAATTTAGGCCTACACTGGTTCATGCCCTGTGAGATACTCTCTACATACAGGGGGTTGATTCAGGATTTTGAAATACAACCATTTTATGCAAAGAAATATTTAATTTAGGCCTACACTGGTTCATGCCCTGTAAGATACTCCCTCTACATACAGGGGTTTGAATCAGGCATTTGAAATACAGCCATTATGGCAAATACATATTTAATTCAGGCCTACACTGGTTCAGGCACTGTGAGAAACCCAGTCTACATACAGGGGTTTGATGCAGACATTTGAAATACAGCCATTTGAAATACAGCCATTTTGTGGAAATAAATATTTAATTACGCCTACATTGCTTCAGGCCCTGTGAGATACTCCCTCTATATACAGGGGTTTGATTCAGGGATTTGAAATACAGCCATTTTGGGCAAATAAATATTTACTACAGGCCTACACTGGTTCAGACCGTGTGAGATACCCCCTCTAAATACAGGGGTTTGAATCAGGCATTTGAAATACAGCCATTTGAAATACAGCCATTTTAGGCAAAGAAATATTTAATTTAGGCCTATACTGTTTCAGCCCGTGTGAGATACCCCCTCTACATATAGGGGTTTGATTCAGGCATTTGAAATACAGCCATTTGAAATACAGCCATTTTGGGTAAATAAATATTTAATTTAGGCCTACACTGGTTCAGGCCCTGTGAGATACTCCCTCTACATACAGGGGTTTGATTCAGGGATTTGAAATACTGCCATTTAATGCACCAATATTGAATTCAGGCCTACACTGGTTCAGGCCCTGTGAGATACCCCCTCTACATACAGGGGTTTTAATTCAGGCATTTGAAATACAGCCATTTGAAATACAGCCATTTTGGGCAAATAAATATTTAATTTAGGCCTACACTGGTTCAGGCCCTGTGAGATATTCCCTCTACATATAGGGGTTTGAATCAGGGATTTGAAATGCAGCCATTTGAAACACAGCCATTTGAAATACAGCCATTTTGGGTAAATAAATATTTAATTTAGGCCTACACTGGTTTAGGCCCTGTGAGATACTCCCTCTACATACAGGGGTTTGATTCAGGGATTTGAAATACAACCATTTTGTGCAACAAAATATTTAATTTAGGCCTACACTGGTTCAGGCCTTGTGAGATACTCCCTCTACATACAGGGGTTTGATTCCGGAATTTGAAATACTGCCATTTAATGCACCAATATTGAATTCAGGCCTACACTGGTTCAGGCCAAGTGAGATAAACCCTCTACATACAGGAATTGGATTCAGGGATTTGAAATACAGCCATTTGAAATACAGCCATTTTGGGCAAATAAATATTTACTTCAGGCCTACATTGGTTCAGACCGTGTGAGATACCCACTCTACTTACAGGGGTTGGATTCAGGCAATTGAAATACAGCCATTTCAAATACAGCCATGTTGTGCAAATAAATATTTAATTTAGGCCTACACTGGTTCATGCCCTGTGAGATACTACCTCTACATACAGGGGTTTGATGCAGGCATTTGAAATACAGCCATTTAAAATACATCCATTTTGTTCAAAGAAATGTTTATTTTAGGCCTACACTAGTTCATGCCCTGTAAGATACTCCAACTACATACAGGGGTTTGATCCAGGAATTCGAAATACCGCCATTTTGTGCACCAATATTGAATTCAGGCCTACACTGGTTCAGGCCCTGTGAGATACCCCCTCTACATACAGGGGTTTGAATCAGGCATTTGAAATACAGCCATTTGAATTACAGACATTTTGGTTCAGGCCGTGTGAGATACACCCTCTACATTCAGGGGTTGGATTCAGACATTTGAAATACAGCCATTTTGGGCAATTAAATATTTTGTTCAGGCATACACTGGTTCAGGCCCTGTGAGATACTCCCTCTACATACAAGGGTTTGATTCAGGGATTTGAAATACAGCCATTTGAAATACAGCCATTGCGTGCAAATAAATATTTAATTTAGGTCAACACTGGTTCAGGCCCTGTGACATACCCCATCTACATACAGGGGTTTGATTCAGGGATTTGAAATACAGCCATTTTGGTCAAAGAAATATTTACTTCAGGCCTACACTGGTTCAGACCGTGTGAGATACACCCTTTACATACTGTCGTTCTATTCTACTATTAATTAAACAACCATTTAGGGCAAGATCCTAAATTCAAAAAATATGAGGAGAGCGTCAAATAAGGGATGTGGCCCAGGTCGCGGGGCTGCTGGTGGAGCTTATTTTGCAGAGAGAGGACATGGTCGATCTGTGCCAGCTACACACACAAGTGAAACCCCTTCCTCAGGTGCGAGTAGGCAACAAAACCTGCAGCAGTATTTGGTCAGGCCTAATGCTGCTCTACGAATGGTGAGTCCTGAACAAGTACAGGCGATAGTAGATTGGGTTGCTGACAGTGGATCCAGTTCCTTCACATTGTCTCCCACCCAGTCTCCTGCTGAAAGACCACAGTTGGAACCTGCAGCCGATGTCCATCATTCTTTCACCTCACCCCCTTGCAAATCAGCCAAGCAGTCTGAGCCCCAAGTCATGCAGCAGTCTCTTCTTCTTTTTGTTGACTCTGTTAGCAGGGTTTTCCAGGGCAATCCACCTAGCCCTGCCCCAGAAGTGGAAGAGATTGAGTGCACCGATGCCCAACCACTTATCTTTTAAGATGAGTACATGGGAGGACCATCGCAGCATGTCTCGGATGATGACGAAACACAGGTGCCAACTGCTGGGGCTTTTGAAAGTGTGCAGACTGACAAGGAAGGCAGGGGTGAAGACTGGGTGGAAGATGATGTGGAGGGGGATGAGGTCCTCGACCCCACATGGAATCAAGGCCATGCGAGTGACCTATATAGTTCGGAGGAAGAGGCGGTGTTCGCACAGAGCCACCAGCACAGCAGAAGAGGAAGCAGGGTCCTCTAGACAGTACGCCTCCTACTGCCCACCGCAGCAAGGGACCGAGCACACCAAAGCCAGCTCCAAGGAGTTCCCAGTTGTGCTGACAACAAGACACAAGTGGTTTGCACGCTGTACAATCAGAGCCTGAAGCAAGCATAAACATTCTCAACCTGAGCACAACCTGCATGACCAGGCATTTAAGTGCAAAGCACAAGCTGCAGTGGAGTATACACCTCAAAAACCAAGAAAGGTCTCTGGCTTCTCCTGCTTACTCTTCTGCTGCAGTCGCGGCCTCTTCATCTACCTCTGCAGTGACAGTGCCACCTGCCACCCCGCAAACAGAGGATCTGCCAGCAACACCAACACCTGGGTCACCAAGCATATCCACAATGTCCTCTGAAGTGTTCAGCTCTATATATCCCAAATGCTGTAGAGGAAGAGGAAGTACCCCCCTACCCACCCGCGATCCCTAGCCCTGAATGCCAGCATTTCTAAAAGACTGGCCTTTGAAATGCTTTCATTCCGTCTGGTGGAGACGGATAGTTTTAAAGGCCTTATGGCGGTGGCTGTCTCACAGTACGTCATGCCCAGCCGCCACTACTTTTCAAGGCGAGCCATCCCTTCCATTCACAACAAAGTAGGGGACAAAATCAGGTGTGCACTGCGCAATGCCATTTGTGGCAAGGTGCACCTGACTACGGATACGTGGACCAGTAAGCACGGTCAGGGCCATTATATCTCCATAACAGCACTCTGGGTAAATGTAGTGGCGGCTGGGCCTGAGGCAGATAGCAGTTTGGCGCATGTCCTTCCAGCACCAAGGATTGCAGGGCGCTTCAGTTTGCCTCCTGTTGCTTCCTCCTCCTACTCTGCTTCCTCATCCTCTACCAGCTCTTCACCTGGTCAGCCTAACACCTTCACCACCAACTTCAGCACAGCCAGGGGTAAACGACAGCAGGCAGTTTTAAAACTTATCTGTTTGGGGGACAAACCCCACACCGCGCAAGAGCTGTGGACGGGCCTTGAACAACAGACCGATGAGTGGTTTGTGCCTGTCAGCCTCAAGCCTGGCCTCGAGGTGTGCGATAATGGGCAAAATTTTGTAGCAGCTCTGGGACTAGCCGGTTTGACGCACATCCCTTGCCTGGCGCATGTGCTGAATTTGGTGGTGCAAGGATTCCTTAAAAATTACCCCGATATGTCAGAGCTGCTGCATAAAGTGTGGGCCGTCTGTGCGCACTTTCAGCGTTCTCACTTTGCTGCTGGTCGCCTGTCAGCGCTGCAGTGTAACTTCGGCCTTCCCACTCACCGCCTCATATGCGACATGCCCACAAGGTGGAACTCCACCTTGCAGATGCTGGCCAGACTGTGCGAGCAGCAGCAGGCGATAGTGGAGTTTCAGCTGCAGCACACATGGGTGAGTCGCTCGGCGGAACAGCACCACTTCACCACCAAAGACTGGGCCTCCATGCGAGACCTGTGTTCCTTGTTGCGCTGTTTCGAGTACTCATCCAACATGGCCAGTGCCGATAACGTCGTTCTCAGCGTTACTATCCCACTTCTATGCCTCCTTGAAAAAACGCTCCTGGCGATGATGGAAGAGAATGTGGCACAGGAGGAGGAGGATTAAGAGGGATCATTTCGTAGGGTTTCCGGACAGTCATTCCCAAGTGGCTCCGAGGGTGTGTTCCTGCACCCACAAACCCAAGGTACACAATTGTCCAGCTAGGCCACAGTTCTGGAGGAGGATGAGCTGGAGGATGAGGAGGAGGTGATGGAGGAGGAGGAACTATGTTCACAGCAGGGTGGCACCCAGACCAGATCATGGCCATCACTGGTGTACAGATGACTCAGACGATACACCTCCCACAGAGGACAGCTTTTTGTTGCGTCTGGGCAGCCTGGCACACATGAGCGATTACATGCTGCAGTGTCTCCGCAACTACCGCCGAGTTGCCCACATTCTAACTTGTGCTGATTACTGGGTGGCCACCCTGCTGGATCCCCGTTACAAGTACAATGTACTGTCCTTATTTCCGTCACTGGAGCGTGATCGTAAGATGCGCGAGTACCAGCACATGCTGGTAGACTCACTGCTGGTGGCATTCTCACCTGACAGCGGGGGCACAGTAGAAGCACAAGGCGAAGGCAAAGGAGGAGGAAGAGGTCGCCAACGCAGCTGGGGCCCCGCCAGCACCTCAGAAGGCAGGGTTAGCATGGCCGAAATGTGGAAAAGCTTTTTCAGCACGCCACAACAACCAGCACCACCAGCTGATATGGAACGTCTTAGCAGGAGGCAGCATTTCACCAATATAGTGGAGCAGTATGTGTCACGGATGTAGTAGGGGAGAACACCAAAAGACAATCAAGAAGGAAGGGGAAAGACACTAGGCCTCACCGCTAGGGAAGGAAAATGGTCACCACCTATAAAACCCTGCTCCTGGCCCTAACTCCTATCTGTATGGGCACCTCTCGATGGTAGAGATACCTATACACGTGAATCTAGAAAACCCTGTTGACCCTCAGATGCCCTAAAGATAATGACAGGGCAGAGACCACCTGTTCCTTCCCTGGTGAAGGAACTAGTGTCTCACTGAGGCCTAGGAAACAACCGGGGTGGGGGTGGGGGAATACAAAACATGACAAGTGGAACACTTAACTTCAGAGGATGAAGGATGAACAGGACTTCAACACGAACCGCACTCCAGCTCTTCCAAGACCAAATGAAGTTATCCCAAGCAAGGAGTGATGGGAAAAGTCAGACTAAATAGGGCGAGGTAAAGGTCACATGATCCACACCTGAACAGGAGGTGTGGACATACCAGCAACACACAAAGTGAAACCAAAAGAGGCTGTCAGATCACTAATGCGTAGATAATCTTTCAGGCCTTCTGGGAAATGTCAGAGATGTCACAGTATGTGTGCACACGCCTACACGTACTGAATGACGGGTCTGCCCCCTTCAACTTATGGGTCTCCAAATTGGGCACATCGCCTGAGCTTGCAATTTACGCCTTGGAGGTGCTGGCCTGCCCTGCAGCCAGTGTTTTGTCGGAACGTGTGTTAAGCATGGCAGGGGGCGTTATCACAGACAAACGCAGCCGCCTGTCCACAGCCAATGTGGACAAGCTCACGTTCATTAAAATGAACCAGGCATGGATCCCACAGGACTTGCCCGTACCTTGTGCAGACTAGACATGTATACCGGCCTTACCCAGCCATTGTTCTACTACAGCGCAATTGCTCATTGTTTTTTTTTGTTTTTTTTTATATTTCCCACTCTTTTGGGGTGTACCTTAATTTAAATAAATAAATTAATTAAAACCAAAAACCAGTGTTGGCTACCTTGTCCTCCTCCACCTACACTGCTACGTTTACCACCTCCTCAACCTCCTACTCCTTATGGACCTCCACCTCATACATCAAGATAATTATTTCTTAATTTTTACATATTTTAAGTCATTTCACTCATTTGTCTGATACATTGTTGGGTTACATATCCCAAATTTTGGACTTTGATATACCCCTGCTCTACCTAGTGGACTGGTTAATACATTTCACTAATTTGTCTCTTACATTGTCGGGTGAAATTCACCAATTTTTGGCTGTGATATACCCCTGCTCTACCTATTGGATAGGTTAATAAATTTCACTAATTTTTCTGTTACATAGTTGGGTGACATTCACCAATTTTTGTCTGTGATATACCCCTTCTCTACCTTGTGGACAGGGTAAAAAAAAATCACTAATTTGTCTGTTACATTGTCGGGAGAAATTCACCAATTTTTGGCTGTGATATACCCCTGCTCTTCCTAGTGGAAATACATTTTACTAATTCGTCTGTTACATTCTTGGGTGAGTGTATTATCTGAACGTGTGTTTAGCACAGCAGGGGGCGTCATCACAGAGAAGCGTAGCTGCCTGTCCACATTTTCGGGTGAAATTCACCAATTTTTGGGTATATAGTACCACTGCTATACCTAGTAGGCCAGGTAACAAAAAAAAAAAAAATTGTCAGTTGAGCTGGAGGATGAGGAGGAGGAGATGGAGGAGGAGGAACTATGTTCACAGCAGGGTGGCACCCAGACCAGATCATGGCCATCACTGGTGTACAGATGACTCAGACGATACACCTCCCACAGAGGACAGCTTTTTGTTGCGTCTGGGCAGCCTGGCACACATGAGCGATTACATGCTGCAGTGTCTCCGCAACTACCGCCGAGTTGCCCACATTCTAACTTGTGCTGATTACTGGGTGGCCACCCTGCTGGATCCCCGTTACAAGTACAATGTACTGTCCTTATTTCCGTCACTGGAGCGTGATCGTAAGATGCGCGAGTACCAGCACATGCTGGTAGACTCACTGCTGGTGGCATTCTCACCTGACAGCGGGGGCACAGTAGAAGCACAAGGCGAAGGCAAAGGAGGAGGAAGAGGTCGCCAACGCAGCTGGGGCCCCGCCAGCACCTCAGAAGGCAGGGTTAGCATGGCCGAAATGTGGAAAAGCTTTTTCAGCACGCCACAACAACCAGCACCACCAGCTGATATGGAACGTCTTAGCAGGAGGCAGCATTTCACCAATATAGTGGAGCAGTATGTGTCACGGATGTAGTAGGGGAGAACACCAAAAGACAATCAAGAAGGAAGGGGAAAGACACTAGGCCTCACCGCTAGGGAAGGAAAATGGTCACCACCTATAAAACCCTGCTCCTGGCCCTAACTCCTATCTGTATGGGCACCTCTCGATGGTAGAGATACCTATACACGTGAATCTAGAAAACCCTGTTGACCCTCAGATGCCCTAAAGATAATGACAGGGCAGAGACCACCTGTTCCTTCCCTGGTGAAGGAACTAGTGTCTCACTGAGGCCTAGGAAACAACCGGGGTGGGGGTGGGGGAATACAAAACATGACAAGTGGAACACTTAACTTCAGAGGATGAAGGATGAACAGGACTTCAACACGAACCGCACTCCAGCTCTTCCAAGACCAAATGAAGTTATCCCAAGCAAGGAGTGATGGGAAAAGTCAGACTAAATAGGGCGAGGTAAAGGTCACATGATCCACACCTGAACAGGAGGTGTGGACATACCAGCAACACACAAAGTGAAACCAAAAGAGGCTGTCAGATCACTAATGCGTAGATAATCTTTCAGACCTTCTGGGAAATGTCAGAGATGTCACAGTATGTGTGCACACGCCTACACGAACTGAATGACGGGTCTGCCCCCTTCAACTTATGGGTCTCCAAATTGGGCACATCGCCTGAGCTTGCCATTTACGCCTTGGAGGTGCTGGCCTGCCCTGCAGCCAGTGTTTTGTCGGAACGTGTGTTAAGCATGGCAGGGGGCGTTATCACAGACAAACGCAGCCGCCTGTCCACAGCCAATGTGGACAAGCTCACGTTCATTAAAATGAACCAGGCATGGATCTCACAGGACTTGCCCGTACCTTGTGCAGACTAGACATGTATACCGGCCTTACCCAGCCATTGTTCTACTACAGCGCAATTGCTCATTGTTTTTTTTTTTTTTTTTTTTTTATATTTCCCACTCTTTTGGGGTGTACCTTAATTTAAATAAATAAATTAATTAAAACCAAAAAACAGTGTTGGCTACCTTGTCCTCCTCCACCTACACTGCTACGTTTACCACCTCCTCAACCTCCTACTCCTTATGGACCTCCACCTCATACATCAAGATAATTATTTCTTAATTTTTACATATTTTAAGTCATTTCACTCATTTGTCTGATACATTGTTGGGTTACATATCCCAAATTTTGGACTTTGATATACCCCTGCTCTACCTAGTGGACTGGTTAATACATTTCACTAATTTGTCTCTTACATTGTCGGGTGAAATTCACCAATTTTTGGCTGTGATATACCCCTGCTCTACCTATTGGATAGGTTAATAAATTTCACTAATTTTTCTGTTACATAGTTGGGTGACATTCACCAATTTTTGTCTGTGATATACCCCTTCTCTACCTTGTGGACAGGGTAAAAAAAAATCACTAATTTGTCTGTTACATTGTCGGGAGAAATTCACCAATTTTTGGCTGTGATATACCCCTGCTCTTCCTAGTGGAAATACATTTTACTAATTCGTCTGTTACATTCTTGGGTGAGTGTATTATCTGAACGTGTGTTTAGCACGGCAGGGGGCGTCATCACAGAGAAGCGTAGCTGCCTGTCCACATTTTCGGGTGAAATTCACCAATTTTTGGGTATATAGTACCACTGCTATACCTAGTAGGCCAGGTAACAAAAAAAAATTGTCAGTTACATTTTCTGGTGAAATTCAGCAATTTTTTGGTGTGATGTACCTATTAGACCGGTAAAAAAAAACAACATTTGTCAGTTACATTTTATGGTCAAATTCACCAATTTTTGGGTGTAACTTACCCCTCCTCTAGCTAGTTGACAGCTTAATAAATTTCAATAATTTTTATTTTACATTTTCGGGTGACAATAAACAATTGTTTTCTGTCATAGACCCCTGCTCTACCAAGTAGACATGTTAATTAATTTCTGTAATTTTTCTGTTACATTCTTGGGTTGACATTATACAATTTTAGACGTGAATAAACCCCTGCTCTGCATAGTTGACAGGGAATAACATTTCTGAAATGTTTCTTTAATTGATGTGCGCCACCTCCTTTGATTCAATGCCTAAACTTAAACAAGTTGTACCACATTTAAGCTTCAATACTTTGTCCCACATTTCCGCTATTCTCTTTTGGCCAACATTTGCGCCTCAGTAGCTTTTCCCACAATTCCGCTTGCCTCTTTTGGCCCACATTTAGGCTTCTGTAATTTGTCCCACATTAGCGCCTCAATAGCTTTTCACACATTTCTTCTCAATCCCAATTTTTTAAAATAAATTTATCTCCCTTAAATTTGGTCTCTTTTTCTCACGCTCCCTCTCCGGCCTGGAACCCTGATTCCCTGCCATCCGTAATCACCATGGTAGGCGCATAAAAGAACATTGAAAGTTGATAGAGCAGATATCAAATTGGTTCGTGAACATCACGGGGACGTGCAACATGGTGGGGCAGTAAGTATGCACATGCCTACACAAACTAACTGACAGGGGTCAGCCCCTGCAACTTCTGGGTCTCCAAATTGGGCACATGGTCTGAGCTTGCCCTTTACGCCTTGGAGGTGCTGGCCCTTTCTGCAGCCGTTGTATTGTCTGAGCGTGTGTTTAGCATGACTGGAGGGTTATAATTCCCAATGTTCTGGGGTGTACCCTAATTTAAAAAAATAAAAATACATTTTAAACCAAAAAGCAGTGTAGGCCACTTCCACCTACACCGCCACATCCACTGCCTCCTCAACCTCCTACTCCATATGGACCTGGTCCTCCTAGATCAAGATTATATATTTTTTTTATTTTTACGTATTTTATGTTATTTTGAGTCATTTCCCTATCCACATTTGTTTGCAGAGCACTTGCCATGCCCTTAACCACATTTTGACGACATTTGCAGCCCTCTAGCCCTTTCCATTACATTTTTACAGCCATTTTATTCCTCAAAAGTTCGGGTCCCCATTGACTTCAATGGGGTTCGGGTTGGGGTTCGGGCCCCGAACTCAATTTTTTTTTCGAAGTTCGGCCAAACCCGTTGAACCCGAACATCCAGGTGTCCGTTCCACTCTACTTATGATATATTTTCTTTATCTTCTAGTACTCCATCTGAAAGGCTTCTGGATGTGTGCTGTGCACTGCTGAAAAATACGTCTGACATGTCAGGCATTACCATGAGGCTCTAGTGTCCCATCCAGGAAGCCTCGTTACCACTACCTTTGTTAGCAGACGGATGCTAATTTGAATCCTAATAAAGGTGAATGTGCATTAGCTCCTACTGGTCCAGAGTGAACGGCATCATACAGATTTGCTTCCCTACCTATCACTTGATTGAACTTGATGGACTTATGTCTTTTTTCAACCGTACTTACTATGTAACTATGTAAGAATGGCATGAAAACATATAGAGTCACACCACTAAAAACATGCACATATAATAAAAGTTATGAGAAAGATTGTCCATTTCTCACAGTCCTTCAGACACATAATGTGCCCTGTCATATACAGTACAAAAATGACAGAATTCATGGTGTTTACTTGGTAACCCTCTGAATTATTTACAATTTGTCATCTGTTTTTTGCATATATGTTGAACTGGACAATTGGTAAAATTAGCAGCATTTTTAAAATGTTTATCTTCACCTCTTATGTACTCATAGGAAGCAGAAAAATTTGTTAACAGGGTTGGTCCATCTCATACACTGGGTACATAATGTGAGGATATGTCCCCAATATTTGATAGGTGCGGGTCCCACCTCTATGTAAGTGCGGGTTCCAGATTTGGGACACACAGCTATCAGACTTTGGGGGTAGTGTTGAAAGAATCGTTGTATCTGAAGTGGACTTTGATCCAAATTTCAGGAAAAATTTGATTTGCTGCAATGCCGAATTTCCTTGTGCTTAAATCATACTCACCTCATCCATTTGAGCACAAAGAGGCTGCTGAGGACATCTTGATTGAAGATCCCATGCAAAATCTCCTCTGTGGTGTAGTATGACATCATCACGCCGGCCAGAGTGATGACATCATCATGTACCACATAAAATTTCGGGTGAGATCTTTAATCGAGATGGCCACGGCAGCCTCTTGGAGCTCAAATGGATAAGGTGAGTATTTTAGTTCCCCACTGATTAACCCCTAAAAGCACAATTTTGTTTAGCTCAAATGCTGTGATCACCAATGACGCGACAAAGTCATCAGTTACAAATTAAATTTGGAAGATTTCTAAACTTCACTCATCTCTAATTTGGGGCATATCCTAGTGATATGTCCCCAATGTATGAGATGGAGTCTAGATTCATGTCTGTAAGGGACTCTGCAGGTCTTATTTTATGGCTTTGCCATAAATGAATATGAATACTGACCTGTGAACTTTTGTTTTTAGGTTACGCCTTTCTTACTCAACTAAACTGCTTCAATTGGCTTCAAAATTTTTGAATACACTCAGGTCTGCCAGGAGTCAATTTTTTTTATCTCTTTTCCCTTTTCTTTTTCTAATTGGACTAGAAAAACTAAAACTTGAATTATTTTTTTAATTTCTGTCAAATTTGATTTGTTCATTTGATTCCCTCATGTCTATTGATAAGGCGTAATTTAAATAGCATTTTCCTCCTATTCCTCCATAATCATTGGTAAATGACATGTTTTATAACTGATTGTCTGCAGAATATCCAGCAACCTGATAACTGGTGGCACTGTTAAAGAGGATCTATCACCATTTCTGACATATTTATTTTAGTAAATAATTGTATTCCACATTTGTTATGGTGCCATGTTTTGCCGTTCGTCTATTATCCCTGCTAGAAGTCAAATAAATGAAAATTAAAAGTGAAAATGAATGAATTGCTACCAGTACTATTACAAGTTAGAGGTGTGTCCCTGCATAGTGTGACACTGTCCAATCAATGCTGAAAGTGGAAGACTTTACAGGGACACCCCCTCCCCCCCAACTAGTAACACCTGCAGCATCCAGTTATGGAGCAGCATTACCCTGAAAACTACATAGAAAGTGTTAAAATGTGTTTTTGCTTTAAACTATATATTTCCTGTATATACACAAGGTATTGATAGGCCATATTCATAGGAACCAATAGATGGAGTTGGTGTCTCTCTTTCTCTCGCTCTCTTTCTCTCTCTCTCTTTCTCTCTCTTTCTCTCTTTCTCTCTCTCTCATAGAGTAAGAGAGAAAGAGGGAGAGGCCCACAAGCAAGAAACAGGGAGGAATCATGTGTTCAGATGGAAAAAAAAAATTATGAATATTCTAAAAACAAATATAGTGCTACATATTAGTTTTTGACCCACGCCTGTATTGATCGCATATTACGCGATCATTACCTTGCCGATTTTTGAGTAAAAAATAAAGAATGTAGAATATAACGAATATTCAAATTTGCAAATATTCTACAAAATATTTGCGAAATATCGTGAATTTGAATATTGCCCCTGCCGCTCATCACTATTCAGGAGTATTCAGGCAGGAGGACCCCTGAACGGAAGTGTGCCCCAAAGGGAGTTACCATGACTGCACAGACCCAGGTAGCATCAGAATTATGGGTACTACTACAACTCCATTCCAGACACACTCTCATGCAAGCTCTCTGCATGTTTTATTTTCTAGAATCTGTGACAGAGGCTCCTGCTCAAACTTCCAGAACAGCTGTGAATCTAGCTTAAGGATATAGCCACGCGTTCAGGTTTGTAAGTCAATTTTTATTATTTTTTTTTCATTATATACTCCCAGCCTTTACAAAGCCATAACTTTTTTATTTTAAAATTTACATAGCTGTATGACGGCTTGTTTTTCAGTACATAAAATGTACTAGGAAGTAACAAATTCCAAATTGGGTGGAATTATAAAAAAAAAAAACAACAACACAATTCCCCAACAATTTTATGGGTTTTGTTTTTACAGTGCATTATATGCGGTAAAACTGACCTGTTACTTTCATTATCTGGGTCAGTATGATTACAATAATACCACATGTGTATAGTTTCTTTTGCATTTTAATACTGAAAAAAAAATGCTACCTTATATCTGGTGATGTTAGAGGCAGAACTTGCTAAGAGCTGATTTGCATAACTGTGATTGTGTGGTATAGTGGAGCAGTATGTGTCACGGATGTAGTAGGGGAGAACACCAAAAGAGGAACATCACTCCAGCAGTGAGGATGAACAGACCCCGGATGAAACGCTCACCGCGGCAGTGTTGAAGAAAGCCTTAGCCCAGGCACTGAGACCGGCAAGAGCTGACCTGGCTGACATAAAAACAGACTTACATGCTCTTCCGGACAGAGGCCTTAGAATCGACATGTTCAGAGCTTACCTCTCATGCTTCCGCACTAGCAGCTAGAACAGAGCAGCTGGAGGCACATGTGAACACGGCATACACAAAAAAAATTGATTCAAAGGGATCCCCGAATCTTGGGCAGGGGAGGCGCTCCCTAAAGTGGCGCAGGAGATATTCGCCGAGTTATTGGGACCGGAACGCGCCATGGCAGTTGTAATTGAGCGTATACACAGAGCGCTACGCTCGAAACCCAAGCCAAATGAACCACCATGAGATGTAATCTGTGGTCTGTTATAATTTGTGGACGCAGCTGCAATCCTCCGCTCAGCCAGGGAAAAAGTCCCTGTTTGCCACGAAGGAGTTGAGATATCCCTGCATCAGGACATTGCACCCTCAACTCTCCAGAAAAGGCGCCGGTTACGACCACTGCTGGATAAGCTGAGAGCTAAGAGTCTTCAATATGCTTGGCTATTTCCTTTTGGAATTTCTGTAATGAAGAATGACAAGTGAATCATCAAAAAAAAAACAGCTGATCTTGAAACCGCATGGTCTATCCTGGACTTAGAAACAATAGAAATACCGTCTTGGTCACCAGCTGCAGACTTGGTCCGCTTACCACCCTTACCACAATCAGAGGACTGGCACACTATCACCCGTCCAAAGCCTCAGAGAACCAAGAGGCCCCAGCAGTGGCGTCTCTAGCTTTCAAATTTTGGGGGGGCACACTAGGGGCCAGGACAAAAGTAGGGGGGCAGCTATAACAACGATACATTTACACAAGTATGCTTAGAAATGCTGCGATACTTTACCCAATACCTAAAACCGCAATCACTCAGATTTCAACATCTCCTAGCTGCCTGGGGATCTGTGGATGACACTTATGGAGGGGGATCTGTGGATGACACTTATGGAGGGGGATCTGTGGATGACACATACCGTTTATAGCATCTCATGCTATGTGTCATCCACAGATCCACCCCATATCAGTGTCATATCGGGATCCCTCTTCCTATAAGGCCCCATTCACACATCCGAAATTTGCGTAACGGAATTGCGGACCCATTAATTTCTATAGGGCAGCACGACGTGCTGCCGGATACGGAAAGGCGGTCCCGCACTTCCGGGTCCACAATTCCGTTCCCGAAAAAAAATGCGGACCCGCACATTGCCGCTGCTATGGACGTCTGAAGGGAGTCTAACAGTGTCATCCACAGAGTGGCACAGATCCCCCCCCCCCATAACTGTGTCATTTACAGATCTCCCCCCCCCCCTATAACAGTGTCATCTACAGATTTCCCCCCCCCCCCCCCCCCGTAACAGTGTCATGACATCCAAAGACCCCCGATCCCCCTCCCTATAACACTATAAGGGTATCATCCACAGATCCCCCCCCCCCTATACCAGTGTAATGACATCCACAGACCCCCGATCCCCCTCCCACCGCTCACATTTGAACATGATTTCTCTAAACGGTGAAGTGAACACTGTAATCATCCAGGCTGCACTGACAGTAACTTTAAAGGGGTTCTGCACGTTCATTTAACTGAGATGATCTATACTCTGGATAGATCTTCAGCTTCTGATCGGCAGGGGTCAGACACCCGGTACCCCCGCCGATCAGCTGTTTGAGAAGGCAGCCGCGCTCGAGCAGCACCGCGGCCTTCTCACTGACTGACATCACAACTAGTATCAACTAGCCTGAGCGCGGCTAAGCTCTGTCCCTTGAATGGAGCTTAGCTGCGTCCACGCTAGTTGATACTAGTCGTGACGTCAGTGGGCTGGCGGTAAACAGTGAGAAGGCCGCGGCGCTACTGGAGCGCCGGTGCCTTCTCAAGCAGCTGATCGGCGGGGGTCCCGGGTGTCTGACCCCCGCCGATCAGAAGCTGATGATCTATCCAGAGTATAGATCATCAGTTAAATTAAAGTGCAGAACCCCTTTAACTTTTAAATCAGGAAGATTCTGGGGCAGCCGCCAGCCAGCTCTCCTCTCAGACTCAGTCAGATCTAATCTCTCTAGTTAGAATAGAAAGAGACTTAGGGCTCTTTCACACTTGCGTTCTTTTCTTCCAGCATAGAGTTCCATCGTCGGGGCTCTATGCCGGAAGAATACTGATCAGTTTTATCCTAATGCATTCTGAATGGAGAGAAATCCGTTCAGGATGCATCAGGATGTCTTCAGTTCCGGACCAGAACGTTTTTTGGCCGGAGAAAATACCGCAGCATGCTGCGCTTTTTGCTCCGGCCAAAAATCCTGCAGACTTGCCGCAAGGCCGGATCCGGAATTAATGCCCATTGAAAGGCATTGATCCGGATCCGGCCTTAAGCTAAACGTCGTTTCGGCGCATTGCCGGATCCGACGTTTAGCTTTTTATGAATGGTTACCATGGCTGCCGGGACGCTAAAGTCCTGGCAGCCATGGTAAAGTGTAGTGGAGAGCGGGGGAGCGGTATACTTACCGTCCGTGCGGCTCCCGGGGCGCTCCAGAATGACGTCAGGGCGCCCCACGCACATGGATCACGTGATCGCATGGCACGTCATCCATGCGCATGGGGCGCTCTGACGTCACTCTGGAGCGCCCCGGGAGCCGCACGGACTGTAAGTATACTGCTCCCCCGCTCCCCACTACTACTATGGCAACCAGGACTTTAATAGCGTCCTGGCTGCCATAGTAACACTGAACGCATTTTGAAGACGGATCCATCTTCAAATGCTTTCAGTTCACTTGCGTTTTTCCGAATCCGGCGTGTAATTCCGGCAAGTAGAGTACACGCCGGATCCGGACAAACGCAAGTGTGAAAGAGGCCTAGGTCAGTCCACTCAGTCACTACTTGTAAGTTGTACCTTATTATTATTAAGTTAACCTGCTACACACCGTCTCCACTAGGTCAGGCTCAGTCCAGTCTGTTCGGCGCCACACACTGTCTGTTCTCTAGTCTGGGCCTGGCTGGCTTAAAGGGCTTCTGTCACCCCACTAAAGTCATATTTTTTTTTTTTTGCCAACTTAAATTCCTTATAATGCGATATATTATAGTGCTCTTACTCATTTTGGTTGGGTAGTTTCTTCAAAAAACTGACTTTTATCATATGTAAATGAGCTCTCTACCAGCAGGTAGGGCGGCCGCATCCTCCTTTCATAAAGACGCCCCCTCCTCATGTTGATTGACAGGGCCAGCGAACGTGCTAGTCTTCTGGCTGGCCCTGTCTGCGTTTAAAATCTGGCGCCTGCGCTGTACCAGTCTTCAGTCGGCGCAGGCGCACTGAGAGGAGGACGCTCGCTCGGCCGCTCCTTCCTCAGTGCGCCTGCGCCGGGTGTAGATGTAACGTCATCGGCGCAGGCGCATTGAGGATGGAGCGGCCGAGCGAGCGTCGTCCCCTCAGTGCACCTGCGCCGACTGAAGACCAGTACGGCGCAGGCACCAGATTTTGAACGCAGACAGGGCCAGCCAGAAGACGAGCGCGTTCGCTGGCCCTGTCAACCAACATGTGAAGGGGGCGTCTTTATGAAAGGAGGATGCGGCTGCTACCAGCAAGTAACTGCCTTACTTGCCTGGTAGAGAGCTCATTTACATATTATAAAAGTCTGTTTTTTGAAGAAACGACCCAAACAAAATGAGTAAGAGCCCTATATAATAATATATCGCATTATAAGGAATTTAAGTTGAAAAAAAAAAAAATATGACTTTAAGCAGCTGCTGCCAGTAGATGAATGAATCTGGTCAGGTCCTGGAGCCGGGGGCGGAGCTGGGGGCGTGGCCGGGGCGGAGCTGTGGGCGGAGCCGGGGACACCGCGCGGCGGCGGCGGGTGGAGACTAGAAAGTGAGACCGCAACTGCACCGAGTCGGTGACTCAGATCATCAGATGTGAAGATGATGTCCGGTAGGGCTGCCTAGTGCCTACACAGTGCACAGCAGCGCAGCGCAGCATACACCAGCAATGAATGGGAGACATTTTAGTTGGGGGGGCACATGGGGGGGCACAGCTTGATGTAGGGGGGGCCGTGGCCCCCTCTGGCCCCCCCCTGGCGACGCCACTGGGCCCCAGCCCATACCAGCTCGCCACACCGCTGACTTCAGGACCTTACCCCTTCATAACTTTCCCGAGTCACGTTCGATCGGAGCACCTACAACCTGAATCTTGCTGTTGATTTCATGTTTCACTCGCCTTAGGAGGATCCGACTAGAACGTCTGCAATGTGTCCTTCTCAGGCAAATGTGTAGTTAACCCTTGAATACCTCAGGGATCGGTTTCTTGACCAATTTTCCATTTTTTTTTTTTTCATTTCATCCCTATCCCTCTCGTTTTACCTTTTTTTTTCTTCTCCTTAGGGCCTTAATATATCCGGCAGCCAATTTTGAACCATCCTATACATGACACCGCAAATGATGAGCTTTAGATCAATTAGAATAGGATGTAAATGCTATGAGTTAGAAATGATTGGGAATATGTCACTAAATTTCTGGCTGAATAATACGTACTAGAGATGAGTGATGCTTTTTCTCTCTCTCAAATCCACACTCTATCGATATGAGATGGAGACAATAGCACGTTGAAGTGGCCTACAGGTATGCTGTGGATGTTCCTTAGGCCAAGGTTATGATTACCGCTTTTTGGGAGGAAAGAATGGAGCATCATGAATTGGCTGACGACCACTGTGTTTATGTTTCAGGTATCCCACCTCCCCCATCCCTTCATACCATCTTACTTGATGTCATTCCAATAGTAATATGTTAGACTCTGTAATACAGTGCATGCAGATAGGTAGATAACTTTATGTGAACTGAACTGTATGACATATGTCAGGCCCTATTCCGTAAGCAAGGCAGTAAATTACTCTGCCCTCCTCTCCCCCCCCTCCTTACTCTCTAACCCTGCCATCATCTCCCCCCCGAAGTACTGCTGTTTCTGCATATTCTGCATTTTTTTCATGTTATGCATAATGTTATGTGTTTGTGCACCACAGGTCAAGACTTGTTCAGGATTTGAACACTTCTCTCACCCCCCCCCCCCCCCCCCATCCTTGGATTCACTAATTCATTCTCTTACTTGGCTTCATAGCCTTAGAATATACTTTCCCTTCCTCACTAAACCTAGTTCCCTCAACTAGATTTTTCTCTGTCCTCCTTCCTACCTGTCCCCACTGGTAGCTAGGGGGATCTTGACCCTCCTCCACTACTATTATTTCCACCCCTTCATCCCCTCTGTAAATACTCCCCTGTCTACTACTTACTCCATCGATAAGAGTGCTTGAGAACATGAGCGAAATCAGATGTGCTACCTTTAATGTGCATGGCTTAAATACTCCTAACAAGAGATATCATGTACTAGACATGCTCAGGAAACTTAAAGCTTCTATTCTCTTTCTACAAGAGACCCATTTTAAACAAGATAAAATCCCCAAACTGCCCACTAAACACTTAAAAAATTGGTACCATTCATGTCATGCTACTTCAGCTTCCAATGGGGTCTCCATAGCCATCCATAAATCCCTCCCGATCAAAATACTACAACAATACACGGACCACGAGGGTAGAATATTATTCTTGAGGGCTCAAATATATACAACTAAACTTACTTTAGCAAATATTTATGCCCCCAACCATGCTCAGATACCTTGGTTGTTGGATGCCTTAGATAAACTTAAGTTGTTTGCAGAAGGTCCGGTAATTCCGGGGGGCTACCTGAACGTCACCTTGGACCCGTTAGTTAAATCCTCAACTTCCAAGTTCAATATTTCTCACCGCGCCTTAGCTAAATTACGTTCTAAACTCTCTGACCTTTCTCTAATTGAAACACAGACGAAACAGCGAACCTTAAGAGAAAAACTCCTCACTCACTTACAAAACAAATCAGCTAAAGCTTACCTGCATTTCAGACATAGATTATACGCCCACGGGAACAAGGGAGGGAAGCTTTTGTCTGCTTTACTTAAGAAAGAAAGAGCTAAGCAACACATTCATGGGATTAGAGACCACACAGGTAGGACTACCATCTCCCCACCAGAAATGGCGGAGGCTTTCCATAAGTATTATTCAACACTATATAATATTGATAGGATAGGTGATGCGCAAGGAGAGAACCAAAAACAAACCCTGATTGATGCCTTCTTACAAGACATATCCCTGCCAAACCTGGACCAAGCCATGAAAAACTCCCTCCTCACCCCTATCACACATAAGGAAGTGAACATGGGCCTTGCCTCCTTCTCCCTAGGAAAGAGCCCAGGCCCAGATGGGCTCCCCTTGCTCTACTACAAAAAATTCCAAGACGTGCTCATGCCTCATCTTATCGAACTCTGCTCCTCGTTGTTCAGAGGGGACCCACTCCCCAAGCAGTCTCAGGAAGCACACATTACCCTTATAGCCAAAGAAGGTAAAAATCCAGAAGAATGTGGAAGCTACAGACCCATATCACTTCTAAATTTAGACCTTAAAATCTGGGCTAAGCTTCTGTCCCTACGAATAAAGAAGCTTCTACCTCACCTGATAGGGGAAGAGCAATCTGGATTTGTACCGGGGAGGGAGGGAAGGACCAACACGACCAAACTGCTTACAGCAATCCATCAAGCAGATGCCGAAGCAAGACCACTGGTCCTTCTCGGAGTAGACGCCGAGAAGGCCTTTAATAGAGTTAGCTGGCTCTTCATGCACTCCATACTATTGAAATTTGGTTTTCCAACTGCTTTCATAAAAGCGATTTTTTTTTCGCTCTACTTCCAACCGTCGGTTTCTCTCCTAGTGAATGACTATTTGTCACCCCCTTTTGAGATAACAAATGGTACCAGACAGGGGTGTCCCCTCTCCCCCACTCTGTTTGTACTTGTAATGGAAGCTTTGCTGCAGAGAGTAAGACAGCATCAACATATCAATGGCTTTCCTATGCCAGATGGCGAGTTGAAAATGCTAGATTTTGCAGATGACCTCCTGTTCTTACTGCCTGACCCAGAGGTTGGACTCCCTTGTCTGGTTAAACTGTTTAAAAGATTTGGAGAAGTCTCAAACTTTAAGGTAAATATCACAAAATCTGAAATACTGAATATATCTCTCACAAAACAAAGTTATTTGAGGATTAAGGGAACTTCCCCTTTCGTGTGAGCCCCCTCATCCCTCAAATACCTAGGCGTACATATCCCTACCTCCATACACAAAGTATATGACAGAAACTTTCACCCACTTCTTACAGAAATCCAAAAAATCATTACAGACTATGATATCCCTTTGATATCATGGATCGGTAGAAAAAACATCATACAAACATATGTCCTTCCCAAAGTTCTGTACAAATTGCAAATGTTACCAATAGCCTTGCCACAAGCCTTCTTTACCAAGATAAGATCCCTTTTCTCGTACTACCTATGGAAACAGAAACACCCCCGACTGGCGCATAAACTTTTGACCAGGCCTATGAAGAAGGGAGGCATTGGTTTACCAGATGTCCAAACAATATACAAGGCGATTCAATTGAAAAGATGATTCAACTTAACTGCCTTTTCTGACTCGCCGACCATATCTCGATGGTCCACAAAGGCCTATAAAGAGATTTGGTGCGAGACATGTGGCTACCCCCCAAAACGCGCAACACATATAATCCATCTGACACTAACTTGCTTTTCAAAGGGGCTTCTATTACTTGGGCTTCACTCTCACCTTCTCTAGCCCCTAAAATATCTCCATTACTACCTTCCAGCCTAATACCTGTGGTCGTGGGCAGAGAATCTCTGACCTTTAAGCCTATGTGGGATCAACTAACACACATCTTAGTCTCGAACTTGTTCCCGAGTGGAGGGATTCCCAACCAGACAGTCCTAAAATCATTGCTCCCAAATTTCGCACTCGCGTTTCTACACGTCTCGCACTTTACTAGATGTTGCACAGACTTCTTACAAGCGCACTACCCTTTCAGGGACCTTACTGATTTTGAACTAGATTTGTCAGCTCCGGTCTCTAAGTTCAAAAAGCTCTCTAAAGTGCTGAATGTTGTTTGAAGTGAAAAGCACCTTAATAACCCAGGGTACATTGCTTCTTGGGAGAAAGAGCTGGGTCTATCTCTCACTGAGACGGAGATAACTCAGATCCTTCAAAATTCCCACGGATTTTTAAGATGTATCCGCTTACAAGAATCTCACTACAAAATTCTGGCTAGATGGTACAAAACCCCTGAGTTTCTTCATGCGCATGGACTCTCCTCCACTAGTCTTTGTTGGAGGTGCAACTTACAAGTGGGCACACATACCCATGTTTGGTGGGTTTGCCCGGTTATCTGCCCCTTTTGGTCTGAAGTAGAACGCATAACAAGAGAAATTATGGGACCACAATTAACGTTAACTCCGGCCTTGGTTTTACTAGGCTGTCCTACACCGGAACTTCGTCAATCCATAGCGGCAGCTAAGTCTTTAATCCCCCTGAAATGGCTTAACACTATTCCCCCCACTATAAACGAGTGGTTTGAAAAGTTACATCAAATATGCAGATTCGAAGAGATGTCAAGTAGATCAAGTCGTGCCCACCACAAGTTTCTCAGAATATGGGATGCCTGGCTGAAGTCACCATATTGTGCAGCAACACGCGCCAACTTTACTACCTGATAACATTTTTAACAGGTTCTCGAGATACTCATACCCCCCCTTTTTCACTTTCCCCAATACTCCTCGTGCACCAAAATTACTTGCTCTCTGTTATTTAATGAGTTATTTAATGAGTATGTTACTTAGTACATTGTTAAACTGTACTTCTGCACTGGTATGCTGTAATACTGGTCTTACATTGTTTATTGATGTGTAATGGTCACCCATTGATGTATTTTTACCCCGTGTGGGGATTGCCTTTTAATTGCTTTTATCACAATGGGTATCTTTTTTGCATATCTAAACTAATAAAAACAGAGATGATAAAAATAAAACATTTGCGATTATGCATATGTTGCTAAAATTCGTTTAGCAGCACGCAAACATTTGTTTATGCAGATTCGTAAGCATATCGTTCATGAATGTGCATATACTCGGATAAACGGCACATGTGCCATATTATCAAGGCCATGTGAGATGTGTCGGATGTTAATCAGATGTTAATCTGCAGAACATAGCATCTAGAGCTGTGGGGATGCTCCCTCACAACTGTAAATTTATTCAGATGAATGAATTGGTTCACATAAATTGATTTGCTCATCCCTAGGGCAGAACAGTGGTATTACCTGTATGTCAGTAGTAGAGAGGATAATAGCATGACAATGTAATAATGTTTTTTAGGGTCCAGTGTTTGCACCCATGGACCAAAAAATGAGTGTTCCTATGAACACTTGTTCCCGATAATTGCCCAAACATTGTTTGATGTTATGCTCTCTGTTAGCAGTCGGGTTCTGTTCTCTGGTTATACTGGGGTGCACAACTTTTTGGTGTGGGGGCCACATTGTCACATTTTTTTATTTGAAGGGGCCACGATAAATATGTCACTTGTTTGCATTGGCCTATTACAGAGGCAAATTCAAATTGAATGGGTAGGAATTATTTCTTTCACAGTCGTTCCTCTCTTGTGCAATTCTACTTATTATCGGCAGCACATCCTGATCACACAGGGAGATGTGAACGGTAATCATCAATATTTCATTCTGATGATAGATGCAAATCAGCCAACAAATGATTGATTACTCGTTTATCAGATGATGGGCTCTGATTGGTTGCTATGGGCAACTAAGGGTGGGTTCACACTGGTTTTAGGGATTTTGTTTTGGCTTTCCATTATAACATGGTTATAATGTAAAATAACGGAATACCCAGACAGAATGCAAAAAGGAAGCCTTCAAAAGGCATTCTGTTTGCTATCCATCCTAATAGAAGTCTATGGGAAAGCATAACGGATCCGTCTGGGTCCTGTTAAGCAAACGGAATGCCTTTTAAAGGCTTCCGTTTTGCATTCCGTCATAATACAAGTCTATAGGCAGAAGAACGTCCTTCCATCTTTTAGATTCCGTTATTTTCCGTTATAACCATGTTATAACAGAAAGCCATAACGGAATCCCTAACGCTAGTGTGAACCCACCCTAAGCCTGTTTTCCTCTGTACCAGTTTTGATAAATCTCGCCCATTAGGCTGTATTCACACGTCCGCAATGTGTTTTGCGGATACACGGAGACACTGATCCGCAAAACACGGAAAGCGGCAATGTGCTTTCCGCATTTTGCGGACCGCACATTGCCGACATAATAGAATATGCCTGTTCTTGTCCGCAATTGCGGACAAGAATAGGACATGTTCTATTTTTTTGCGGAAACGGAAGCACGGATGCGGAAGTGCGGATCCGCAAATGTGGATGCGGACAGCACATTCCGGCCCCATTGAAAATGAATGGGTCTGCACCCGTTCCGCAAAATTGCGGAACGGATGCGGATCCATTTTGCGGACGTGTGAATGGACCCTTAATATGTGATAAAACTACAAGTTATAGATTCAATTTATGCAATTACGAAAAGCATTTTGTATTTGATTCTTTGAGACCTTTTATTGTGCAGATATGGTTTGTGAAGACTGCATAGAAGAAAGTGAGAAGTGAATATATCACTGCCATCTCATTTATATGTTTCTGTTATCAGAAGATGCTGTGCATAGTAAATATCAATGTGATGTGTTCAGAATTTTCTTCAGTTATTTTGGTAGAGAGAAATGGTGTTTCATTTTCTAAAAGCCAAATGCTATTGTCTTTTGAAAGATGTCTATAGAAAATGAAAAAAATGCTCAATGTTCCAAACAAATTTAGAAACAGATTAGGTTTTTCACATGTATTTCTTTACTTGTAAGCATATTTAGACAATCACTGCAAATGAGTTACATCAAGCTGGATTTAAGGCACAGAATGCTAAATTAAAGTATTTATTACAGTTCTGAATGGAAAAGTACAGCAATATATTTATTTACATAAAGCTCGCTCTATATCAAGCTAAAAGTTTGCACTATATATTTCAACTAAAATGCAAGAATTTCAACTAAAATACATATTCTGCTTATATTATACATGGCTTATGCAGTGTACACAATAATTCAGTGTTCAACCCTTAGGCCCCTTTCACACGGGCGAGATTTCCGCGCGGGTGCGATGCGTGAGTTGAACGCATTGCACCCGCACTGAATCCTGACCCATTTGTTTCTATGGGGCTGTTCACATGAGCGGTGATTTTCACGCATCACTTATGCGTTGCGTGAAAATCGCAGCATGTTCTATATTCAGCGTTTTTCACGTAACGCAGGCCCCATAGAAATGAATGGGGTTGCGTGAAAATCGCAAGCATCCGCAAGCAAGTGCGGATGCGGTGCGATTTCCACGCATGGGTTCTTCTAGGTGACAGTCTATTCACTGTATTATTTTCCCTTATAACATGGTTATAAGGGAAAATAATAGCATTCTGACTACAGAATGCTTAGTATAATAGTGCTGGGAGGGTTAAAAAAAATAAAAAAAGTTAACTCACCTTATCCCCATGATCGCCTAGTTCCCGGTCGGTCTGTTCTTTAGCTGTGGCTAAAGGACCTGTGGTGATGTCAGATCACATGCTCCATCACCATGGTGATGGACCATGTGATTGGAGCATGTGATCTGACATCACCAAAGGTCATTCAGCCCACAGCTAAAGAACAGAGTACAGACCGGGATCTACACGATCATGGGGATAAGGTGAGTTAACTTTTTTTTTTTTTTTAACCCTTCCAGCACTATTATACTAAGCATTCTGTATTCAGAATGCTATTATTTTCCCTTATAACCATGTTATAAGGGAAAATAATACAATCTTCAGAACATCAATCCCAAGCCCGAACTTCTGTGAAGAAGTTCGGGTTTGGGTACCAAACATGCGCGATTTTTCTCACGCGAGTGCAAAACGCATTACAATGTTTTGCACTCGCGCGGAAAAATCGCGGGTGTTTCCGCAACGCACCCGCACATTTTTCCGCAACGCCCGTGTGAAACCAGCCTTAGGAAACTATTTTTAGCTTTTAAGTTAGATTTTTTTTTTCCTATCTTCCTTGAGTCATAACTTTTTTATTTTTCCATTGACATAGCTGTATAAGGGTTTATTTTTATTTAATACCACCATTTAAGGGCTCGTTCACATGACCGTGTGAAGCCCGTGCTGTGGACCGCAAATTGCAGTCCTTAATGCACGGGCACCTTCCGTGCAGCAGGCGTTTGGGGATTCGCAAATGCAGTCAGCAATGTGGGAACGGGACACCAACTGTCATGTGAACGAGCCCTAATATGGCATGCAATGTAGTGGGAAGCAGTAAAAAAAGAATCCAAATGGGGTGGATTTGGAAAAAAAACTCAATTCCTCCACCGTTTTATGGGTTTTGTGCCCATGGCATTCTGTTTGTGGCAAAACTGACCTGTGTCCTTCTTTCTCAGTACAATTACAAAGATACCACACATACAGTATATAGGTTTTTTGTCGCTAAATAGTGTAAAAATAAATTAAAACTTTTTGAAAAATACAAACCGGATTCCAAAAAAGTTGGGACACTATACAAATCGTGAATAAAAACTGAATGCAATGATGTGGAGGTGCCAACTTCTAATATTTTATTCAGAATAGAACATAAATCACGGAACAAAAGTTTAAACTGAGAAAATGTACCATTTTAAGGGAAAAATATGCTGAATCAGAATTTCATGGTGTCCAAAAATCCCCAAAAAGTTAGGACAAGGCCATTTTCACCATTGTGTGGCATCTCCCCTTCTTCTTACAACACTCAACAGACGTCTGGGGACCGAGGAGACCAGTTTCTCAAGTTTAGAAATAGGAATACTCTCCCATTCTTGTCTAATACAGGCCTCTAACTGTCCAATCGTCTTGGGCCTTCTTTGTTGCACCTTCCTCTTTATGATGTGCCAAATGTTCTCTATAGGTGAAAGATCTGGACTGCAGACTGGCCATTTCAGTACCCGGATCCTTCTCCTACGCAGCCATGATGTTGTGATTGATGCAGAATTTGGCCTGGCATTATCTTGTTGAAAAATGCAGGGTCTTCCCTGAAAGAGATGACGTCTGGATGGGAGCATATGTTGTTCTAGAACCTGAATATATTTTTCTGCATTGATGGTGCCTTTCCAGACATGCAATCTGCCCATGCCACACGCACTCATGCAACCCCGTCTGACCACAGAACAGTCTTCCATTTTGCCACACTCCATTTTAAATGATCCCTGGCCCAGTAAAAACGCCTGAGCTTGTGGCTCTTGCTTAGAAATGGCTTCTTCTTTGCACTGTAGAGTTTCAGCTGGCAACGGCGGATGGCACGGTGGATTGTGTTCACTGACAATGGTTTCTGGAAGTATTCCTGAGCCCATTCTGTGATTTCCTTTACAGTAGCATTCCTGTTTGTGGTGCAGTGTCGTTTAAGGGCCCGGAGATCACGGGCATCCAGTATGGTTTTACGGCCTTGACCCTTACGCACCGAGATTGTTCCAGATTTCTCTGAATCTTCGGATGATGTTACGCACAGTTGATGATGATAGATGCAAAGTCTTTGCAATTTTTCGCTGGGTAACACCTTTCTGATATTGCTCCACTATCTTTCTGCGCAACATTGTGGGAATTGGTGATCCTCTACCCATCTTGGCTTCTGAGAGACACTGCCACTCTGAGAAGCTCTTTTTATACCCAATCATGTTGCCAATTGACCTAATTAGTGTTAATTGGTCTTCCAGCTCTTCGTTATGCTCAAATTTACTTTTTCCAGCCTCTTATTGCTACTTGTCCCAACTTTTTTGGGATTTGTTGACATTGTGAAAATTTGAATCAACGTATTTTTCCTTTAAAATGATACATTTACTCTGATTAAACGTTTGATCTGTCATCTGCGTTCTATTACAAATACAATATTGACATTTGCCATCTCCACATCATTGCATTCAGTTTTTATTCACAATTTGTTTAGTGTCCCAACTTTTTTGGAATCCGGTTTGTATTTTTTATCACCATATGCTGACCCCCATAACTTTTTTTTTATAGTCATAACTACTGAGCTGTGTGGGGACTTATTTTTTTTCGGGGGGGGGGGGGAGGGGGGGCAATCTGTATTTTTTATTGATACCATTTTGGAGTGTGTGACTTTTGAATCAAATTTAATTTAAAAAAAAATTGTAAGAGAAGTGATGAAAAAATTGCAAATTGACCATTTTGACCCTTTTTTCTATTACGCCATTTGAAATATTGGAAATATTGTTTTATATTTTAATAGAGGGGTGATTTAAACTTTTATATTTTTTATTTTGTATATATTTTTTTAATGTTTTATTTTACTTTTTTGTTATGATTTTGAAGCTCATATTTGAGCCTACAAAATAAAATAAAAAAATTATTCTGAAGAATCATGAATTTTTTAAATCCATTTAATGTTCAGAATAGCTCATGTCTTGTGTTGGCCTACCACATGCTGGCTAAAATAAGAATTGCAGCTTAAATGCCCTGGAACTCTTCAGCGAGACCCTGTGTCATACCCAGCACATTGGCATTGGCTGCAGAGGTTGCCAGTAAGAAGCCCTGAAGTGCTTCAATGACCGCAATCATCATTATAACCGGTCGCAGTCATTAGCTGCGGGTCTCTGCTGTTTGAAACAGTGCTAAACCAGGAAACCCCCCGCACGCATGAGCGGGCACCATGTTTGCCCATCGCTCAAGCGCCATATATGTATCCGCTGGTAGCAAATGGGTTAAAGCATACCTGAGCTTTCAAAAAAAGTTTGCATATAGGTGGATGTTTGGTAGAGTGGAGCGGACACCAGTGTGTTCGGGTTCGACAGGTTTGTCTGAACTTCACAAAAAAGTTCAAGTTCCTGACCCGAACTTGACCGAAACTTGACCATGAACCCATTGAAGTCAATGGGGACCCGAACTTTTGAGCACTAAAATGGCTGTAAACATGTCATGGAAAGGGCTAAAGGGCTGCAAATGCCAGCTAAATGTGGTTAAGAGCATGGCAAGTGCTTTTGCTCTGCAAGCAAATGTGGATAGGGAAATGACTTTAAATAACATAAAATACGTAAAAATAAAAAATAAGAATCATGATCTAGGAGGACAAGGTCCATATGGAGTAGGAGGTTGAGGAGGCGGTGGATGTGGCGGTGTAGGTGGAAGTGTCAGTGGAGGAGGAGGAGGTAGCCTACACTGCTTTTTGGTTTTACATTTATTTTTATTTTTTTAAATTAGGGTACACCCCAAAACATTGGGAAATATAACCTGTGATAATCCCTTCCAGTCGTGCTAAACACACGTTCAGACAATACACTGGCTGCAGGGCAGGCCAGCACCTCCAAGGCATAATGGGAAAGCTCAGGCCATGTGCCCAATTTGAGGAACCAGAAGTTGAAGGGGGCAGACCTGTCATTCAATACGTGTAGGTGTGTGCACACATACTGCTCCACCATGTTGCACGTCCCCGTGATGTCCACGATCCAATTGGATATCTTCTCTATCAACTTTTGATGTTCTTTTATGCGCCTGCCATGGTGATCACGGGTGGCGAGGAATCAGGGTTCCAGGCCAGAGAGGGAGCCTGAGAAAGGGATACCACATCCAAGGGAGGTCAATGGATGAAATTAAATCTAATCGAGTGGAAATGTGGGACAAAGTATTGAAGCATAAGTTTCCAAGTTAAGGAGGGGGCGCACGGCAATTGCCCACTCCCGACTCGGCGAGGTAGTGACAATAAATAACAATACAGGACTCTTAAGATGCCCTGTTATTGAAATGATTAATACAAAATTATAGGGAATGTCACTGGGGTATTTTGGATTTGGAAACGTTAGCCAGGAGAGGCCCTGCTGCCGCTTTGTTGACTCTAGATAACTTCTGCCTGATCGCACGTCCCTGTGATGTCCACAATCCATTTGGATATCTTCTCTATAAACTTTGATGTTCTTTTCTGAGCCTACCATGTTGATCACGGTTATCGGCCAATCAGGGTTCCACGCCAGAAAGGGAGCGTGAGAAAGGGAGGTCAATGGTTGCAATGGGATGAAGCAAAAATGTGGGACAAGTTATTAAAGCAGAAGGATCGAATGAAAGGGCCAAAAAATAAAGATGAATTTTAGAAATTTTAAGTCCCTGTCACCTATGCAGAGCAGGGTTTTTTTTATCGCCAGAAATGGGTTAATGTCACCCACCAATGGAACAGATTATTTTTAAAACACCTATGCAGAGCAGGGGTTTATTCACTGCAATCTTGTCAACCCAAGATTGTAACAGAAATTTTTTTGAAATTTTAGGTATAGCAGTGGTATATCACAGCCAAAAATTGGTGAATTTCACTCGAAAAATTAATAGACAAATTAGTGAAATGACATAAAATAAAATACGTACAAAAAAAATACAACAAAACTTGATTTATGAGGTGGAGGTCCATATGGAGTAGGAGTTTGAGGAGGCGGTGGACGTAGCGGTGTAGGTGGAAGCAGCGGTGGAGGAGGAAGAGGTAGCAAACACTGTTTTTTGGTTTTAATATTGTTATTTTTTTTATTTAGGGTACACTCCAAAAGAGTGGGAAATATCTAAAATACAAGAATGAGCAATTGCGCTGTAGCATAACAATGGCTGGTTTACGCCGGTATACATGTCTATTCTGCACAAGGTATGGACAAGTCCTGTGGGATCCATGCCTGGTTCATTTTAATGAACGTGAGCTTGTCTACATTGGCTGTGGACAGGCGGTTGCGCTTGTCTGTGAAGATGCCCCCTGCCATGCTAAACACACGTTCAGATAATACACTGGCTGCGGGCAGGCCAGCACCTCTAATGGCGTAAAGAGCAAGCTCAGGCCATGTGCCCAATTTGGAGACCCAGAAGTTGAAGGGGGCAGACCCGTCATTCAGTATGTGTAGGCGTCTGCACACATACTGCTCCTCCATGTTGCTGAAATGCTGTCTCCTGCTAAGACGTTCCATATCAGCTGGTGGTGCTAGTTGTTGTGGCATGCTGACAAAGGTTTTCCACATTTCAGCCATGCTAACCCTGCCTTCTGAGGTGCTGGCGGTGCCCCAGCTGCGTTGGCAACCTCTTCCTCCTCCTCTGCCTTTGCATTGTGCTTACACTGTGCCCCCGCTGTCAGGTGGGAATGCCACCAGCAGCGCATCTTACGATCACGCTCCAGTGAGGGAAATAAGAACGGTAATGTTGTCCTTGTAATGGGGATCCAGCAGCGTGGCCACCCAGTAATCAGCACAAGTTAGAATGTGGGCAACTCGGCGGTAGTTGCGGAGACACTGCAGCATGTAATCGCTCATGTGTGCCAGGCTGCCCAGAGGCAACAAAAAGCTGTCCTCTGTATCCCCCCAGCCACGCACCAGTGATGGCCATGAGCTGGTCTGTGAACTGCTGTGAACATGGTTCCTCCTCTTCCATCTCCTCCTCCTCACCCTTTACCTCGTCATCCTCCAGAACTGTGCCCTGGCTGGACAATTGTGTACCTGGCGTTTGTGGGTGCAGGAACCCTCCCTCGGAGCCACTTGTGAATGAATGTACAGAAACCCTATGAAATGATCCCTCTTCCTCCTCCTCCTCCTATGCCACATCCTCTACCATCATCGCCAGCAGCGTTTTTTCAAGAAGGCATAGAAGTGGGATAGTAACGATGAGAACAGCGTTATCGGCAGTGGCCATGTTTGTTGAGTACTCGAAACAGCGCAACATGGAACACAGGTCTCACATGGATGCCCAGTCATTGGTGGTGAAGTGGTGCTGTTCCGCAGAGCGACTCACCCGTGCGTGCTGCAGCTGAAACTCCACTATCGCCTGCTGCTGCTCGCACAGTCTGGCCAGCATGTGCAAGGTGGAGTTCTATCTTGTGTGCATGTTGCATATGAGGCGGTGAGCGGGAATGCTGAAAATACGCTGCAGCGCTGATAGGTGAACAGAAGCAAGGTGAGAACGCCGAAAGCGCACACAGACGACCTGCACTTTATGCAGCAGCTCTGACATATCGGGGTAATTTTTAATGAATCTCTGCACCACCAAATTTAGCACATGCTCCAGGCAAGGGATGTGCGTCAAACTGGCTAGTTCCAGAGCTGCTACGAGATTTTGCCCTTTATCGCATACTACCAGGCCAGGCTTGAGGCTCACTGGCACCAACCACTCATCAGTCTGTTGTTCAAGGCCCATCCAGTGTGGGGTTTGTCCCCCAAACAGATAAGTTTTAAAACTGCCTGCTGTCGTTTACCCCTGGCTGTGCTGAAGTTGGTGGTGAAGGTGTTACGCTGACCTGATGATGAGCCAGTAGAGGATGAGGAAGCGGAGTAGGAGGAAGAAGCAACAGGAGGCAAACTGATGCGCCCCCGAAATCCTCGGTGGTGGAAGGACATGCGACAAACTGCTATCCGCCTCAGGCCCAGCCGCCACTGCATTTACCCTGTGTGCTGTTATAGAGATATAATGTCCCTGACTGTGCTTACTGGTCCACGTATCCGTAGTCAGGTGCACCTTGCCACAGATGGCGTTGCGCAGTGTACACATGATTTTGTCCCCCACTTGGCTGTACAGGGAAGGGATGGCACACCTGGAAAAGTAATGGCGGCTGGGCATGACATACTGTGGGACAGCCACCGCCATAAGGCTTTTAAAACTATCCGTCTCCACCAGATGGAATGACAGCATTTCAAAGGGCAGTAATTTTTAAATGTTGGCATTCAGGGCCAGGGATCGCGGTTAGAACAACAGTGTCTAAAGGGTGTATCTCACACGTACAGATGCAGACAAGGCCGCAAATTAAGATTTTTGCCCAAAATGGGTGTTTTTTTAATACCAGAATAGCACAGCAGTGTCTAAAGCATGTATCTCACATTGACAGATGCAGACAAGACCGCAAATTAATATTTTGCCCTAAATGGGTGTTTTTTAAAACCTAAAAAATTATAGCTGTCTTTCTAGCTTAAATTGCACACTGACTAATGCGGCAGAGGCCCCAGATGGAGGGTATTGTAAAAAATGAGTTGTTTTTTAAAACCCAGAAAATTATTGAAGTATTTCAAGCTTGTTTTAACAATAACAGATGCAGCAAAGGCTGCAATATTAAGTACTTTGCCCAAAAAGGGTGTTTTTTTTTTATAACAGAATATGACAGCAGTATATAACGCTTGAATTTCACACTTGCAGATGCAGTACGCCGGATTGGGGTATGCACTCTGATGCCAATAATATGCAATGGCTGGGTCAAGTGTAAGTGATAGTTTAATAGTTTTGTTTGTGACGCCAATTGCAGCGTGCTCATGGTACAGTCACAGGGCCCTTTAAGGTGTTGTAACTCACATACCAGTTTAGAAATGCCAGAGTGGTGTAATGTCTGTGTGGTAGTAGTAATAGTGTCAACTGTGTCTCCTACCTGGGTATGGCTGGACTCCTGGATCCTGGCTCACTTGCAATAAAATGAGTGTGTTGCTAGTAGGAGTAATTGAGGGATTTGCAGCAATAATTGAGATCCAGACCTTTGGATAAAGTTCAAACTGATCTTTACTTGTTGCAGCATTAATCCACTTGAGATACAACATTAGTCTGTGGTCCCAGCAGGTATTGGCAATGTGTGACAGGAAATTATCTTCTGCTATATCATGTGCCTGGAAAAAAAAGATTGTGCACTGCACCCACACAACAAAATGTATGTAGATCGCTTAGTCCAATTGCAGTTCTGATTAAAGTTTCTTTCCTATTCTCTCCCTCACTGCATCAGTATCCTCTCCCTACACTACTAAGAGCAGAGTGACGTGCACAACTACGTGACTCCAGCTTATATAGATGCTGGGTCACATGCAGAACTGGCCAATTACAGCCATGCCATTAGTAGGCATGGCTGTGATGGCTTCTAAGGGCACAGAGTTAAACGCTTGTTGATTGGCTGCTCTGCCAGTTGACTCTACGTCCCCTCATCAGGGCCATCCTAGGGCATTTAGGAGGTTCCTGATACAGGATCGCCCCTACCGGGTTGGCCATTCCATTTATTGGCAGGGTATTTATATATAGGGTGAGACTTAGGGTTAGTACCCCATATATCTATTAGTCTACACCCCTGCATATATATACGTACTCCTTCACCATCTTCCAAAAATCTTCCCTCCTTGTGACACTAGGCCTCGTATAAGTTTGAAGGTGCTGGCGGAGTGTCAAAAAACTGTCCAAGGCCTTGGAGAGTGTTGCCCTGCCTCCATTGGAACTGCTATGTGTTCTGCTAATCTCCCCTCCTCGGTTGGCCAAGGAACTATGGACTCTGCAGCCAGCGTTGTCAGCTGGATATTTTTGGGGAAATTTTTCCACAAGGACCTTCTGGTATTGCACCATTTTGCTCATCCTCTCCACCACAGGAATAAGAGATGAGAAGTTCTCTTTTTAGCGGGTGTCAAGAAGGGTAAACAACCAATAAGATGTGTTGGTCAAAATGCATACAACGCGAGGGTCACGGAAAAGGCAGCATAAAATAAAGTCAGCCATGTGTGCCACAGTCCCAACAGACAAGACTTTGCTGTCCTCATCAGGAGGATGACTCTCAATCTCCTCATCCTCTTCCTCCTATTCTACCCATCCAAGCTGAACAGATCTAAAAAAACTTCCATGGGTACTACCCTCTGTAGCAGAGGCAACGGTCTCCTGCTCCTCCTCCTCATCATCCAATTTGTGCTGAGAAGACGAATGGAGAGTGGTCTGGCTATCACCCTGTTTACTTTCTTACCCCATTTCAACCTCTTCCACATTCAAAGCATCCGCCTTAATTTTGAGCAGCGAGTGTTTGAGTAGATACAGAAGTGGGATGGTTACGCTGATAATAGCTGCATCGCCGCTCATCATCTGTTTTTAATCAAAGTTGCGTAAAACCTCACAAATGTCAGACATCAATGCCCACTCATCGCTTGTGAAGAGCGGAAGCTGACTGGAAATGCAACGACCATGTTGCAGCTGGTATTCCACTACTGCCCTCTGCTGCTCACAAAGCCTGGCCAACACGTGGAACGCGGAGTTCCAGCGAGTGCTCACGTCGCACAACAGTCGGTGAGCTGGCAATTACAAGCGCTGCTGCAGGGTTGCAAGATTGGAAGAAGCTGTCGATGACTTGCGGAAATGGGCACACATGCGGCGCACCTTCACCAGTAGCTCACACAAATTGGGGTAGGTTTTGAGAAACTGTTGAACCACTAGGTTGAACACGTGGGCTTGGCATGGTATGTGTGTGAGCTTGCCAAGCTCCAAAGCCACCACCAAGTTACGGCCATTATCAGACACAACCATACCTGTTTGTAGGTTGAGTGGCGAGAGCCACAGCTCAGTCTGGTCCCTTACACCCTGCCACAGCTCATCAGCGGTATGCCTTTTGTCACCTAAGCAGATCAGCTTAAGCTTGGCCTGTTGCCACTTCCAGACTGATGCCTGACTGGTGCTGCAAGATGATAATTCAGAGGTGGAAGTGGAGGAGGAGGCAGAGGAGGAGAAGGGGAGGCTGCAGCCACTAACGTAGATGGTGGCGGAAACCCTGATGGAAGAAGGGCCCGTAATCCGTGAGAAGGTAGCACCTGTGCCATCCCAGGGTATGACTCGCTCCCGGCCTCCACAACATTCACCCAGTGTGCCGTCAGGGAAATGTAGCGTCCCTGGCCAAAAGCACTTGTCCATGTGTCAGTCGTTAAGTGGACCTTCCCAATAACTGCGTTGGTCAGGGCACGTGTGATGTTAAGGGACACATGCTGGTGTAAGGCTGGGACTGCACACCTTGAAAAATATTGGCGGCTGGGGACAGAGTACTACGGCACAGTCGCTGCCACTAGGCTGCGGAAAGCCTCAGTGTCCACAAGCCTAAATGGCAACATTTCCAGGGTCATCAATTTGGAAAGGTGTGCATTTAGTACTATGGTCTATGGGTGGGTGGCTGGTAGAGTTGAGCGAACACCTGGATGTTCGGGTTCGAGAAGTTCGGCCAAACTTCCCGGAAATGTTCGGGTTCGAGATCCGAACCCGACCCGAACTTCGTCCCGAACCCGAACCCCATTGAAGTCAATGGGGACCCGAACTTTTCGGCACTAAAAAGGCTGTAAAACAGCCCAGGAAAGAGCTAGAAGGCTGCAAAAGGCAGCAACATGTAGGTAAATCCCCTGCAAACAAATGTGGATAGGGAAATGAATAAAAATATAAATAAAATAAATAAAAAATTAACCAATATCAATTGGAGAGAGGTCCCATAGCAGAGAATCTGGCTTCACGTCACCCACCACTGTAACAGTCCATTGTCAGATATTTAGTCCTAGGCACCCAGGCAGAGGAGAGAGGTCCCGTAACAGAGAATCTGGCTTCATGTCAGCAGAGAATCAGTCTGCATGTCATAGCAGAGAATCAGGCTTCACGTCACCCACCACTGTAACAGTCCATTGTCATATATTTAGGCCCAGGCACCCAGGCAGAGGAGAGAGGTCCCGTAACAGAGAATCTGGCTTCATGTCAGCAGAGAATCAGTCTGCATGTCATAGCAGAGAATCAGGCTTCACGTCAGCCACCACTGTAACAGTCCATTGTCATATATTTAGGCCCAGGCACCCAGGCAGAGGAGAGAGGTCCCGTAACAGAGAATCTGGCTTCATGTGAGCAGAGAATCAGTCTGCATGTCATAGCAGAGAATCAGGCTTCACGTCACCCACCACTGTAACAGTCCATTGTCATATATTTAGGCCCAGGCACCCAGGCAGAGGAGAGAGGTCCCGTAACAGAGAATCTGGCTTCATGTCAGCAGAGAATCAGTCTGCATGTCATAGCAGAGAATCAGGCTTCACGTCACCCAACATTGGAACAGTCCATTGGCATATATTTAGGCCCCGGCACCCAGACAGAGGAGAGGTTCATTCAACTTTGGGTTGCCTCGCAATATAATGGTAAAATGAAAATAAAAATAGGATTGAATGAGGAAGTGCCCTGGAGTACAATAATATATGGTTAAGGGGAGGTAGTAAATGTCTAATCTGCACAAGGGATGGACAGGTCCTGTGGGATCCATGCCTGGTTCATTTTTATGAACGTCAGCTTGTCCACATTGGCTGTAGACAGGCGGCTGCGTTTGTCTGTAATGACCCCCCTGCCGTGCTGAATACACGTTCAGACAAAACGCTGGCCGCCGGGCAGGCCAGCACCTCCAAGGCATAAAAGGCTAGCTCTGGCCACGTGGACAATTTAGAGACCCAGAAGTTGAATGGGGCCGAACCATCAGTCAGTACGTGGAGGGGTGTGCACACGTACTGTTCCACCATGTTAGTGAAATGTTGCCTCCTGCTAACACGTTGCGTATCAGGTGGTGGTGCAGTTAGCTGTGGCGTGTTGACAAAACTTTTCCACATCTCTGCCATGCTAACCCTGCCCTCAGAGGAGCTGGCCGTGACACAGCTGCCTTGGCGACCTCTTGCTCCTCCTCTGCCTTGGCCTTGGGCTTCCACTTGTTCCCCTGTGACATTTGGGAATGCTCTCAGTAGCGCGTCTACCAACGAGCGCTTGTACTCGCGCATCTTCCTATCACGCTCCACTGCAGGAAGTAAGGTGGGCACATTGTCTTTGTACCGTGGATCCAGCAGGGTGGCAACCCAGTAGTCCGCACACGTTACGTTGCGCAGGCGCTGCAGCATGTATTCGCTCATGTGTGCCAGGCTGCCCAGGGGTAAGGACAAGCTGTCCTCTGTGGGAGGCGTATCGTCATCGTCCTGCGTTTCCCCCCAGCCACGCACCAGTGATGGGCCCGAGCTGCGTTGGGTGCCACCCCGCTGTGACCATGTTTCATCCTCATCCTCCTCCACCTCCTCCTTATCCTCGTCCTCCTCGTCCTCCAGTAGTGGGCCCTGGCTGGCCACATTTGTAACTGGCCTCTGCTGTTGCAAAAAACCTCCCTCTGAGTCACTTCGAAGAGACTGGCCTGAAAGTGCTAAAAATGACCCCTCTTCCTCCTCCTCCTCCTCCTCCTGGGCCACCTCCTCTTCCATCATCGCCCTAAGTGTTTTCTCAAGGAGACATAGAAGTGGTATTGTAACGCTGATAATGGCGTCATCGCCACTGGCCATGTTGGTGGAGTACTCGAAACAGCACAACAGGGCACACAGGTCTCGCATGGAGGCCCAGTCATTGGTGGTGAAGTGGTGCTGTTCCGCAGTGCGACTGACCCGTGCGTGCTGCAGCTGAAACTCCACTATGGCCTGCTGCTGCTCGCACAGTCTGGCCAGCATGTGCAAGGTGGAGTTCCACCTGGTGGGCACGTCGCATATGAGGCGGTGAGCGGGAAGGCCGAAGTTACGCTGTAGCGCAGACAGGCGAGCAGCGGCAGGATGTGAACGCCGGAAGCGCGAACAGACGGCCCGCACTTCATGCAGCAGCTCAGACATGTCGGGGTAGTTGTGAATGAACTTCTGCACCACCAAATTCAGCACATGCGCCAAGCAAGGGATGTGCGTCAAACCGGCTAGTCCCAGAGCTGCAACGAGATTTCGCCCATTATCGCACACCACCAGGCCGGGCTTGAGGCTCACCGGCAGCAACCACTAGTCGGTCTGTTGTTCTATACCCCGCCAAAACTCCTGTGCGGTGTGGGGCCTGTCCCCCAAACATATGAGTTTCAGAATGGCCTGCTGACGTTTACCCCGGGCTGTGCTGAAGTTGGTGGTGAAGGTGTGTAGCTGACTGGATGAGCAGGTGGAAGAAGAGGAGGAAGCTGAGTAGGAGGAGGTGGCAACAGGAGGCAAAGAATGTTGCCCTGCGATCCTTGGCGGCGGAAGGACGTGCGCCAAACAGCTCTCCGCCTGGGGCCCAGCTGCCACTACATTTACCCAGTGTGCAGTTAGGGAGATATAGCGTTCCTGGCCGTGCTTACTGGTCCACGTATCTGTGGTTAGGTGGACCTTGCCACAGATGGCGTTGCGCAGTGCACACTTGATTTTATCGGATACTTGGTTGTGCAGGGAAGGCACGGCTCTCTTGGAGAAGTAGTGCCGGCTGGGAACAACATACTGTGGGACAGCAAGCGACATGAGCTGTTTGAAGCTGTCTGTGTCCACCAGCCTAAATGACAGCATTTCATAGGCCAGTAGTTTAGAAATGCTGGCATTCAGGGCCAGGGATCGAGGGTGGCTAGGTGGGAATTTACGCTTTCTCTCAAATGTTTGTGAGATGGAGAGCTGAACGCTGCCGTGTGACATGGTTGAGATGCTTGGTGACGGAGGTGGTGGTGTTGGTGGTACATCCCCTGTTTGCTGGGCGGCAGGTGCCAACGTTCCTCCAGAGGCGGAGGAAGAGGCCGAGGCGGCAGCAGCAGAAGAGGCCGAGGCGGCAGCAGCAGAAGAGGTAGCAGGGGGAGCCTGAGTGACTTCCTTGTTTTTAAGGTGTTTACTCCACTGCAGTTCATGCTTTGCATGAAGGTGCCTGGTCATGCAGGTTGTGCTAAGGTTCAGAACGTCAATGCCTCGCTTCAGGCTCTGGTGGCACAGCATGCAAACCACTCGGGTCTTGTCGTCAGCACATTGTTTGAAGAAGTGCCATGCCAGGGAACTCCTTGAAGCTGCCTTTGGGGTGCTCGGTCCCAGATGGCGGCCGTCAGTAGCAGGCGGAGTCTCTTGGCGGCGGGTGTTCTGCTTTTGCCCACTGCTCCCTCTTTTGCTACGCTGTTGGCTCGGTCTCACCACTGCCTCTTCCTCCGAACTGTGAAAGTCAGTGGCACGACCTTCATTCCATGTGGGGTCTAGGACCTCATCGTCCCCTGCATCGTCTTCCACCCAGTCTTGATCCCTGACCTCCTGTTCAGTCTGCACACTGCAGAAAGATGCAGCAGTTGGCACCTGTGTTTCGTCATCATCAGAGACATGCTGAGGTGGTATTCCCATGTCCTCATCATCAGGAAACATAAGTGGTTGTGCGTCAGTGCATTCTATGTCTTCCACCGCTGGGGAAGGGCTGGGTGGATGCCCTTGGGAAACCCTGCCAGCGGAGTCTTCAAACAGCATAAGAGACTGCTGCATAACTTGAGGCTCAGACAGTTTCCCTGGTATGCATGGGGGTGATGTGACAGACTGATGGGCTTGGTTTTCAGGCGCCATCTGTGCGCTTCCTGCAGAAGACTGGGTGGGAGATAATGTGAACGTGCTGGATCCACTGTCGGCCACCCAATTGACTAATGCCTGTACCTGCTCAGGCCTTACCATCCTTAGAACGGCATTGGGCCCCACCAAATATCGCTGTAAATTATGGCGGCTACTGGGACCTGAGGAAGTTGGTACACTAGGACGTGTGGCTGTGGCAGAATGGCCACGTCCTCTCCCAGCACCAGAGGGTCCACTAACACCACCACGACCATGTCCGCGTCCTTTACTAGATGTTTTCCTCATTGTTATCGTTCACCACAACAACAAAAATATTATTTGACCATATGTATTGAATTCAAATTCAGGCCTTTTTTTAAAGACAACTAACACTATCTGGCTATCTATTTAGGTACCGTATTACACTAATACAGGCACAGCAGTAACCACAGATTTAGCTGACTATAAATTTGAGGCCTATTATTTAGGCGCTGGGTGACAGGTATAGGTTTACTGACAGAATTAGACTTGGAAATGCACAGTAGCGTGTGTGTGAAGTTATTCAGAATGACCCTATGTGCACCTTGAATCTGATATACCCTTTTAGGGATAGATTTAAAATAGCTCTGATACAGCAGAAACCACTAAATTAAGAAATTGCTAAATTGGGAATTGTATTTCAACCCAGAACAAAAAATGTGCTTTGACGGACACTAAATAACTTGACCAGCCACAGCAGTAACGACAGATTTAGCTGGATATAAATTTGAGGCCTAGTATTTAGGCGCTGGGTGACAGGTATAGGTTTACTGACAGAATTAGACTTGGAAATGCACAGTAGCGTGTGTGAAGTTATTCAGAATGACCCTATGTGCACCTTGAATCTTATATACCCTTTTAGGGATAGATTTAAAGTAGCTCTGATACAGCAGAAACCACTAAATTAGGAAATTGCTAAATTGGGAATTGTATTTCAACCCAGAACAAAAACTGTGCTTTGACGGACACTAAATAACTTGCCCAGCCACAGCAATAACCACAGATTTAGCTGACTACAAATTTGAGGCCTATTATTTAGGCGCTGGGTGACAGGTATACGTTTAATGACAGAATTAGACTGGGATATGGCCAAAAAATAACCACACTATTGATGGTTAAATGCACTTGGTGTGACAGCTTGACCAACCACACTATTGAGGGTTAAATCACTTGGTGACAGCTTGCCCCTGATGTAGTATATGGCCAAAAAATAACCAGACTATTGATGGTTAAATGCACTTGGTGTGACAGCTTGACCCTGATGTAGGATTTAGCCAAAAAACAACCACACCATTGAGGGTTAAATGCACTTGGTGACAGCTTGCCCCTGATGTAGTATATGGCCAAAAAATAACTACACTATTGCTGGTTAAATGCACTTGGTGTGACAGCTTGACCCTGATGTAGGATTTAGCCAAAAAAACAACCACACCATTGAGGGTTAAATTCACTTGGTGACAGCTTGCCCCTGATGTAGTATATGGCCAAAAAATAACCAGACTATTGCTGGTTAAATGCACTTGGTGTGACAGCTTGACCCTGATGTAGGATTTAGCCAAAAAACAACCACACCATTGAGGGTTAAATGCACTTGGTGACAGCTTGCCCCTGATGTAGTATATGGCCAAAAAATAACCAGACTATTGCTGGTTAAATGCACTTGGTGTGACAGCTTGACCCTGATGTAGGATTTAGCCAAAAAACAACCACACCATTGAGGGTTAAATGCACTTGGTGACAGCTTGCCCCTGATGTAGCATATGGCCAAAAAATAACCAAACTATTGATTGTTAAATGCACTTGGTGTGACAGCTTGACCCTGATGTAGGATTTAGCCAAAAAACAACCACACCATTGAGGGTTAAATGCACTTGGTGACAGCTTGCCCCTGATGTAGTATATGGCCAAAAAATAACCAAACTATTGATGGTTAAATGCACTTGGTGTGACAGCTTGACCCTGATGTAGGATTTAGCCAAAAAACAACCACACCATTGAGGGTTTAATGCACTTGGTGACAGCTTGCCCCTGATGTAGTATATGGCCAAAAAATAACCAGACTATTGATGGTTAAATGCACTTGGTGTGACAGCTTGACCCTGATGTAGGATTTAGCCAAAAAACAACCACACTATTGAGGGTTAAATGCACTTGGTGGCAGCTTGTGCTGGCGCACCACAAGACACAAAATGGCCGCCGATCACCCCAGAAAAAAGTGACTGAAAAACGCTCTGGGTAGCCTAAAAACAGTGAACAATTCAATAGCAGCAGTTCAATCATCCACAGCTGCAGATCGATCTCTGAATGAAGTCTTTTGGAGGAGTTAATCACTGCCTAATCTCGCCCTAACGTCGCAGCTGCAACCTCTCCCTATACTGATCAGAGCAGAGTGACGTGCGGCGCTACGTGACTCCAGCTTAAATAGAGGCTGGGTCACATGCTGCACTGGCCAATCACAGCCATGCCAATAGTAGGCATGGCTGTGACGGCCTCTTGGGGCAAGTAGTACGACGCTTGTTGATTGGCTGCTTTGCAGCCTTTCAAAAAGCGCCAAGAAAGCGACGAACACCGAACCCGAACCCGGACTTTTACGAAAATGTCCGGGTTCGGGTCCGTGTCACGGACACCCCAAAATTCGGTAGGAACCCGAACTATACAGTTCGGGTTCGCTCATCCCTAAGGAAGAGGCGATGGTCGCACAGAGCCACCAGCACAGCAGAAGAGGGAGCAGGGTGCAAAATCGGAGCAGCTGTCCCCTAGACAGTACGCCTGCTACTGCCCACCGCAGTAAGGGACCAAGCACACCAAAGCCAGCTCCAAGGAGTTGCCTGGCGTGGCAGTTCTTCAGACAATGTGCTGACGACAAGACACGAGTGGTTTGCACACTGTGCAATCAGAGCCTGAAGCTAGGCATAAACGTTCTCAACCTGAGCACAACCTGAATGACCAGGCATTTAAGTGCAAAGCACGAGCTGCAGTGGAGTAGACACCTCAAAAACCAAGAAAGGTCTCTGGCGGAGCCTGCTTCCTCTTCTGCTGCAGTCTCGGCCTCTTCATCCACCTCTGGAGTGACAGTGCCACCTGCCACCCTGCAAACAGAGAATCTGCCAGCAACACCACCACCTTGGTCACCAAGCATCTCCACATTGTCCCACGGAAGCCTTCAGCTCTATATCTTCCAAACACTGGAGAGGAAGTACCCCCCTACCCACCCGTGGTCCCTAGCATTTATAAATTACTGGCCTTTGAAATGCTGTCATTCCGTCTGGTGGAGACGGATAGTTTTAAAGGCCTTATGGCGGTGGCTGTCCCACAGTACGTCGTACCCAGCCACCACTACTTTTCCAGGTGAGCCACCCCTTCCCTGCACAACCAGGTGGGGGACAAAATCAGTTGTGGACTGCGCAACGCCATCTGTGGCAAGGTGCACCTGACTATGGATACGTGGACCAGTAAGCACGGTCCGGGACATTATATCTCCATAACAGCACACTGGGTAAATGCAGTGGCGGCTGGGCCTGAGGCGGATAGCAGTTTAGCGTATGTCCTTTCACCGCCGAGGATTGCAGGGCACTTCAGTTTGCCTCCTGTTGCTTCCTCCTCCTACTCCGCTTCCTCATCCTCTACCGGCTCCTCATCCGGTCAGCAAAACACGTTCACCACCAAGTTCAACACAGCCAGAGGTAAACGACAGCAGGCAGTTTTAAAACGTATCTGTTTGGGGGACAAACGTACGTACTGGTACGTCATGTGTTCTTAAGTACCGGGACATCATCCCGTACTGATACGTCATGTGTCCAGAACAGGCTAAGATGTTAAAGGCAAATGGGGGTGAAACTTCAAAATGTTAATAAATGTATGAGTTAACAGCAAAATAAACCTCAATATATATTTCTCTGATTCAGCAGTTTTCAGAAATACCCCATATGTGGCGGTTAAATGCCTTATGGGCAAGTGGCAGTGGTCCGAAGGAAAGAGAGCGATATGGATTTTGGAGGCCGATTTTGCTAGAATGTTTTTTTGAAGAGACCCTGATGTACCCCTACAGTGTTAACCCTCAAAAAGTGACCCCATTTTGGAAACTACACCCCTTAAAGAAGGAGGGTACTAACCACTTTGACCCCCTAAGCATTTTACAAAATTTAGAAACACTTGGCTGTGAAAATAAATAGTTTCATTTCTTTCAATAAAATGTTGCTTTAGTCCCAAATTTTTCATTTTCCCAAGGGGTAGCAGGAGAAAAAGCACCCTATAGTTTGTTACCCATTTTTTTGCCCCATATGTGGTTGTAAACTGCTGTGGGAGCACATGAAAGAATTCAGAACAGAAGGAGCACCATATGGCTGTTGCAGTGCAGATTTTGATGGATTGGTTTACGTGTGCCATTGGTTTTTATTTTTTTGAGTGGTTGTCTTATGTGTGGGCTCATATTTTGCAGGATGAGGTGACGTTTACATTGGTACCATTTTGGGGTACATAAGACTTTTTTATCACTTGGTATTACACTTTTTGTGGGGCAAGGTTTTGGCATAGTTTTTTTTTTTTTTTTTTACAGCATTCACCTGAGGGGCCATCTCATGTGATATTTTTATAGAACAGGTTGTTACGGACCTGGCGATACCCAATGTATCTTATAATTTTTATTTTTGTTATGTTTTACCCAGTGCAAGCCTTTTTGAACAGAATAAAATCTTGCTTTTGTGTTGCAATTTTCTGAGAGACATATTTTTTTTCATTTTTTGGCTGATTGTCTTAGATAGGGTCTCATTTTTTGACGGATGAGATGACAGTTTGATTGGTATCATTTTGGGGCACATGAGACTCTTTGATCACTTGGTACTACATTTTTTTCGTTAGGCAAGGTGAAAAAATGGCTGTTTTTCTCCTGCTCCGTACAGTATTAGGCCTCTTTCACACGGGCGTCATGTTTTTTGCCCGGATAAGAGGCGGGTGCGTTGCGGGAAAATGCGCGATTTTTCCACGCGAGTGCAAAACATTGTCATGCGTTTTGCACTCGCGTGAGAAAAATCGCGCATGTTTGGTACCCAAACCCGAACTTCTTCACAGAAGTTCGGGCTTGGGATTGATGTTCTGAAGATTGTATTATTTTCCCTTATAACATGGTTATAAGGAAAAATAATAGCATTCTGACTACAGAATGCATAGTATAATAGTGCGGATGCTTGCGATTTTCACGCAACCCCATTCACTTCTATGGGGCCTGCGTTGCGTGGATTATCGCACCGCAACGCACAAAGAGGAGCATGCTGCGATTTTCACGCAACGCATAAGTGATGCGTGAAAATCACCGCTCATGTGAACAGCCCCATAGAAATGAATGGGTCAGGATTCAGTGCGGGTGCAATGCGTTCAACTCACGCATCGCACCCGCGCGGAATACTCGCTCGTGTGAAAGGGGCCTTAGAATGAAGTTTTATGCAAATCGACTTTGGATGTTTCATCCAAAGTTGATTCGCTCATCCCTATTTATAAAATTTCCCACAAAAAGAGATAAACCAGAAGGGAAGCTATAACAAAAATGTAAAGATGCACAGATTAATCAAGGCTCAATGTGCACATAAACAGTTATAACTGTATATACAGAGATAGCTGTCAATCACTTATATGTTCGTCCTATGCACAAATGAGTTTAGAAAGAGCAGATATTTAAATGTATAAATTACAGGTTTGCTGAATCTTTTCCCACCAAACTATACATCAATCAGCTCAGCTCCACCTGCGCTACAACATGCTTCCTGTAGATTGAACTGCATTTCATAGTGACAGGTTATGTTTAAAGATTATATTTTTTTTTAGATCATTAAATCTGTAAAGACAATTACATTAACTATACTCATTTAATGATTTCTTGTGAGCATGCTATAGAGCTACAGTGCTGCCAATAATTATTTATACCCCTGGTAAATTTTGAATTAAAGTTACTTTTATTCAACCAGCAAGTAATTTTTTGACGGGAAATGACATAGGTGTCTCCCAAAAGATAATAAGACGATGTACAAGAGGCATTATTGTGGGGGGAAAAAAAAAAAACATTTCTCAGCTTTTCACTCAAATGTAAATAAAAGTGTCCAGTCCAAAACTATTCATACCCTTCTCAATAATCAATAGAAAAGTCTTTATTGGCTATTACAGGAATCAAATGCTTCCTATAATTGCAGACCAGCTTTTTGCATGTCTTCACAGGTATTTTTGCCCATTCATCTTTAGCAATGAGCTCCAAATCTTTCAGGTTGGAGGGTCTTCTTGCCATCACCCTGATCTTTAGCTCCCTCCACAGATTCTCAATTGGATTCAAGTCTGGACTCTGGCTGGGCCACTCCAAAACGTTAATGTTGTTGTCTGCTAAACATCACTTCACCACTTTTGCTGTGTGTTTTGGGTCATTGTCATGCTGAAATGTCCACTGGTGCCCAAGGCCAAGTTTCTCTGCAGACTGTCTGATGTTGTCGTTGAGAATCCTCATGTATTGCTCTTTATACATGGTGCCGTTTACTGTGATTAGGTTCCCTGGTCCATTGGCTGAAAAACACCCCCAAAGCATTAGGTTCCCACCACCATGTTTGACAGTGGGGATGGTGTTCTTTGGGTTGAAGGCTTCTCCTTTTTTACACCAAATAAAGGAAACATCATTGTGACCAAACAATTCAATTTTTGTTTTTATCTAACCATAACACAGAAGGCCAGAAGTCTTCTTCTTTGTCCAGATGAGCTTTTGCAAAGGCCAATCAAGCTTTTGTGTGCCTTATCTGGAGAAGTGGAACCCAGCAGTGTGCAGTGTCCGTTGGATTGTCTGCCTTGAGACATTGCCACCAGCAGAGCCCAGATTTACCAGGATGGCCTTGGTGGTGATCCTTGGATTCTTTTTCACCTCTCTAACTGTCCTCCTGGACAGCACAGGTGTCAATTTTGGCTTCCGTTCACGTCCTCTGAGATTTTCCACAGTGTGGAATATCTTGTATTTTTTGCTCAAATGTAAATAAAAGCTGAGAATTTTTTTTCCACAATAATGCCTCTTGTACATCGTCTTATTATCTTTTGAAAGACACCTATGTCATTTCCCGTCAAAAAATTACTTGCTGGTTGAATAAAAGTAACTTCTAGTCAAAATTTGCCTGGGGTATGAATAATTATGGGCAGCACTGTATGTACAGTGGTAAAAATTTCTGTATATCTGAATTGCTTATACTGTGAAATAATTTGTCCTGCCAGTTTTACTAACCATGTTTTTAAGTATGTCTTTTAGGCAAATAACAGTGCCAACATTTTACTTGGAAGCAATAACCACCACAGTGATTTAAACTTTAAACCCATATGTGCTACTTAACTACTGACACTTACTGTCTACTCTAAGGACTTAAAACACATTAAAGTGAAGTGTATCTAAAAAACAAAGCAAGATGTACGTCATTGTTGCATCCTGTTCTAAAAATAAATTGAATAAAGTAATCTTCCAGCACAAGTCCAATATATGCACCTGTACATAAAAGTAAGAAAACTGCTTGAGAATTTTCTATTTTAAAGAGAACCTATCGCCACAAAACGTGATGCAATCTACAGGCAGCATGTTTTAGATCAGGAGTAACTGAGTAGATTGATAGAGCTCAGATAGCTTTTTATTTATACATGTAAACCTATGCTTTTTCTGAACTTAAGACCACCCCCATGTGCAGAGACTAACACCTATTTATGTATATACACTTACACAGAGAATGCTATTAATCATTGATAACTCCCCCGATGTATATCTATCAGTGAATGACAGCTATCTATCTATACACACTTACACAGAGAATTCTATTAATCACTAATAACATCTCCACCGTGTACATCTAACAGTGACTGACAGCTACCTATCTATACACACTTACATAGAGTATACTCTCAATCACCGACAACACCTCCCCTGTGTATAGCTATTAGTGACTGACAGCTATCTATATATACACACTTACATACACACAAAATGCTATCAATCACTGATAACACCTCCCCATGTACAACTATCAGTGACTGACAACTGTGTCTGTATACACACTTACACAGAGACTATTATCAATCACTGATAACACCTTCCCTGTGTACAGCTATCATCATCAGTGACTGACAGCTACCTCTGTATACACACTTAGAGAATTATATCAATCCCTGATAACACATCCCCTTTGTACAACTATGGCCTCATGCACACGACTGTGCAATTTTTTTGCAGTCTTCAAACCGCGGATCCGCAAAAAACAGAAGCCGCCCGTGTTGCCTTCAGCAATATGCGGAACAGAATGGGTGCTGTCAATATAATAGAATAGGACATGTTAAATTTTTTTAGCAGGGCCGCGGAATGGAGCCACGGTTGCAGACAGCACACCGAGTGCTGTCCGCATCTTTTGCAGCCCCATTGAAGTGAATGGGTCCGCATCAGAGCCGCCAAAACTAGTAGTGACAGGTCGGGGCCAATTCCGAATGGCCTAAATTTTGTTCGCCTGAGGTTTGATAACTCCGCGCCCAATTACATAACCTAGGTACTTGGTACCTTCTTAACCTATTGCACACTTTTTTGGGTTAACAGTTAAGCCCTAAGGGAGTACACTACAGCCTGTACTTTAGGTTGGTGACAGAATTGTAACGTCCCGTCTGGCTTGGGTATTAAGACTATTGGACTGGCCAATTTCTGACTCCTTGATGACACCCAGCTGTAATATCAGCTGCACTTCTTCCAAGATGGCTTGTCGCCGCGACTCAGTTACCAGGTATGGTTTCAACCGGATTCTGGCCTGAGGCTCAGTGACAATGTCATGTCGGGAGATAGAAGTGCTTCCAGGGAGGTCCGAAAACACATCCGTGTTCCTGCTGACGAACTCCCTGGCCTCATGAGTCTGTTTAGAGGAAAGGTTGGCAGTGATCTTTACTGTGGCAAATGCTTCCCTCGTATCAGTCCGTGGGACTGTAAACTCTACCTCCAGAAAACCCGGTCAGGGGCTACCACATTTTCCCAGGCCCAAGATAGAGTCGGGTCCTGGTGCTGTGCTGTACCAAAATTATCTCCAGAGACGTTGAGGTCTGCCAACTCCAGACCCGGCAGAAAATCCTCCACATCTCCCACCATTACATTCAGTGGGGTTGGCTCCCCCCTTCCCCCGAAGTGGTGGTCACCCCTACTGCTGGCCCTTTTGTCTCAGGTTTCCAGGGTTCTGGTTTCTCCCCTGAGCAAGGCCATTCTATTGGGGTTGCTCCTGCCCCATGGGTATCGGTGGCTCTCGCCTCAGGCCACAGTGACTGGAAACCGGGGAAGTCTCTCTCAATTATTAGTTAATAATTTTACTTTGAGGCAATGGCCACCTCATGAGTATAACTGCCGGCCACCGTCGATAGAGACACCAGGATGGTGGGATAGTCCTTTAAGTCTCCATGGATGCACACGATGCCGAATTTTCGGCCAGTATCTCAGCGGACTACACTGGGCTCCCTGAGTCCAGCAGTGCCAACGCCAGGGTATCTCCCACTTACACCTGGCACAGGTGACTATTGTCTCGGGGGAACCTGTTGCACACAGCCTCCTGGCATACACCGAGGGCCAGCAGCCATAGTTAGTGTCCATGGGTTTCCCCCGATGGGGACAGTTGGCCCTTATGTGACTAGGCTCTTGACACCGCCAACAGACCACCGGAGCTGGGTCTGCAGGGAGTACATCCTGAGCGTGCCTTGCTGGCCCCCTCCCAACAGAACCCCCCTGTAGATATCTGGTGGCTTCATAGCACTCCCCCAAGTCAACCATCTCTAGGGCATTACCAGGAGACATCTGGCCGATCCAGTCCTGAAGAGGGTACGACAAAGCCCTCCAGAACACATCAGCCAACAGACGGTCCAGCATAGCAGTGGGACTCAGTACGTCAAGCTGCAGCCATTTTTGCAACCGGTGTAGCAGATCATAATACTGCGGTCTGGCGGGTTCAGCTGGGTTAAATTCCCACTGATGAACCCGCTGGGCCCGGACCAATACATTCACCCTGTTGTAGAAAAATTAATAGAGTAATCAGCTCGCATCAAAGTTTGTGTAAGGAAAAAGGTAAGTCCATCTTCCCTCAGCTGCAGCCAGAGAACAACCCAAATGCTACCATCTTGATTGAATTCTCCTGAGCAATCTCCCCCTCCCTGCTCAGTTTCCGTCCTTTATTGACTAAACAAAAGGTGTAAAAGGGGCTGGCCCAAGACAAGGATACAGGAAGTGATGACATAGGAAGACAAGATACAATCATTTAGAATAACATCTAACAAACACATGTATACAATACAGGAAGTGATGACATAGGAAGACAAGCATTTAGATACAATAATCACCCATTTCCACTGGAGCAAACTTTATCCAGCCTTGCTCAGTGATCAATGCCAGATAAAGTTACTATGATCCACATGCAGGTTTATTTACAGGACAACGTCATTATCTCCAGCGGCTGATCAGGCGCACTAGAGACAACAAACGCACGTTCCTTTCGTTTATATTGTTCTCTTAACAAATGCATCCACGCCAAGCCAATAAATCTGCGTCTTGCATGGGGGCCCTAGCCGGCGGCAATACATGAGCCAACAAAACCCTGCTCTGCTGAACACATCAGTCTCCCCCGGCCCACAGCCCAGTGCTTAGCACATGGACCATTCGCCGACGGAGACCTCTGCGCCCAGCAGCTGTGACAGGACATACACGGGAAGATATCCACTCCAATGGTTTACCCTGACACTGAGAGACATGATGACAATACACAATATATCAAATACACATCCTAATAAAATTTCCACAACAACCCCCAGTCTGGCCAGAATCTTACCCTTTACGGTCGGGTAGTCGGCTGCTTTATCATCTGGTAAGTCGAACACCTGCTGGGGTCCAGACGCCAGGAACGGAGCAACGACCTTAGCCCATTGGTCTCGGGGTAACATTTCCATCACGGCCACCTTTTCGAACACCACCAAATAGGTCTCAACGTCGTCCGTGGGGGTCATCTTAGGGCTCGCCCGCATGGAAAGCTTTCCGGGCATTGTGGACTTTCTGGGACGCTCCTGACGCTTGTAACGCCATCACATGCTGTAATAGCAGCTGGTTGGTTTCCTGCTGCTGCAAGTTAGCCTCCATGAGGGCTTTCACGACCACCTCCATTTTGTCAGTGGCTTGATATAGGTCGTAATCTTGCCAGCTTAATTTAGGACTTACACCCATGCCCGGGAAAATAAATAAAACTTTTTGGCCTTCAGGCCAGCCTCTCTGCATTTCCAAGGTGGGGATTTGCTCTGGTAGACAGGTTAGCGGATGCAGTATAGAGACAATGAACCAAGTTGTAACTCAAACTTCAGTGTTTTATTCACACTCAGCAAAATATAACAGTCTTGGTGCTTGTTCACACAAAGCAAAAACAAAACAATGTTCACTTGGAATCGATTCACACCTGGCTGAATGCTCAGCCACATAAAAGTTCACTGGCAGGCTTCCAGGCGGCCTGCACGCCTGTTTGCAGTCTTCAGCCTAGATAAATACACAGCTTCACTGTCAGATGGAGGAAAATCCACACCACCTGATAGTGCTGACTGTACTTTGGCTATTCCCAGTAAGAGCCGTACCGGATCAGCTTTAAAGTCATACTAAACAGCTGAAGTGTCAGACTGCAATCTGCAATAATGACACTTTAGGAAAAAATACCGACTCGTACCTCACCGAGGCCAGGAACCTCGGTGACACAAACCGACCATCAATGATGGCCCCTTGTTCCTTCCTACAGTATACCAATACACAAATAATTCTGTCAATCACTAATCACACCTCCCCTATGTACAACTGAAGTCAGAAAAAGCAAATATTTAAAAAAAATTATTGCATATTTTACTTATTTTGAATCTTTTCCAACAAAACTACATATCCGTCTTCTATAACATCCTGCTTGCAGATAGCACTGCATTTTTGGTGACAGGCTATTTCAACATATATTTAAATTATTCTTTTGGTCCAAAACCTAATAATTTGGAATTCTTTGTAACCATCATCCAAATATGTCCCTAAAGTGATTGGCTGGTATGAATTGTTATTAAACTGCTGAATAGGTAATCTATGATTTGGAAACCCCAATTTTATTAGGAATGGCTCTTTCCGTTGGACACAAAAAGCTTCCCTTACTTTATTTTAACACATCTTAACAAAGTGTCAATAGTTTAGACTTAGAGTTAATAACTTGTGTATTTTAACATTTCATGCTCATACATGGAAGGGGAATTCCCATCACAGACACGGGGGGCATATTGCTAGGATATGCCACCATTGTCTGATTTGCGGGTCCCACCTCTGGGACCTGCACCTACAATGAGAACGGAGCGGGGAAATGAACAGAGGGTGCACTGCACATACGCAGCCGCCCTCCATTAATTTCTATGGGGCTGCAGAAAATAGCTATTTTCGTCTGTCCATAGAAGTGAATGGGAGCAGGGGCCGCACGTGCACAGTGTGCTCCCATTAACTTCCATTGGTGCAGCGGGGAGCAGAGCTTGGTGGTGGACAGACCCTGGTAAATCCAGGGTCCTCCAGCCACAGCTCTCCCTGCTCCATTCTCGTTGTAGGTGCAGGTCCCAGAGGTGGGACCCGCACCTATCAGGCAATTTGGGCATATCCTAGCAATATGCCCCCATTGTCTGTGATGGGAAAACCCTTTTAAGTCATCAATGAGAGATACATTACAATATTATACATGGAATAAAATATAGACTTCAGATGGATCAAAGAGGCCAATTTGGAGCATTTTACTAACTACTGTATAGCAGGGGTATTCTCAAAGGAAGGACATGTTAGAAAAATGCATTATGAACATTTGGTTGGACTTAATTGTGCACTTCCTCCATTTATGTAATACCATTATGCAAAGACTTACAGTTAGGTCCATATATATTTGGACACTGACACAAATTTTGTTTTTATTACTCGTTTACTAAAACATATTCAAGTTATAGTTATATAATGAGAAGGGAGATATGAGATCTGCACGCCCTAGGTAGTGGGTGCTCTTAGAGGAATAGTTATATAATGGACATAAAGTCCAGACTTTTAGATTTCATTTAAGGGTATGCACATTAAAATTGGATAAAGGGATTAGGAGTTTCAGCTCCTTTACATGTGGCACTCTGTTTTTAAAGGGACCAAAAGTAATTGGACAATTGGCTCAAAGGCTGTTTCATGGGCAGGTGTGGGCAATTCCTTCATTATTCCATTCTCAATTAAGCACACAAAAGGCCTGGTTTTGATTTGATGTGTGGTGCTTTCATTTTGAAGATTTTGCTGAGAAGTAAACATATGTTCAAAGGAGCTCTCCATGCACGTGAAACAAGCCATCCTTCATCTGCAAAAACAGAAAAAACCCATCCGAGAAATTGCTACACTATTAGGAGTGGCAAAATCTACAGTTTGGTACATCCTGGGAAAGAAAGAAAGCACTGGTGACCTCAACAATGCAAAAAGTCCTGGACGCCCAAGTATTTGAAATTAATATTTTATTTACAATTATTTAATTTGTCCAATTACTTTTGAGCCCCTGAGGTGAAGGGACTGAGTTTAAAAAAATGTTTTTGTTTTGTTTTTTTGAATGCAATCGTTTTGTTCAACCCCCTGAATTAAAGCTGAAAGTCTAAACTTCAACTGCATCTGAATTGTTTTGTTCAAAATTGTGGTAATGTACAGAATAAAAATTTGAAAAATGTTGTCTCTGTCCAAATATATATGGACCTAACTGTATATTAACAACATACAGTGACCATAGAATTGTCCTCCACAGGCACTCTGCAAACCGTATAAGTAAATACATTGCAGTTATATCTGGTGACTCATAGGAGACATCTTCTCTAATAAAGTCGTTAACTTTCCCATTTCTACATCATCTGGTCTAGACCACCATGATCACTTCAAGGTATACAGTACCTATACCTATTTAAAAAGTAACTTGCGCATTATATATTTTTACAGGACCCTTTACCTTAAAACCTTAAAAAGAATAGTCACCAACAGTTTTCAACAGAGTAGAAAAACATTTTTTGGTATGTAAACTAAAGCATACAAATTAGAGATGAGCAAATAAATTCTAATCTAATTTGATTTGTTACACATTTCACAATTTTTTTTTGCCAAACGAATCAGAAGTTTTGGTGATTCACTGTAGATGCCCACGCCATTTTACTGTAAAAATTAGGGGATGAAAATGGAGGATCATATGGCCCTGCAATGGAGGGGGCTTGTCTTGATTGGCTCAGAGGCTGACAGACAACCTGTGAGACAATCAGGGGGCAGGATTTTAACAGGTCCTTCAGTCTAAAGACTTGCTCAGAAGCCAAAGAGGCTGAGTTTAGTTTGCAATGTGAGAGGTCTTATGTTGAAAATATCGGTAAGAAAGGAATTACAGGCACAAGCCAGTAATCTTATGGTGCTGTAGGGACAGTCTACAGAAATATAGATATTAATTAGTCAGAATTTTATCTGATAGAGAAAGCATACGGTCACTCTGAGTTTTGTGCATGTATTTCTGTTTTATACTGAGGACGGCTGCTGCCAACTGGAAAGCTGCTGCAATACCAAAATCCTGCAGTGCTGACAGAATATTTTTTTTCAGCAGCCAGCCTTCTACAGTTCATAAGTGTTTTATACACGTATTCCCCAGCAATCCCAGTACCAGAGCATACATTTCTCTGGCTAATCTTTTTCTTTTGAATTTTCTTTCTAAAAACAGTGTTAATACACCAGTTAAATTCAACACATTGGACTGCATCAATATTCCATTGTAAGTTGTCAATACCAGTTTGCAGTGTGTTAGTATAAGAGGAGAGATATTTAATTGTGCCTCTGTTAATTATGGGACTTGCAATTTTGCTGCCATTTAATAATCATCCAAGATTCTGAATTTAGCAGCTGTAGTAGTGCAAACAGTAATACTAGCACAGTTGGCAACAGCCATCTAGTCGGTTCTAGTAGCAGCAGGCCACAGTTCTCCCCTGCTTACAGTAGGCACCAAATTATTGTTGTGGACAAAGAGAATGACACAGTAGGCTGTGTGGCTCACTCATCCTGTCAGTTACAGCAAAATGGTGTTGATGTCACCACTGATACTGTGCCTTTGAGCCACGGCTCATCACATTCCTCCTGCTCCTCCTCCTTGCAGTCTCAAATAAGTCTTTCACTTGTATCATCTCAGTCTTCAATGTCCATCCCAATTGGTTTCTTTCTTTTTTTTTCCTAAAAAGAGTCAACAACACCAATTGAGATATGGAAGACACTCAAGATAGTCTTCCTGTTGATGACTTGTGTGAGAAGCATCAGCATCAGAGTTCAGTCATTAGGAGGGGGTTCAGGTGGTATCCATGGTGACAGTAGCACTCAGGGCAAATATAGGGTAGGCAGTTGAGAGGGGGGCCAAGGAGCTAACAATGACATATCAGAGAACAATAAAAATTGTGATCAACAATTGTGGGTTGGACAGGACCTAGAATACGGATTGTGGTGCTAAGGAGGAGGTGAAATCAGGAGTGTGGTTGCCCAGGCAGAATAAAGTGCACAGGCATCGTAATGCCAAAACCTTCCAAAAAAACTGATAGCACCAGATCTGCTTCTATTGTGGCCAGCTCGGAAACTAGTGCTGATGCTGATACTGTAGGTGCATGCTCAAAATGTGCCAGACCTAGGCTTTGTGTAAGATGTGCAGGATAAAAATAAAACACAAACATAAGTAATATTGCAACACATAAGGTGGCATCATCAGATCCTGTGGGAAAATTAAACTGTCTATAAATTGGCCTCCTTCTTCTAGTCTTCTTTGTGGCAGCCAAGCCTCATCTCTAAGCAGTACAGTGTCATTGTCATCAGCTATTTCTTCTCCTGCTCAAATCCATAGTTACATACTGTAATTAGTATAGTTGAAAAAAGACATAACTCCATTATGCTCAAGCAAAGGATGGGTGGTGATGGGATTTTTAGGAAAGGGGAGTGAGAACCAGACTTCTCAATTTACATAAACATTAATCTTATTTAGTCCCAATATTTTTAAAATTGTCAACTGTTCCTGCTGTTGGAACAGCTTTTCACCATTTTTTTGAAAGTGCTATTTATATACAAGTTAATCATGACCCCCCCAGACACCTCCTTTTTAGGACAAAATACATTTAGTTATTTTAATCTTTCCTCATTACTAAGGCTACTTTCACAAAAGCGTTTTGGCTTTCCGTTTGAGATCCGTTCAGGGCTCTCGATAGTGGTCCAAAATGGTTTTGCCCTAATGGTTTTGCTCTAATATATTCTGAATGGAAAAGGATCCACTCAGAATGCATCAGTTTGCCTCCGATCAGTCACCATTCTGCTCTGGAGGCAGACACCAAAACACTGCCTGCAGTGTTTTGCTGTCCGCCTGACGAAGCGGAGCCAAACAGATCTGTACTGGCACACAATGTAAGTCAATGGGGATGGATCAGTTTTCTCTGACACAATCTGGTACAATAGAAAATGGATCCGTACCCCATTGACTTTCAATGGTGTTAAAGACGGATCAGTCATGGCTATAGAAGACATAATGCAACCGGATCCATTTGCGACGAATGCATGCAGTTGTATTATTGTAACGGAATTGTTTTTACAGATCAATGACGGATCTGCAAAAAACGCTAGTGTGAAAGTAGCCTAAGACTTATTATGCCCCTTATTAATTTACACTCCTAATGTCAGTTTGCACTTTAGGCTACTTTCACATTAGCGTTCGGGGCTCCGCTTGTGAGTTCCGTTTGAAGGGGCTCACAAGCGGCCCCGAACGCATCCGTACTGCCTTAATGCATTCTGAGTGGATGCGGATCCGCTCAGAATGCATCAGTCTGGCACCGTTTGGCCTCCGCTCCGCTCAGCAGGCGGACACCCGAACGCTGCTTGCAGCGTTCGGGTGTCCGCCTGGCCGTGCGGAGGCAAACTGATCTGTCCAGACTTACAATGTAAGTCAATGGGGACGGATCCGTTTGAAGTTGACACAATATGGCTCAATTTTCAAACGGATCCGCCCCCATTGACTTTCAATGTAAAGTCTGGACGGATCCGTCTGAGGCTACTTTCACACTTAGACTTTTTTCTAAAATATAATGCAGACGGATTCGTTTTGAACTGATCCCATCGTCTGCATTATATGAGCGGATACGTCTGTGCAGACCCCAGACGGATCCGCTCTGAACGCAAGTGTGAAAGTAGCCTAATGGACATTTTCCTTAGGCTGCAAAGTACTACAGTTCATATCTTGGTGTCATCAGATAAAACAGAACCTGTTTAAAAAGTGATCCAGCACTGAACCTTTTGGTACACCACTTATAACCAGGGGCCATTCTGAATAGAATTCATTGACCATAACTTTCCGGACATGGCCCTTCAGCTAGTTTTCAAACCAATTACAAACAATTTTTTCTATGCTTATGTTATAGACCTCATTTTATCTAAATATTAAGCATCTATGAGGGACAATATCAAATGCCTTTGCAAAAATCTAAGAACACAGCCACCAATGTGTTCAGGCTTCTACTTAACTCCTCATAAAAACACACCAGGTTGGTCTGCCATTTTTTTCTTCCTCTTTGTCCTCTGCTCTCGACAGAATGTGACGCCATGAGAAAACTGTTGGCGACTAGCAATTAGCTTGTTTGCAAGCTAAACTCCCACTTGGCCAAGTTTCTGGCAATGCAGATGCTGCCATAACATTTAGTTGTGGTAAATGTGGAGCAAATTTGTGCCTTTACCCACATTTATTTCTGTTTGATAGTATTACTTCTGGCCAGATGATGAGTGAATAGATGTTATAATAGAGTGAGCAAATTGATTCTGTAGAAAAATTATTCAACCTACATAAAAAAAATATATATATATATATATATATATATATATATATTGGTTTCTATGAAATCAGAATTTCCAGTGATTTAAATTTTTTTTTTTTTTAATAGCTATTTATGTACTGCATGGATAGGCCAGATTGGAGTCACTGACTACTTACAGGTAGAGTTGAGCGAACACCTGGATGTTCGGGTTCGAGAAGTTCGGCCGAACATCCCGGAAATGTTCGGGTTCGGGATCCGAACCCGATCCGAACTTCGTCCCGAACCCGAACCCCATTGAAGTCAATGGGGACCCGAACTTTTCGGCACTAAAAAGGCTGTAAAACAGCCCAGGAAAGAGCTAGAGGGCTGCAAAAGGCAGCAACATGTAGGTAAATCCCCTGCAAACAAATGTGGATAGGGAAATGAATTAAAATAAAAATTAAATAAATAAAAATTTACCAAAATCAATTGGAGAGAGGTTCCATAGCAGAGAATCTGGCTTCCCGTCACCCACCACTGGAACAGTCCATTCTCAGATATTTAGGCCCCGGCACCCAGGCAGAGGAGAGAGGTCCCGTAACAGAGAATCTGTCTTCATGTCAGCAGAGAATTAGTCTGCATGTCATAGCAGAGAATGAGGCTTCACGTCAGCCACCACTGCAACAGTCCATTGGCATATATTTAGGCCCAGCACCCAGGCAGAGGAGGGAGGTCCCGTAACAGAGAATCTGTCTTCATGTCAGCAGAGAATTAGTCTGCATGTCATAGCAGAGAATGAGGCTTCACGTCAGCCACCACTGCAACAGTCCATTGGCATATATTTAGGCCCAGCACACACACAGGCAGAGGAGAGAGGTCCCGTAACAGAGAATCTGGCTTCATGTCAGCAGAGAATCAGTCTGCATGTCATAGCAGAGAATGAGGCTTCACGTCAGCCACCACTGCAACAGTCCATTGGCATATATTTAGGCCCAGCACACACACAGGCAGAGGAGAGAGGTCCCGTAACAGAGAATCTGGCTTCATGTCAGCAGAGAATCAGTCTGCATGTCATAGCAGAGAATGAGGCTTCACGTCAGCCACCACTGCAACAGTCCTTTGGCATATATTTAGGCCCAGCACCCAGGCAGAGGAGGGAGGTCCCGTAACAGAGAATCTGTCTTCATGTCAGCAGAGAATTAGTCTGCATGTCATAGCAGAGAATGAGGCTTCACGTCAGCCACCACTGCAACAGTCCATTGGCATATATTTAGGCCCAGCACCCAGGCAGAGGAGGGAGGTCCCGTAACAGAGAATCTGTCTTCATGTCAGCAGAGAATTAGTCTGCATGTCATAGCAGAGAATCAGGCTTCACGTCACCCACCACTGTAAGAGTCAATTTTCAAAAATTTAGGCCCAGAACCCAGGCAGAGGAGAAAGGTCCCGTAACAGACAATCTGGCTTCATGTCAGCAGAGAATCAGTCTTCATATCATAGCAGAGAATCAGGCTTCACGTCACCCACCACTGTAAGAGTCAATTTTCATAAATTTAGGCCCAGAACCCAGGCAGAGGAGAAAGGTCCCGTAACAGACAATCTGGCTTCATGTCAGCAGAGAATCAGTCTTCATATCATAGCAGAGAATCAGGCTTCACGTCACCCACCACTGCAACAGTCCATTGGCATATATTTAGGCCTAGCACACAGGCAGAGCAGAGAGGTCCCGTAACAGACAATCTGGCTTCATGACAGCAGAGAATCAGTCTGCATGTCATAGCAGAGAATGAGGCTTCACGTCAGCCACCACTGCAACAGTCCATTGGCATATATTTAGGCCCAGCACCCAGGCAGAGGAGGGAGGTCCCGTAACAGAGAATCTGTCTTCATGTCAGCAGAGAATTAGTCTGCATGTCATAGCAGAGAATGAGGCTTCACGTCAGCCACCACTGCAACAGTCCATTGGCATATATTTAGGCCCAGCACCCAGGCAGAGGAGGGAGGTCCCGTAACAGAGAATCTGTCTTCATGTCAGCAGAGAATTAGTCTGCATGTCATAGCAGAGAATGAGGCTTCACGTCAGCCACCACTGCAACAGTCCATTGGCATATATTTAGGCCCAGCACCCAGGCAGAGGAGGGAGGTCCCGTAACAGAGAATCTGTCTTCATGTCAGCAGAGAATTAGTCTGCATGTCATAGCAGAGAATCAGGCTTCACGTCACCCACCACTGTAAGAGTCAATTTTCAAAAATTTAGGCCCAGAACCCAGGCAGAGGAGAAAGGTCCCGTAACAGACAATCTGGCTTCATGTCAGCAGAGAATCAGTCTTCATATCATAGCAGAGAATCAGGCTTCACGTCACCCACCACTGTAAGAGTCAATTTTCATAAATTTAGGCCCAGAACCCAGGCAGAGGAGAAAGGTCCCGTAACAGACAATCTGGCTTCATGTCAGCAGAGAATCAGTCTTCATATCATAGCAGAGAATCAGGCTTCACGTCACCCACCACTGCAACAGTCCATTGGCATATATTTAGGCCTAGCACACAGGCAGAGCAGAGAGGTCCCGTAACAGACAATCTGGCTTCATGACAGCAGAGAATCAGTCTGCATGTCATAGCAGAGAATGAGGCTTCACGTCAGCCACCACTGCAACAGTCCATTGGCATATATTTAGGCCCAGCACCCAGGCAGAGGAGGGAGGTCCCGTAACAGAGAATCTGTCTTCATGTCAGCAGAGAATTAGTCTGCATGTCATAGCAGAGAATGAGGCTTCACGTCAGCCACCACTGCAACAGTCCATTGGCATATATTTAGGCCCAGCACACACACAGGCAGAGGAGAGAGGTCCCGTAACAGACAATCTGTCTTCATGTCAGCAGAGAATTAGTCTGCATGTCATAGCAGAGAATGAGGCTTCACGTCAGCCACCACTGCAACAGTCCATTGGCATATATTTAGGCCCAGCACCCAGGCAGAGGAGGGAGGTCCCGTAACAGACAATCTGGCTTCATGTCAGCAGAGAATCAGTCTTCATATCATAGCAGAGAATCAGGCTTCACGTCACCCACCACTGCAACAGTCCATTGGCATATATTTAGGCCTAGCACACAGGCAGAGGAGAGAGGTCCCGTAACAGACAATCTGGCTTCATGACAGCAGAGAATCAGTCTTCATATCATAGCAGAGAATCAGGCTTCACGTCACCCACCACTGTAAGAGTCAATTTTCATAAATTTAGGCCCAGAACCCAGGCAGAGGAGAAAGGTCCCGTAACAGACAATCTGGCTTCATGTCAGCAGAGAATTAGTCTGCATGTCATAGCAGAGAATCAGGCTTCATGTCAGCCACCACTGCAACAGTCCATTGGCATATATTTAGGCCTAGCACACAGGCAGAGGAGAGGTTCATTCAACTTTGGGTAGCATCGCAATATAATGGTAAAATGAAAATAAAAATAGGATTGAATGAGGAAGTGGCCTGGAGTCCAATAATATATGGTTATGGGGAGGTAGTTAATGTCTAATCTGGACAAGGGACGGACAGGTCCTGTGGGATCCATGCCTGGTTCATTTTTATGAACGTCAGCTTGTCCACATTGGCTGTAGACAGGCGGCTGCGTTTGTCTGTAATGACGCCCCCTGCCGTGCTGAATACACGTTCAGACAAAACGCTGGCTGCCGGGCAGGCCAGCACCTCCAAGGCATAAAAGGCTAGCTCTGGCCACGTGGACAATTTAGAGACCCAGAAGTTGAATGGGGCCGAACCATCAGTCAGTACGTGGAGGGGTGTGCACACGTACTGTTCCACCATGTTAGTGAAATGTTGCCTCCTGCTAACACGTTGCGTATCAGGTGGTGGTGCAGTTAGCTGTGGCGTGTTGACAAAAGTTTTCCACATCTCTGCCATGCTAACCCTGCCCTCAGAGGAGCTGGCCGTGACACAGCTGCCTTGGCGACCTCTTGCTCCTCCTCTGCCTTGGCCTTGGGCTTCCACTTGTTCCCCTGTGACATTTGGGAATGCTCTCAGTAGCGCGTCTACCAACGTGCGCTTGTACTCGCGCATCTTCCTATCACGCTCCAGTGCAGGAAGTAAGGTGGGCACATTGTCTTTGTAGCGTGGATCCAGCAGGGTGGCAACCCAGTAGTCCGCACAGGTTAAAATGTGGGCAACTCTGCTGTCGTTGCGCAGGCACTGCAGCATGTAGTCGCTCATGTGTGCCAGGCTGCCCAGGGATAAGGACAAGCTGTCCTCTGTGGGAGGCGTATCGTCATCGTCCTGCCTTTCCCCCCAGCCACGCACCAGTGATGGACCCGAGCTGCGTTGGGTGCCACCCCGCTGTGACCATGCTTCATCCTCATCCTCCTCCACCTCCTCCTCATCCTCGTCCTCCTCGTCCTCCAGTAGTGGGCCCTGGCTGGCCACATTTGTACCTGGCCTCTGCTGTTGCAAAAAACCTCCCTCTGAGTCACTTCGAAGAGACTGGCCTGAAAGTGCTAAAAATGACCCCTCTTCCTCATCCTCCTCCTCCTCCTCCTGGGCCACCTCCTGTTCCATCATCGCCCTAAGTGTTTTCTCAAGGAGACATAGAAGTGGTATTGTAACGCTGATAACGGTGTCATCGCCACTGGCCATGTTGGTGGAGTACTCGAAACAGCGCAACAGGGCACACAGGTCTCGCATGGAGGCCCAGTCATTGGTGGTGAAGTGGTGCTGTTCTGTAGTGCGACTGACCCGTGCGTGCTGCAGCTGAAACTCCACTATGGCCTGCTGCTGCTCGCACAGTCTGTCCAGCATGTGCAAGGTGGAGTTCCACCTGGTGGGCACGTCGCATATGAGGCGGTGAGCGGGAAGGCCGAAGTTACGCTGTAGCGCAGACAGGCGAGCAGCGGCAGGATGTGAACGCCGGAAGCGCGAACAGACGGCCCGCACTTTATGCAGCAGCTCTGACATGTCGGGGTAGTTGTGAATGAACTTCTGCACCACCAAATTCAGCACATGCGCCAAGCAAGGGATGTGCGTCAAACTGGCTAGTCCCAGAGCTGCAACGAGATTTCGCCCATTATCACACACCACCAGGCCGGGCTTGAGGCTCACCGGCAGCAACCACTCGTCGGTCTGTTGTTCAATACCCCGCCACAACTCCTGTGCGGTGTGGGGCCTGTCCCCCAAACATATGAGTTTCAGAATGGCCTGCTGACGTTTACCCCGGGCTGTGCTGAAGTTGGTGGTGAAGGTGTGTGGCTGACTGGATGAGCAGGTGGAAGAAGAGGAGGAGGAAGCCGAGAAGGAGGAGGTGGCAACAGGAGGCAAAGAATGTTGCCCTGCGATCCTTGGCGGCGGCAGGACGTGCGCCAAACAGCTCTCCGCCTGGGGCCCAGCTGCCACTACATTTACCCAGTGTGCAGTTAGGGAGATATAGCGTCCCTGGCCGTGCTTACTGGTCCACGTATCTGTGGTTAGGTGGACCTTGCTACAGATGGCGTTGCGCAGTGCACACTTGATTTTATCGGATACTTGGTTGTGCAGGGAAGGCACGGCTCTCTTGGAGAAGTAGTGCCGGCTGGGAACAACATACTGTGGGACAGCAAGCGACATGAGCTGTTTGAAGCTGTCTGTGTCCACCAGCCTAAATGACAGCATTTCATAGGCCAGTAGTTTAGAAATGCTGGCATTCAGGGCCAGGGATCGAGGGTGGCTAGGTGGGAATTTACGCTTTCTATCAAATGTTTGTGAGATGGAGAGCTGAACGCTGGCGTGTGACATGGTTGAGACGCTTGGTGACGGAGGTGGTGGTGGTGGTGTTGGTGGTACATCCCCTGTTTGCTGGGCGGCAGGTGCCAACGTTCCTCCAGAGGCGGAGGAAGAGGCCGAGGCGGCAGCAGCAGAATAGGCCGAGGCGGCAGCAGCAGAAGAGGTAGCAGGGGGAGCCTGAGTGACTTCCTTGGTTTTAAGGTGTTTACTCCACTGCAGTTCATGCTTTGCATGCAGGTGCCTGGTCATGCAGGTTGTGCTCAGGTTCAGAACGTTAATGCCTCGCTTCAGGCTCTGATGGCACAGCGTGCAAACCACTCGGGTCTTGTCGTCAGCACATTGTTTGAAGAAGTGCCATGCCAGGGAACTCCTTGAAGCTGCCTTTGGGGTGCTCGGTCCCAGATGGCGGCGGTCAGTAGCAGGCGGAGTCTCTTGGCGGCGGGTGTTCTGCTTTTGCCCACTGCTCCCTCTTTTGCTACGCTGTTGGCTCGGTCTCACCACTGCCTCTTCCTCCGAACTGTGAAAGTCAGTGGCACGACCTTCATTCCATGTGGGGTCTAGGACCTCATCGTCCCCTGCATCGTCTTCCACCCAGTCTTGATCCCTGACCTCCTGTTCAGTCTGCACACTGCAGAAAGACGCAGCAGTTGGCACCTGTGTTTCGTCATCATCAGAGACATGCTGAGGTGGTATTCCCATGTCCTCATCATCAGGAAACATAAGTGGTTGTGCGTCAGTGCATTCTATGTCTTTCACCGCTGGGGAAGGGCTAGGTGGATGCCCTTGGGAAACCCTGCCAGCGGAGTCTTCAAACAGCATAAGAGACTGCTGCATAACTTGAGGCTGAGACAGTTTCCCTGGTATGCATGGGGGTGATGTGACAGACTGATGGGGTTGGTTTTCAGGCGCCATCTGTGCGCTTTCTGCAGAAGACTGGGTGGGAGATAATGTGAACGTGCTGGATCCACTGTCGGCCACCCAATTGACTAATGCCTGTACCTGCTCAGGCCTTACCATCCTTAGAACGGCATTGGGCCCCACCATATATCGCTGTAAATTCTGGCGGCTACTGGGACCTGAGGTAGTTGGTACACTAGGACGTGTGGATGTGGCAGAACGGCCACGTCCTCTCCCAGCACCAGAGGGTCCACTAACACCACCACGACCATGTCCACGTCCGCGTCCCTTACTAGATGTTTTTCTCATTGTTATGGTTCACCACAACAACAAATATATTATTTGGCCCAATGTATTGTATTCAAATTCAGCGGGATATAAATTTGAGGCCTAGTATTTAGGCGCTGGGTGACCGGTATGGATTTAGTGACAGAATTAGACTTGGAAATGCACAGAAGCGTGTGTGTGAAGTTATTCTGAATGACCCAATGTGCACCTTGAATATTATATACCCTTTTAGGGATAGATTTCAAATAGCTCTGATATAGCAGAAACCACTAAATTATGAAATTGCTAAATTGGGAATTGTACTTCAACCCAGAACAAAAAATGTGCTTTGACGGACACTAAATAACTTTCCCAGCTACAACAGTACAACGGGTAACGAGAGATTTAGAGGGATTAAATTTGAGGCCTAGTATTTAGGCGCTGGGTGACAGGTATGGGTTTAGTGACAGAATTAGACTTGGAAATACACAGTAGCGGGTGTGTGTGAAGTTATTCTGAATGACCCTATGTGCACCTTCAATATTATATACCCTTTTAGGGATAGATTTCAAATAGCTCTGATATAGCAGAAACCACTAAATTATGAAATTGCTAAATTGGGAATTGTACTTCAACCCAGAACAAAAAATGTGCTTTGACGGACACTAAATATCTTGCCCAGCAACAACAGTACAGCGGTGGGTAACGAGAGATTTAGAGGGAATTAAATTTGAGGCCTAGTATTTAGGCGCTGGGTCACCGGTATGGATTTAGTGACAGAATTAGACTTGGAAATACACAGTAGCGGGTGTGTGTGAAGTTATTCTGAATGACCCTATGTGCACCTTCAATATTATATACCCTTTTTGGGATAGATTTCAAATAGCTCTGATATAGCAGGAACCACTAAATTATGAAATTGCTAAATTGGGAATTGTACTTCAACCCAGAACAAAAAATGTGCTTTGACGGGCACTAAATAACTTTCCCAGCTACAACAGGACAACGGTAACGAGAGATTTAGAGGGATTTAAATTTGAGGCCTAGTATTTAGGCGCTGGGTGACAGGTATGGGTTTAGTGACAGAATTAGACTTGGAAATACACAGTAGCGGGTGTGTGTGAAGTTATTCTGAATGACCCTATGTGCACCTTCAATATTATATACCCTTTTAGGGATAGATTTCAAATAGCTCTGATATAGCAGAAACCACTAAATTATGAAATTGCTAAATTGGGAATTGTACTTCAACCCAGAACAAAAAATGTGCTTTGACGGACACTAAATATCTTGCCCAGCAACAACAGTACAGCGGTGGGTAACGAGAGATTTAGAGGGATTTAAATTTGAGGCCTAGTATTTAGGCGCTGGGTGCACCGGTATGGATTTAGTGACAGAATTAGACTTGGAAATACACAGTAGCGGGTGTGTGTGAAGTTATTCTGAATGACCCTATGTGCACCTTCAATATTATATACCCTTTTAGGGATAGATTTCAAATAGCTCTGATATAGCAGAAACCACTAAATTATGAAATTGCTAAATTGGGAATTGTACTTCAACCCAGAACAAAAAATGTGCTTTGACGGACACTAAATAACTTTCCCAGCTACAACAGGACAACGGTAACGAGAGATTTAGAGGGATTTAAATTTGAGGCCTAGTATTTAGGCGCTGGGTGACAGGTATGGGTTTAGTGACAGAATTAGACTTGGAAATACACAGTAGCGGGTGTGTGTGAAGTTATTCTGAATGACCCTATGTGCACCTTCAATATTATATACCCTTTTAGGGATAGATTTCAAATAGCTCTGATATAGCAGAAACCACTAAATTATGAAATTGCTAAATTGGGAATTGTACTTCAACCCAGAACAAAAAATGTGCTTTGACGGGACACTAAATAACTTTCCCAGCTACAACAGGACAACGGTAACGAGAGATTTAGAGGGATTTAAATTTGAGGCCTAGTATTTAGGCGCTGGGTGACAGGTATGGGTTTAGTGACAGAATTAGACTTGGAAATACACAGTAGCGGGTGTGTGTGAAGTTATTCTGAATGACCCTATGTGCACCTTCAATATTATATACCCTTTTAGGGATAGATTTCAAATAGCTCTGATATAGCAGAAACCACTAAATTATGAAATTGCTAAATTGGGAATTGTACTTCAACCCAGAACAAAAAATGTGCTTTGACGGACACTAAATATCTTGCCCAGCAACAACAGTACAGCGGTGGGTAACGAGAGATTTAGAGGGATTAAATTTGAGGCCTAGTATTTAGGCGCTGGGTCACCGGTATGGATTTAGTGACAGAATTAGACTTGGAAATACACAGTAGCGGGTGTGTGTGAAGTTATTCTGAATGACCCTATGTGCACCTTCAATATTATATACCCTTTTAGGGATAGATTTCAAATAGCTCTGATATAGCAGAAACCACTAAATTATGAAATTGCTAAATTGGGAATTGTACTTCAACCCAGAACAAAAAATGTGCTTTGACGGACACTAAATAACTTGCCCAGCTACAACAGGACAGCGGGTAACGAGAGATTTAGAGGGATTTAAATTTGAGGCCTAGTATTTAGGCGCTGGGTGACAGGTATGGGTTTAGTGACAGAATTAGACTTGGAAATACACAGTAGCGGGTGTGTGTGAAGTTATTCTGAATGACCCTATGTGCACCTTCAATATTATATACCCTTTTAGGGATAGATTTCAAATAGCTCTGATATAGCAGGAAACCACTAAATTATGAAATTGCTAAATTGGGAATTGTACTTCAACCCAGAACAAAAAATGTGCTTTGACGGACACTAAATATCTTGCCCAGCTACAACAGTACAACGGGTAACGAGAGATTTAGAGGGATTTAAATTTGAGGCCTAGTATTTAGGCGCTGGGTGACAGGTATGGGTTTAGTGACAGAATTAGACTTGGAAATACACAGTAGCGGGTGTGTGTGAAGTTATTCTGAATGACCCTATGTGCACCTTCAATATTATATACCCTTTTAGGGATAGATTTCAAATAGCTCTGATATAGCAGAAACCACTAAATTATGAAATTGCTAAATTGGGAATTGTACTTCAACCCAGAACAAAAAATGTGCTTTGACGGGACACTAAATAACTTGCCCAGCTACAACAGGACAACGGTAACGAGAGATTTAGAGGGATTTAAATTTGAGGCCTAGTATTTAGGCGCTGGGTGACAGGTATGGGTTTAGTGACAGAATTAGACTTGGAAATACACAGTAGCGGGTGTGTGTGAAGTTATTCTGAATGACCCTATGTGCACCTTCAATATTATATACCCTTTTAGGGATAGATTTCAAATAGCTCTGATATAGCAGAAACCACTAAATTATGAAATTGCTAAATTGGGAATTGTACTTCAACCCAGAACAAAAAATGTGCTTTGACGGACACTAAATATCTTGCCCAGCAACAACAGTACAGCGGTGGGTAACGAGAGATTTAGAGGGAATTAAATTTGAGGCCTAGTATTTAGGCGCTGGGTCACCGGTATGGATTTAGTGACAGAATTAGACTTGGAAATACACAGTAGCGGGTGTGTGTGAAGTTATTCTGAATGACCCTATGTGCACCTTCAATATTATATACCCTTTTGGGATAGATTTCAAATAGCTCTGATATAGCAGGAACCACTAAATTATGAAATTGCTAAATTGGGAATTGTACTTCAACCCAGAACAAAAAATGTGCTTTGACGGGCACTAAATAACTTGCCCAGCTACAACAGGACAACGGTAACGAGAGATTTAGAGGGATTTAAATTTGAGGCCTAGTATTTAGGCGCTGGGTGACAGGTATGGGTTTAGTGACAGAATTAGACTTGGAAATACACAGTAGCGGGTGTGTGTGAAGTTATTCTGAATGACCCTATGTGCACCTTCAATATTATATACCCTTTTTGGGATAGATTTCAAATAGCTCTGATATAGCAGGAACCACTAAATTATGAAATTGCTAAATTGGGAATTGTACTTCAACCCAGAACAAAAAATGTGCTTTGACGGGCACTAAATAACTTTCCCAGCTACAACAGGACAACGGTAACGAGAGATTTAGAGGGATTTAAATTTGAGGCCTAGTATTTAGGCGCTGGGTGACAGGTATGGGTTTAGTGACAGAATTAGACTTGGAAATACACAGTAGCGGGTGTGTGTGAAGTTATTCTGAATGACCCTATGTGCACCTTCAATATTATATACCCTTTTTGGGATAGATTTCAAATAGCTCTGATATAGCAGGAACCACTAAATTATGAAATTGCTAAATTGGGAATTGTACTTCAACCCAGAACAAAAAATGTGCTTTGACGGACACTAAATAACTAGCCCAGCTACAACAGTACAGCGGGTAACGAGAGATTTAGAGGGATTTAAATTTGAGGCCTAGTATTTAGGCGCTGGGTGACAGGTATGGGTTTAGTGACAGAATTAGACTTGGAAATACACAGTAGCGGGTGTGTGTGAAGTTATTCTGAATGACCCTATGTGCACCTTCAATATTATATACCCTTTTTGGGATAGATTTCAAATAGCTCTGATATAGCAGGAACCACTAAATTATGAAATTGCTAAATTGGGAATTGTATTTCAACCCAGAACAAGAAATGTGCTTGAACGGACACTAAATAACTCGCCCAGCTACAGCACTAGGGACAGATTTAGCTGGATATAAATTTGAGGCCTAGTATTTAGGCGCTGGGTGACCGGTATGGATTTAGTGACAGAATTAGACTGGGATATGGCCAAAAAATGAACAGACTATTGCTGGTTAAATGCACTTGGTGTGACAGCTTCACCCTGATGTAGGCTTTAGCCAAAAAACAACCACACCATTGAGGGTTAAATGCACTTGGTGACAGGCGCAGCTTGCCCCTGATTTTGTATATGGCCAAAAAATGAACAGACTATTGCTGGTTAAATGCACTTGGTGTGACAGCTTCACCCTGATGTAGGCTTTAGCCAAAAAACAACCACACCATTGAGGGTTAAATGCACTTGGTGACAGGCGCAGCTTGCCCCTGATTTTGTATATGGCCAAAAAATGAACAGACTATTGCTGGTTAAATGCACTTGGTGTGACAGCTTCACCCTGATGTAGGCTTTAGCCAAAAAACAACCACACCATTGAGGGTTAAATGCACTTGGTGACAGGCGCAGCTTGCCCCTGATTTTGTATATGGCCAAAAAATGAACAGACTATTGCTGGTTAAATGCACTTGGTGTGACAGCTTCACCCTGATGTAGGCTTTAGCCAAAAAACAACCACACCATTGAGGGTTAAATGCACTTGGTCGCAGCTTGTGCTGGCGCACCACAAGACACAAAATGGCCGCCGATCACCCCAGAAAAATGAGACTGACAAACGGTCTGTGCAGCCTAAAAACAGTGAGCAATTGAGGATCAGCAGCTCAATGATCCACAGCTGCAGATCGATCAGTTAATCAAGTCCTTTGGAGGAGTTAATCTGCCTAATCTCGCCCTACTGTCGCAGCCGCAACCTCTCCCTACGCTAATCAGAGCAGAGTGACGGGCGGCGCTATGTGACTCCAGCTTAAATAGAGGCTGGGTCACATGGTGCTCTGGCCAATCACAGCCATGCCAATAGTAGGCATGGCTGTGATGGCCTCTTGGGGCAAGTAGTATGACGCTTGTTGATTGGCTGCTTTGCAGCCTTTCAAAAAGCGCCAAGAAAGCGTCACAAAAGCGCGAAGAAAGCGACGAACACCGAACCCGAACCCGGACTTTTACGAAAATGTCCGGGTTCGGGTCCGTGTCACGGACACCCCAAAATTCGGTACGAACCCGAACTATACAGTTCGAGTTCGCTCATCCCTACTTACAGGCTCTCTACTTGAGCATGTGATATCTATATCTCATAATTTAATTTACCTTCAGAGTATTACATGTGAATAAACACAATTGAAAATAAGGACATTAAAGCTAAAGAATTTTAGAGTTATTAAAAAATGTTTAATACTATTGCTTTAAAAAGGACAAGCGTATTAGAGTAGTGATACATTTATTGACTAGCCAGCTTTCAGAAGACACAGGCTCCTTCATTAGGTAGGCATACAAATGAATGACTGTGAGAAAGACACAACATTTAAAAGATGTTACAGATATTTCTACACAATAAAGTTAGTGTCACAAATGGACAGGCAATAAGGGTTAAGAATTAAGGCGGTTCTACACTGAATGATTTTCAGGCAGATTATCAGAGATGAACGTCCCTATGAAAGCTTGTTCCCGACAATTGTTCATGCATTGTTCACACCAAAATTATCGTTTCTGGGCAGCAGATGGTGCTTTTCTAAAAGCAATGCAGCTGTATGAGGACAAGCGATTGTAGTAGCCATAACTTGTCCTCATACTGTGGAGGTGATCGCTACATGTAAATGCAGTGCTTCACCTCCACTAACGAGCAGGCAATTGTCGGAAGGAGCACTTCCTTCCCAACAATTGTGTGCTCTATCGCTTCATGTAAATGTAGCATTAGGAATTTGGAGTCAGTTTAATGGGGGGGCGGGGATGGGGGTTGTGTCCATGTAGTGGGTCATAAATCCAGGTGTTAGATTGAGTCCTCTTTCAATGACTGGAATCTTATCAGTTTGAATTCATTTTCTTTCCTTGTTGGTCTTAAAATAAAATTTGGGTATAAAGACCTTTAAATTGTCGCTAAGTTGTCACACAATTTTGCATATATCAATAGTTCAAGAACCTTTGTAATATACCTTGTCAGTGAGAAATTTCTAGTTCTCATGTTATCAGCTGTTTACCTTCCCCTAATTGCTTTTCACAAAATGCCTTAAAAGGGTTCTAAGTAGAGTTGAGCGAACACCTGGATGTTCGGGTTCGAGAAGTTCGGCCGAACTTCCCGGAAATGTTCGGGTTCGGGATCCGAACCCGATCCGAACTTCGTCCCGAACCCGAACCCCATTGAAGTCAATGGGGACCCGAACTTTTCGGTACTAAAAAGGCTGTAAAACAGCCCAGGAAAGGGCTAGAGGGCTGCAAAAGGCAGCAACATGTAGGTAAATCCCCTGCAAACAAATGTGGAAAGGGAAATGAATAAAAATAAAAATTAAATAAATAAAAATTAACCAAAATCAATTGGAGAGAGGTCCCATAGCAGAGAATCTGGCTTCACGTCACCCACCACTGGAACAGTCCATTCTCAGATATTTAGGCCCCGGCACCCAGGCAGAGGAGAGAGGTCCCGTAACAGAGAATCTGTCTTCATGTCAGCAGAGAATCAGTCTGCATGTCATAGCAGAGAATCAGGCTTCACGTCAGCCACCACTGCAACAGTCCATTGTCATAAATTTAGGCCCAGCACCCAGGCAGAGGAGAGAGGTCCCGTAACAGACAATCTGGCTTCATGTCAGCAGAGAATCAGTCTTCATATCATAGCAGAGAATCAGGCTTCACGTCACCCACCACTGTAAGAGTACATTTTCATAAATTTAGGCCCAGCACCCAGGCAGAGGAGAGAGGTCCTGTAACAGACAATCTGGCTTCATGTCAGCAGAGAATCAGTCTGCATGTCATAGCAGAGAATCAGGCTTCACGTCAGCCACCAATGCAACAGTCCATTGTCAGATATTTAGGCCCAGCACCCAGGCAGAGGAGAGAGGTCCCGTAACAGACAATCTGGCTTCATGTCAGCAGAGAATCAGTCTTCATATCATAGCAGAGAATCAGGCTTCACGTCACCCACCACTGTAAGAGTCCATTTTCATAAATTTAGGCCCAGCACCCAGGCAGAGGAGAGAGGTCCCGTAACAGACAATCTGGCTTCATGTCAGCAGAGAATCAGTCTGCATGTCATAGCAGAGAATCAGGCTTCACGTCAGCCACCAATACAACAGTCCATTGTCAGATATTTAGGCCCAGCACCCAGGCAGAGGAGAGAGGTCCCGTAACAGACAATCTGGCTTCATGTCAGCAGAGAATCAGTCTTCATATCATAGCAGAGAATCAGGCTTCACGTCACCCACCACTGTAAGAGTCCATTTTCATAAATTTAGGCCCAGCACCCAGGCAGAGGAGAGAGGTCCCGTAACAGACAATCTGGCTTCATGTCAGCAGAGAATCAGTCTTCATATCATAGCAGAGAATCAGGCTTCACGTCAGCCACCAATGCAACAGTCCATTGTCAGATATTTAGGCCCAGCACCCAGGCAGAGGAGAGAGGTCCCGTAACAGACAATCAGGCTTCACGTCAGCCACCAGTGCAACAGTCCATTGGCATATATTTAGGCCCAGCACCCAGGCAGAGGAGAGAGGTCCCGTAACAGAGAATCTGGCTTCATGTCAGCAGAGAATTAGTCTGCATGTCATAGCAGAGAATCAGGCTTCACGTCACCCAACATTGGAACAGTCCATTGGCATATATTTAGGCCCCGGCACCCAGACAGAGGAGAGGTTCATTCAAATTTGGGTAGCCTCGCAATATAATGGTAAAATGAAAATAAAAATAGGATTGAATGAGGAAGTGCCCTGGAGTACAATAATATATGGTTAAGGGGAGGTAGTTAATGTCTAATCTGGACAAGGGACGGACAGGTCCTGTGGGATCCATGCCTGGTTCATTTTTATGAACGTCAGCTTGTCCACATTGGCTGTAGACAGGCGGCTGCGTTTGTCTGTAATGACACCCCCTGCCGTGCTGAATACACGTTCAGACAAAACGCTGGCCGCCGGGCAGGCCAGCACCTCCAAGGCATAAAAGGCTAGCTCTGGCCACGTGGACAATTTAGAGACCCAGTAGTTGAATGGGGCCGAACCATCAGTCAGTACGTGGAGGGGTGTGCACACGTACTGTTCCACCATGTTAGTGAAATGTTGCCTCCTGCTAACACGTTGCGTATCAGGTGGTGGTGCAGTTAGCTGTGGCGTGTTGACAAAACTTTTCCACATCTCTGCCATGCTAACCCTGCCCTCAGAGGAGCTGGCCGTGACACAGCTGCCTTGGCGACCTCTTGCTCCTCCTCTGCCTTGGCCTTGGGCTTCCACTTGTTCCCCTGTGACATTTGGGAATTCTCTCAGTAGCGCGTCTACCAACGTGCGCTTGTACTCGCGCATCTTCCTATCACGCTCCAGTGCAGGAAGTAAGGTGGGCACATTGTCTTTGTAGCGTGGATCCAGCAGGGTGGCAACCCAGTAGTCCGCACACGTTAAAATGTGGGCAACTCTGCTGTCGTTGCGCAGGCACTGCAGCATGTAGTCGCTCATGTGTGCCAGGCTGCCCAGGGGTAAGGACAAGCTGTCCTCTGTGGGAGGCGTATCGTCATCGTCCTGCCTTTCCCCCCAGCCACGCACCAGTGATGGACCCGAGCTGCGTTGGGTGCCACCCCGCTGTGACCATGCTTCATCCTCATCCTCCTCCACCTCCTCCTCATCCTCGTCCTCCTCGTCCTCCAGTAGTGGGCCCTGGCTGGCCACATTTGTACCTGGCCTCTGCTGTTGCCAAAAACCTCCCTCTGAGTCACTTCGAAGAGACTGGCCTGAAAGTGCTAAAAATGACCCCTCTTCCTCCTCCTCCTCCTCCTCCTGGGCCACCTCCTCTTCCATCATCGCCCTAAGTGTTTTCTCAAGGAGACATAGAAGTGGTATTGTAACGCTGATAACGGCGTCATCGCCACTGGCCATGTTGGTGGAGTACTCGAAACAGCGCAACAGGGCACACAGGTCTCGCATGGAGGCCCAGTCATTGGTGGTGAAGTGGTGCTGTTCTGTAGTGCGACTGACCCGTGCGTGCTGCAGCTGAAACTCCACTATGGCCTGCTGCTGCTCGCACAGTCTGTCCAGCATGTGCAAGGTGGAGTTCCACCTGGTGGGCACGTCGCATATGAGGCGGTGAGCGGGAAGGCCGAAGTTACGCTGTAGCGCAGACAGGCGAGCAGCAGCAGGATGTGAACGCCGGAAGCGCGAACAGACGGCCCGCACTTTATGCAGCAGCTCTGACATGTCGGGGTAGTTGTGAATGAACTTCTGCACCACCAAATTCAGCACATGCGCCAAGCAAGGGATGTGCGTCAAACTGGCTAGTCCCAGAGCTGCAACGAGATTTCGCCCATTATCACACACCACCAGGCCGGGCTTGAGGCTCACCGGCAGCAACCACTCGTCGGTCTGTTGTTCTATACCCCGCCACAACTCCTGTGCGGTGTGGGGCCTGTCCCCCAAACATATGAGTTTCAGAATGGCCTGCTGACGTTTACCCCGGGCTGTGCTGAAGTTGGTGGTGAAGGTGTGTGGCTGACTAGATGAGCAGGTGGAAGAAGAGGAGGAGGAAGTCGAGTAGGAGGAGGTGGCAACAGGAGGCAAAGAATGTTGCCCTGCGATCCTTGGCGGCGGAAGGACGTGCGCCAAACAGCTCTCCGCCTGGGGCCCAGCTGCCACTACATTTACCCAGTGTGCAGTTAGGGAGATATAGCGTCCCTGGCCGTGCTTACTGGTCCACGTATCTGTGGTTAGGTGGACCTTGCCACAGATGGCGTTGCGCAGTGCACACTTGATTTTATCGGATACTTGGTTGTGCAGGGAAGGCACGGCTCTCTTGGAGAAGTAGTGCCGGCTGGGAACAACATACTGTGGGACAGCAAGCGACATGAGCTGTTTGAAGCTGTCTGTGTCCACCAGCCTAAATGACAGCATTTCATAGGCCAGTAGTTTAGAAATGCTGGCATTCAGGGCCAGGGATCGAGGGTGGCTAGGTGGGAATTTACGCTTTCTCTCAAATGTTTGTGAGATGGAGAGCTGAACGCTGCCGTGTGACATGGTTGAGATGCTTGGTGACGGAGGTGGTGGTGGTGTTGGTGGTACATCCCCTGTTTGCTGGGCGGCAGGTGCCAACGTTCCTCCAGAGGCGGAGGAAGAGGCCGAGGCGGCAGCAGCAGAAGAGGCCGAGGCGGCAGCAGCAGAAGAGGTAGCAGGGGGAGCCTGAGTGACTTCCTTGGTTTTAAGGTGTTTACTCCACTGCAGTTCATGCTTTGCATGCAGGTGCCTGGTCATGCAGGTTGTGCTCAGGTTCAGAACGTTAATGCCTCGCTTCAGGCTCTGATGGCACAGCGTGCAAACCACTCGGGTCTTGTCGTCAGCACATTGTTTGAAGAAGTGCCATGCCAGGGAACTCCTTGAAGCTGCCTTTGGGGTGCTCGGTCCCAGATGGCGGCGGTCAGTAGCAGGCGGAGTCTCTTGGCGGCGGGTGTTCTGCTTTTGCCCACTGCTCCCTCTTTTGCTACGCTGTTGGCTCGGTCTCACCACTGCCTCTTCCTCCGAACTGTGAAAGTCAGTGGCACGACCTTCATTCCATGTGGGGTCTAGGACCTCATCGTCCCCTGCATCGTCTTCCACCCAGTCTTGATCCCTGACCTCCTGTTCAGTCTGCACACTGCAGAAAGACGCAGCAGTTGGCACCTGTGTTTCGTCATCATCAGAGACATGCTGAGGTGGTATTCCCATGTCCTCATCATCAGGAAACATAAGTGGTTGTGCGTCAGTGCATTCTATGTCTTCCACCGCTGGGGAAGGGCTAGGTGGATGCCCTTGGGAAACCCTGCCAGCGGAGTCTTCAAACAGCATAAGAGACTGCTGCATAACTTGAGGCTCAGACAGTTTCCCTGGTATGCATGGGGGTGATGTGACAGACTGATGGGGTTGGTTTTCAGGCGCCATCTGTGCGCTTTCTGCAGAAGACTGGGTGGGAGATAATGTGAACGTGCTGGATCCACTGTCGGCCACCCAATTGACTAATGCCTGTACCTGCTCAGGCCTTACCATCCTTAGAACGGCATTGGGCCCCACCATATATCGCTGTAAATTCTGGCGGCTACTGGGACCTGAGGTAGTTGGTACACTAGGACGTGTGGATGTGGCAGAACGGCCACGTCCTCTCCCAGCACCAGAGGGTCCACTAACACCACCACGACCATGTCCACGTCCGCGTCCCTTACTAGATGTTTTCCTCATTGTTATCGTTCACCACAACAACAAAAATATTATTTGGCCCAATGTATTGTATTCAAATTCAGCTGAATATAAATTTGAGGCCTAGTATTTAGGCGCTGGGTGACCGGTATAGATTTACTGACAGAATTAGACTTGGAAATGCACAGTAGCGTGTGTGTGAAGTTATTCTGAATGACCCTATGTGCACCTTGAATATTATATACCCTTTTAGGGATAGATTTCAAATAGCTCTGATATAGCAGAAACCACTAAATTATGAAATTGCTAAATTGGGAATTGTATTTCAACCCAGAACAAAAAATGTGCTTTGACGGACACTAAATAACTTGCCCAGCCACAACAGTACAGCGGTAACGACAGATTTAGCGGGATATAAATTTGAGGCCTAGTATTTAGGCGCTGGGTGACCGGTATGGATTTACTGACAGAATTAGACTTGGAAATGCACAGTAGCGTGTGTGTGAAGTTATTCTGAATGACCCTATGTGCACCTTGAATATTATATACCCTTTTAGGGATAGATTTCAAATAGCTCTGATATAGCAGAAACCACTAAATTATGAAATTGCTAAATTGGGAATTGTATTTCAACCCAGAACAAAAAATGTGCTTTGACGGACACTAAATAACTTGCCCAGCCACAACAGTACAGCGGTAACGACAGATTTAGCGGGATATAAATTTGAGGCCTAGTATTTAGGCGCTGGGTGACCGGTATGGATTTACTGACAGAATTAGACTTGGAAATGCACAGTAGCGTGTGTGTGAAGTTATTCTGAATGACCCTATGTGCACCTTGAATATTATATACCCTTTTAGGGATAGATTTCAAATAGCTCTGATATAGCAGAAACCACTAAATTATGAAATTGCTAAATTGGGAATTGTATTTCAACCCAGAACAAAAAATGTGCTTTGACGGACACTAAATAACTTGCCCAGCCACAACAGTACAGCGGTAACGACAGATTTAGCGGGATATAAATTTGAGGCCTAGTATTTAGGCGCTGGGTGACCGGTATGGATTTACTGACAGAATTAGACTTGGAAATGCACAGTAGCGTGTGTGTGAAGTTATTCTGAATGACCCTATGTGCACCTTGAATATTATATACCCTTTTAGGGATAGATTTCAAATAGCTCTGATATAGCAGAAACCACTAAATTATGAAATTGCTAAATTGGGAATTGTATTTCAACCCAGAACAAAAAATGTGCTTTGACGGACACTAAATAACTTGCCCAGCCACAACAGTACAGCGGTAACGACAGATTTAGCGGGATATAAATTTGAGGCCTAGTATTTAGGCGCTGGGTGACCGGTATGGATTTACTGACAGAATTAGACTTGGAAATGCACAGTAGCGTGTGTGTGAAGTTATTCTGAATGACCCTATGTGCACCTTGAATATTATATACCCTTTTAGGGATAGATTTCAAATAGCTCTGATATAGCAGAAACCACTAAATTATGAAATTGCTAAATTGGGAATTGTATTTCAACCCAGAACAAAAAATGTGCTTTGACGGACACTAAATAACTTGCCCAGCCACAACAGTACAGCGGTAACGACAGATTTAGCGGGATATAAATTTGAGGCCTAGTATTTAGGCGCTGGGTGACCGGTATGGATTTACTGACAGAATTAGACTTGGAAATGCACAGTAGCGTGTGTGTGAAGTTATTCTGAATGACCCTATGTGCACCTTGAATATTATATACCCTTTTAGGGATAGATTTCAAATAGCTCTGATATAGCAGAAACCACTAAATTATGAAATTGCTAAATTGGGAATTGTATTTCAACCCAGAACAAAAAATGTGCTTTGACGGACACTAAATAACTTGCCCAGCCACAACAGTGCAGCGGTAACGACAGATTTAGCGGGATATAAATTTGAGGCCTAGTATTTAGGCGCTGGGTGACCGGTATGGATTTACTGACAGAATTAGTCTTGGATATGCACAGTAGCGTGTGTGTGAAGTTATTCTGAATGACCCTATGTGCACCTTGAATAATATATAACCTTTTAGAGATAGATTTCAAATAGCTCTGATATAACAGAAACCACTAAATTATGAAATTGCTAAATTGGGAATTGTATTTCAACCCAGAACAAAAAATGTGCTTTGACGGACACTAAATAACTTGCCCGAGCCACAACAGTACAGCGGTAACGACAGATTTAGCGGGATATAAATTTGAGGCCTAGTATTTAGGCGCTGGGTGACCGGTATGGATTTACTGACAGAATTAGACTTGGAAATGCACAGTAGCGTGTGTGTGAAGTTATTCTGAATGACCCTATGTGCACCTTGAATATTATATACCCTTTTAGGGATAGATTTCAAATAGCTCTGATATAGCAGAAACCACTAAATTATGAAATTGCTAAATTGGGAATTGTATTTCAACCCAGAACAAAAAATGTGCTTTGACGGACACTAAATAACTTGCCCAGCCACAACAGTACAGCGGTAACGACAGATTTAGCGGGATATAAATTTGAGGCCTAGTATTTAGGCGCTGGGTGACCGGTATGGATTTACTGACAGAATTAGACTTGGAAATGCACAGTAGCGTGTGTGTGAAGTTATTCTGAATGACCCTATGTGCACCTTGAATATTATATACCCTGTTTGGGATAGATTTCAAATAGCTCTGATATAGCAGAAACCACTAAATTATGAAATTGCTAAATTGGGAATTGTATTTCAACCCAGAACAAAAAATGTGCTTTGACGGACACTAAATAACTTGCCCAGCCAGAACAGTACAGCGGTAATGACAGATTTAGCGGGATATAAATTTGAGGCCTAGTATTTAGGCGCTGGGTGACCGGTATGGATTTACTGACAGAATTAGACTTGGAAATGCACAGTAGCGTGTGTGTGAAGTTATTCTGAATGACCCTATGTGCACCTTGAATATTATATACCCTTTTAAGGATAGATTTCAAATAGCTCTGATATAGCAGAAACCACTAAATTATGAAATTGCTAAATTGGGAATTGTATTTCAACCCAGAACAAAAAATGTGCTTTGACGGACACTAAATAACTTGCCCAGCCACAACAGTACAGCGGTAACGACAGATTTAGCGGGATATAAATTTGAGGCCTAGTATTTAGGCGCTGGGTGACCGGTATGGATTTACTGACAGAATTAGACTGGGATATGGCCAAAAAATAACCACACTATTGCTGGTTAAATTCACTTGGTGTGACAGCTTGACCAACCACACTACTGAGGGTTAAATGCACTTGGTGACAGGCGCAGCTTGCCCCTGATGTAGCATATGGCCAAAAAATGAACAGACTATTGCTGGTTAAATGCACTTGGTGTGACAGCTTGACCAACCACACTACTGAGGGTTAAATGCACTTGGTGACAGGCGCAGCTTGCCCCTGATGTAGTATATGGCCAAAAAATGAACAGACTATTGCTGGTTAAATGCACTTGGTGTGACAGCTTGACCAACCACACTACTGAGGGTTAAATGCACTTGGTGACGGGCGCAGCTTGCCCCTGATGTAGTATATGGCCAAAAAATTAACAGACTATTGCTGGTTAAATGCACTTGGTGTGACAGCTTCACCCTGATGTAGGCTTTAGCCAAAAAACAACCACACCATTGAGGGTTAAATGCACTTGGTGACAGGCGCAGCTTGCCCCTGATGTAGTATATGGCCAAAAAATAAACAGACTATTGCTGGTTAAATGCACTTGGTGTGACAGCTTCACCCTGATGTAGGCTTTAGCCAAAAAACAACCACACCATTGAGGGTTAAATGCACTTGGTCGCAGCTTGTGCTGGCGCACCACAAGACACAAAATGGCCGCCGATCACCCCAGAAAAAAGTGACTGACAAACGGTCTGGGCAGCCTAAAAACAGTGAGCAATTGAATTTCAGCAGCTCAATGATGCACAGCTGCAGATCGATCGATTAATCAAGTCCTTTGGAGGAGTTAATCTGCCTAATCTCGCCCTACTGTCGCATCCGCAACCTCTCCCTATGCTAATCAGAGCAGAGTGACGGGCGGCGCTACGTGACTCCAGCTTAAATAGAGGCTGGGTCACATGGTGCTCTGGCCAATCACAGCCATGCCAATAGTAGGCATGGCTGTGACGGCCTCTTGGGGCAAGTAGTATGACGCTTGTTGATTGGCTGCTTTGCAGCCTTTCAAAAAGCGCCAAGAAAGCGTCACAAAAGCGCCAAGAAAGCGACGAACACCGAACCCGAACCCGGACTTTTACGAAAATGTTCGGGTCCGTGTCACGGACACCCCAAAATTCGGTACGAACCCGAACTATACAGTTCGAGTTCGCCCATCCCTAGTTCTAAGGGCTTTTATATTGAAGACCTTATCCTCAGGATTGGTCATCAATATCAGATAAGCGAGGGTCTGACACCCAGCACCCTCGTCAATCAGCAGTATGAAGGGAAGGCGCGCGCAGTGTTCACTTGCTATCTCCCTTCTTTATTCCTGCTCGTTGCTGCTATGTCTGTGGAGAGCAGTAAGAGAGACGGCAGATTGCACATGCATTGCGCACTCCTTTCCTTTATACGGCTGATCAGCAGGGGTACCAGGTGTCGGATCCCTGCTGATCTGATATTGATGACCTACCCAGAGGATGGGTCATCATCAATATTAAAAGCCCAGAGGACCTCTTTAAATGGGTTATCTCACCTCAGACATTGGTGGAAAATCGTTAGGATATGTGAACAATGTAACAAATATATATGACCCTCCTCTGGGACTTGCTCCTATATTCAGAACGGAACCCCCAAATTAAATGGAGATCAGCCGTGCATACCCAGCTGCCCTTCATTCATTTCCATATGATAATTAAAGTCTATGCAGAGGGGGAGGGGGGGCAGTAAGCAGGAGCATGCAGAGAAATTGTTCCGAATTTATCACTATAAATAAGGTATGTGCATGCCACTCTGCATAATCATATTCTTCCTACTTGGTGGCCCAATCTCAGTGTTAAGGTTTGGAAGATAACCCTTTCCTGACCGCCAACAGTAAATTTACATCTGCGGCTGTAAAGAGCAGACACCCAGCACTAACGTCCGCAATGTCACCGCCCGGCTCTGTCAATCAAAGTGGAGAGGGCACGGCAGTTGCAGAGAGGACAGAGCCTCTAGGTGTAGCTGAAACGCCCCTGTTGCTCCTAGTAGGCTCATTTGCATATATTAAAACATTTTTCTTAGCAATGCGGGCACATATGAACATGGGACCAACACAGATGCCTTCAGCTGCAAAGCGTACATGCAACAGACAGCCAGTTTTATAGGTACAAATCTGCTGATAGACACCCTTTAAGTATTTTAGACTGAGTCTGAATTGTTGATGTTTTTGTGGAAGGCTAGCAGCTCATCCTCACATCTTGTCCAGATTATTAACAGTCATGTATGTATGACGATAAAAACTCATCTTCCCGATTAGCCATGAATACAGCATACTGCGGTTGCTGTACATGGCACAGTAGCTTTATTTTTATTGCTCTGTCTTATCTTAATGATATTTCTTTCACCCCATGTACAAATCTCTCTGCAAACAGAACTGTTTTGGTTAGCCAATAAAGACATCACTGCTATAATTCTTTGTCCTTTCTTTACGCAAAAGTGTGTAATATCACATCGATTTTTCTGGCTTTAAAGGTACCACGCTATTTCTGCTATTCAGAGTATTTAGAAAAAACACATGCAATGGAAAGAGATGACTCCAACTATAGAGTACATAAAAGAAATGATATTGATTTAAAATGTCACTGCTAGTTAATCCTTCTCATTGTAAAGAATGCGGTTTTTGTGAAATTTTAACCATTTTGCGAGCCGTGTCTATGTTTTAATTTTCTAGTTAAGACAATCATGACTATCAAGCTTGACATTTATATTTTGCAGTAGTTTATTGCCATGCTCACTTTTGAAATATTGCAGGATTAAAGATGATGAATGTTACATTTGATCTGAACTGTTTGCCATTTGTTATAGAAAATTATTACACTGAAATAATAAAAATATGAAAATATTACTGGAATGATGAGTTGCAATTACAGTAACTCTTATAAGCTTGCCAAAGATGACTACTAGTTTCTTGTAATATCTATGTATGGTTAAATCATATAAAAGAAAGCAAGAAAAGAAAGTAAAACTCAATAAAAATCAAACTTTATGATTCTCATCAAATGTGTATTTTAACCATTTTAATGGAAAATGCATTATTCACTCATATTTTAATTATAATTAAGGGCAGTTATCTTCATATGAGATGTTTTCCCATACCAGCAACACAACACCCCTATACAGCATATCTTACACCTTTAGGCCCCTTTCACACAGGCGAGTTTTCCGCACGGGTGCAATGCGTGAGGTGAACGTATTGTACCCGCACTGAATCCGGACCCATTCATTTCTATGGGTTACTTGTGCGTTGCGTGAAAATCACAGCATGCTCTATTTTGTGCATTTTTCACGCAATGCAGGCCGCATAGAAGTGAATGGGGCTGCGTGAAAATCGTAAGCAAGTGCGAATGCGGTGCGATTTTTACGCACGGTTGCTAGGAGACGATCGGGATGGGGACCCGATCATTATTATTTTCCCTTATAACATGGTTATAATGGAAAATAATAGCATTCTTAATACAGAATGCATAGTACAATAGGGCTGGAGGGGTTAAAAAAAAAATTATAATAATTAACTCACCTTTATCCACTTGTTCGCGTCATCAAAGGTCCTGTTCCTACTGCACAGCAAAGATGAAGACAGAAGAGATGCTGGCTGCGCGAACAAGTGGATTAAGGTGAGTTAAATTATTATTATTATTTTTTTTTTTTAACCCCCTAGCCCTATTTTACTATGCATTCTGTATTAAGAATGCTATTTTCCCTTATAACCATGTTATAAGGGAAAATAATACAATCTACACAACACCTAACCCAAATCTGAACTTCTGTGAAGTTCGGGTTTTTCTCACGCGCGTGCAAAACGCATTAAAATGTTTTGCACTTACGCAGCAAAATCGTTCATTTTCCTGCGACGCACCCGCATCTTATCCGGGCCAAAAACATGACGCCCGTGTGAAAGAGGCCTTATACTTTCTTTCCAGGATCCAATTCTGGGTAAAATACATCATTATTAATTCTGTTTTTTCACCTCCCGTGTATTTTATATCTCTTTTACTTGTTCTTATAGACTTTTGTGTCTGAAGACAGGAGAAAAACTCCATTGGGGGAACTTTCACACATGGCAGATTTTGTTGCTGAAATTTCCTGTGACTGAAAATCAGTTTTATTCACCTAAAAGGAGCTTGTAGAAATACACGTGCTTGCAATCAAACATTCTTATTCAGGAAAATGCAACTGATTTTTAGTGGCATACAATGTATCCCCAAAAATTTGTGAAGGCACCTTTACTCACAAACACCCATTCAAAACCAGTAAAACTCCCATATGAAAACATCTAAAATATTTAAAACATTTGTCTTAATAAATGTTCCCCTTGCTGCTAGCAGATTTGGCTTAGTGCTAAGTCCTAAGGCCTCATGCACACGACAGTTTATTTTCACGGTCCGCAAAAACGGGGTCCGTGGGTCCGTGATCCGTGACCGTTTTTTCGTCCGTGGGTCTTCCTTGATTTTTGGAGGATCCACGTACATGAAAAAAAAGTCGTTTTGGTGTCCGCCTGGCCGTGCGGAGCCAAACGGATCCGTCCTGAATTACAATGTAAGTCAATGGGGACGGATCCGTTTGATGTTGACACAATATGGTGCCATTTCAAACGGATCCGTCCCCATTGACTTTCAATGTAAAGTCTGGAGTTCTTTTATACCATCGGATTGGAGTTTTCTCCAATCCGATGGTATATTTTAACTTGAAGCGTCCCCATCACCATGGGAACGCCTCTATGTTAGAATATACTGTCGGATATGAGCTACTTCGTGAACCTCAGATCCGACAGTATATTCTAACACAGAGGCGTTCCCATGGTGATGGGGACGCTTCAGGTTAGAATACACTGCAAACTTTGTACAAGACTGCCCCCTGCTGCCTGGCAGCACCCGATCTCTTACAGGGGGATATGATAGCACAATTAACCCCTTCAGGTGCGGCACCTAAAGGGGTTAATTGTACTATCATATTCCCCTGTAAGAGATCAGGGCTGCCAGGCAGCAGGGGGCAGACCCCCCCCTCCCCAGTTTGAATATCATTGGTGGCACAGTGTGCGCCCACCATCGCCCCCCCCCCTCCCTCTAATGTTAGAAATCGTTGGTGGCACAGTGTGCCAACCACCATCGCCCCCCCCCCTCCCTCTATAGCAGTAACAACATTGGTGGCAGTGTGCGGCCTCCCATTCCCCCCCCCATCATTGGTGGCAGCGGAGTTCCGATCGGAGTCCCAGTTTAATCGCTGGGGCTCCGATCGGTAACCATGGCAACCAGGACGCTACTGCAGTCCTGGTTGCCATGGTTACTTAGCAATAGTACAACAGTGGAAGATTCATACTTACCTGCTTGCTGCTGCGATGTCTGTGAACGGCCGGGAGCTCCTCCTACTGGTAAGTGAAAGGTCTGTGCGGCGCATTGCTAAAGAACTGTCACTTACCAGTAGGAGGAGCTCCCGGCCGTTCACAGACATCGCAGCAGCAAGCAGGTAAGTATGAATCTTATACTGTTGTACTATTGCTAAGTAACCATGGCAACCAGGGCTGCAGTAGCTTCCTGGTTGCCGTGGTTACCGATCGGAGCCCCAGCGATTAAACTGGGACTCCGATCGGAACTCCGCTGCCACCAATGATGGGGGGGGAATGGGAGGCCGCACACTGCCACCAATGTTGTTACTGCTATAGAGGGAGGGGGGCCGATGGTGGTTGGCACACTGTGCCACCAACGATTTATTACAATAGAGGGAGGGAGGGGGGGGGCGATGGTGGGGGCACACTGTGCCACCAATGATTTATTACAATAGAGGGAGGGAGGGGGGGGCGATGGTGGGCGCACACTGTGCCACCAACGATATTCAAACTGGGGAGGGGGGGGGTCTGCCCCCTGCTGCCTGGCAGCCCTGATCTCTAACAGGGGAATATGATAGTACAATTAACCCCTTTAGGTGCCGCACCTGAAGGGGTTAATTGTGCTATCATATCCCCCTGTAAGAGATCGGGTGCTGCCAGGCAGCAGGGGGCAGTCTTGTACAAAGTTTGCAGTGTATTCTAACTAGAAGCGTCCCCATCACCATGGGAACGCTTCTGTGTTAGAATATACTGTCGGAAATGAGTTTTCACGAAGTGAAAACTTAGATCAGAAAAAGCTTTTATGCAGACGGATCTTCGGATCCGTCTGTATGAAAGCAACCTACGGCCACGGATCACGGACACGAATGCCAATCTTGTGTGCATCCGTGTTCTTTCACGGACCCATTGACTTGAATGGGTCCGTGAACCGTTGTCCGTCAAAAAAATAGGACAGGTCCTATTTTTTTGACGGACAGGATACACGGATCACGGCCTCGGCTGCAAAACGGTGCATTTTCCGATTTTTCCACGGACCCATTGAAAGTCAATGGGTCAGAAAAAAAACGGAAAACGGCACAACGGCCACGGATGCACACAACGGTCGTGTGCATGAGGCCTAAACCAGAGTGGTGTCTAAAGCAAGTGCCTTTCCTGAAGGAAGCATTTTCACATTTTGAGCTGTTAATTTCTTTTCCGACTATAAATCTTTTTTTTGTGCAGAATTTAATTTATTTAAGAAAATATATCCAACACTATAGTTACATACTTTTTAACCATTCCTTTTTATCATCCTCAACAAAATCAGATAAAAGAAGGAAATGGGTAGAAGAAATGAAACACAAAGAAACTCAAGCTTAGGTCATATCTAGTCTCACGACATTTGATGGGGGATCCCTGGCTGACATAAGTATCTGTACTCGTACTGCTCTTGTACATCTCTTGGGGGTAATATGAGAAAAATAAGTAATAGGCTGCTTTAGAGAAAAAAAAATTAAATTATAAGTTCTGGGCAAGGAAAGAAAAAAAAAACGGAAAATATGTACAATATCATCATAATAACAGAAAAGAAACTATCCCTCTAGTTTCTATACAATAAACCAGCATTGTTCAAATTTATTCACATTTGGCAAGTAGTTTATCAGTAATACATAGTCTGGAGTTCTACCTTTCAGATAAAAATACACAGAATTAGAGATGAGGAAAATTTTAAAAATTTGCTTCAGTAGCAATTTGTAAATTGCACATTTCAGTAATCAGTAAATTTTATTCAGGTATAAATTTGATTGAAGTTGATAGTACTCAGATTACCCATGAAAAGTTCTGTATAACACTCTGGGGTCTCCAAGGATGGTAGCCATTCAATTTCAAGCTATTTAATGCAAATACAATAGTAACATCAAAGTCACAGTGACATACCATATTTTTCGCTTTATAGAGACACCCTACCGTAAGTTTTAGAGGAGGAAAGTAAGAAAATAGTTTTTATCAGACTTCAGATCAGATTCCCAATCTTCATCAGACCCCCAATTAAATCCCCAGAGTTCATAAGACCCCCCAATCTTCATAAGACTTTATCTCAGACCTCCCAATCTTCATCAGCCCCCCAATCTATCAGATCTCAGATCAGACCCACAAATCAGATCCCGAATCTTTATCAGACCTCAGATCAGACCCTCCCAATCAGACCACCAATCTTTGAGACCTCACATCAGACCCTACCAATCAGACCCTAATGTTTATCAGACCTCAGATTCCACACTCCCGATCAGACCCCTAATCTTCATCAGACCTCAAATCAGACTGTAAAATAAAATTAAAAAACTTTTCTCTCCTGTTACGGATGGCACACTCTTCCTACACTCACCACTCCTTGGTCTTCTGCCGGTGCCATGCTGCACTATGACATGACATCGAGGGCACGCCTATGTGCAGTACGTCCTGACACTATACACAGTCAAGACACAGCACATCAGGCACCCAGAAGAAAACCAAGGAGCATTGAATACATTAGCAGCACTCACTGCTCCCGACACCTCCTGCATACTAATGAGCACATTCACAATCAAAAGTGTTCATTAGTATTTGCTTTAAAAGACATATTGCTATTCCCCCCCCCCCCCCACACACACTTTTGGTGGAAAAAAGTGTACCTTATAAAGCGAAAAATAGTGTATATTATTATGACTAAACACATGGTTGTTTATAAATGCACAGCACTGTCAGATATGTTATCCTTTATAAAATAAAAAATAAATGTTCCAATAATTATTCTTAATTGGGGGCAGATGCCTGTCATACACATGGTACTATCGGAATAAGCAGTGGCTGGTTCTGAAGAAGGTCTGAATATTATTCCTTAATGGGGGCAAATACCTGTCTGTGATTATACACACACACACAAACACACAGTAGTATCTGAAGGAAAAATGGTTTGCTTTGAACGAACAGTCCAAAAATGATCTTTCACTGTGTGCAGATGCCTGCCCATGTCTATACACACACACACACACAGTAGTATCAGAAACAGCAATGGCTTGCTGTGTGCAAGCGGACCAAAAATTATCACTTTTTATCACAAGACAGGAGATGTGAAGCTATGTAGAGGCAGTAGTAGTGGCAGTAGTAGCTGCTAGAGATGAGCGAATCTAAGTTGATGAAGTGGAATTCGATCCGAATTTCAGGAAAAATTTGATTCGCACCGAATCCTACTTTCCTCACGCTCCGTTGTTGTCACGGTTATGGCCGTGACTCCTTGGGAGCCGCATACAGTTGCCGCGGTTTGGGTAGTTGTTTCAACCGCAGCTTGAGGCATGATGTTGTTTGCCTCAAGTGCGGTTGCCGTGGACAACAGCTATGTGTGCGGTTCCCTTGGAGTTGTGTGCGTGTGTGTATGCACGTTTGTATGTCTGGTGTGCACTTTGTGTTGTCTGGTGTGCACTTTGACACTTTCCCTTCACTGTGGCTGCCCATGGCAAGGTTTGGTATGTTGTACATGTGGTGGCAGTGTCCCGGGGTGTGTCCGACTGTGGGGTGTGGCTTCTTGGCCTATATAGCCTTGGTGTTTGGCATGGCTCAGTAGGTTGCTTCAGTCATGCTTGGCTGGAGCAGCCTCCTGTGCATATTACCTGCCAGTGAGAGCCACCCCTGTGGTCATAAAGATATTGCCGTTATGTTTATGTCTTCTGTGTGTGATGTTGTATGTTATGTTCTGTTGGGACCTTCCTATGTGTTTTGATGCAGCTTACAGTTCTGGATTCCTGTTTGCACAGGGATCCAGTCAGCAAGGCTGTGGCAGGTTGGTGGAACTACGTGTTCGCCTGCCATACCCGTAAGGCTGTATGAGTTCCCCTTTTCCCAACAGCTTGGCCATTGAGACTCCTGCAACTCCGTGCCTAGGAGGAGTAGGTCGTCTTACCCAGCTCCTAGCTCAGGGATCTGCGGAGGGTAAGTCAGGGCTCCGAGGTTCCTGCGTATGGGTCCTCCTACCTTTAAGGTCGGCCCATGCAGGTTAGGAGATAGGGTCAAGTTAGGGATGCTTGAGGAGGTGACCTGCTCCCTATCCTGTTCTCCTGGCCGAGCAGCCACAGCATCACCTGGCATCACACGGCTGAGGGTTTCCCCCATCCTCAGCGGTGACAGTATGACCACAGAGGCTTCTCACATGCCCTCCCTCGAAAGAGGGTAAAGCGTGTACCGCCGTCTGCGGATGGGGTGCATGCGCGCTCTTCGGAGGGAGAGCGTTATGGGGGTTTCGCCGCTGACGGCGCGGTGAGTGGCTTTTCCCTGCCAATTCATCACCGTGTTCGTTTGGCGTCCCCCTGATTTTATTGCACGTGGTGTTTGTTTGGTGTGCGGTTTTGCAGACCTTTGGAAGAGGGTGCAGCATGCAGTGCCATCCCCTTGTGGCCTGCATGCGCGTTCTCCGGAGGGAGAACGTCCCGGGGGGATCACCGTTAACGGCACGGTTGGTGGCTTATTCCCCGCCACCGTACCTTCCGTGTCCGTGTTGGTGATCCCTCATCCCTCTCCATGTTCCCATCTCTGGTCGTTTGCTGGCAGCACTCCGTAAGTGGTCCGGCTGCGTGCTGGTTAGGAGTGTCTGCTGGCAGCGACTGGAGTGGGGACGTGAGTGGAGAGTCCCCTTGTCCACTCTCAGTGGTTCCATCCCTGTGTCGCTGGTGCGGGCTGCAGGCCTCGTCGGACTGGCTAGTGTGAGCTGGGAGAGGATGCAGCTGACAGCGACTTTCTGGGAACCATGTCTGAGAGTGGACGTCCCCTTCTCCCATTCCCTTCTCCCATCCCCTTGTGTTGAGTCCCTCACGTGTTTTTTTTTTTTGGTGGTTATGGCCGTGACTCCTTGGGAGCCGCATACAGTTGCCCGCGGTTTGGGTACTTGTTTCAACCGCAGCTTGAGGCATGATGTTGTTTGCCTCAAGTGCGGTTGCCGCGGACAACAGCTATGTGTGCGGTTCCCTTGGAGTTGTGTGCGTGTGTGTATGCACGTTTGTATGTCTGGTGTGCACTTTGACACTTTCCCTTCACTGTGGCTGCCCGTGGCAAGGTTTGGTATGTTGTACATGTGGTGGCAGTGTCCCGGCCTTCGGGCTGTCTCCCAGGACGGCTGCCACCCATGTCGTTGCCTGCGGCAACAGCCACAGTGTGATCTTAGTTTGGTCACTTCCCCTTTATGTGTGTTTCCCTTCTGTGGTGCTGGAAGGGTTAACTCCCTTCCCAGTGTGTGTGTGATGTCACTGGGTGTGTCCGACTGTGGGGTGTGGCTTCTTGGCCTATATAGCCTTGGTGTTTGGCATGGCTCAGTAGGTTGCTTCAGTCATGCTTGGCTGGAGCAGCCTCCTGTGCATATTACCTGCCAGTGAGAGCCACCCCTGTGGTCATAAAGATATTGCCGTTATGTTTATGTCTTCTGTGTGTGATGTTGTATGTTATGTTCTGTTGGGACCTTCCTATGTGTTTTGATGCAGCTTACGGTTCTGGATTCCTGTTTGCACATGGATCCAGTCAGCAAGGCTGTGGCAGGTTGGTGGAACTACGTGTTTGCCTGCCATACCCGTAAGGCTGTATGAGTTCCCCTTTTCCAACAGCTTGGCCATTGAGACTCCTGCTCCTCCGTGCCTAGGAGGAGTAGGTCGTCTTACCCAGCTCCTAGCTCAGGGATCTGCGGAGGGTAAGTCAGGGCTCTGAGGTTCCGGCGCATGGGTCCTCCTACCTTTAAGGTCGGCCCATGCAGGTTAGGAGTTAGGGTCAGGTTAGAGATGCTTGAGGAGGTGACCTGCTCCCTATCCTGTTCTCTTGGCCGAGCAGCCACAGCATCACCTGGCATCACACGGCTGAGGGTTTCCACCATCCTCAGCCGTGACAGTTGTAACGTGCCACATTTTTTCCTTATATGTCTGCTGCACGTGTTAGAAACTCTGGGAAAGAAGGATCACCCAGAATGCCATGCATGCAGCCAATCAGCAGGCAGCCAGCCCTATGATGTCACAGCCCTATAAATAGCCTCAGCCATCTTGGATTCAGCCATTTTCCAGTGCAGGGAGAGATATCCGCAGGCGCTAGGGACAGTGGTAGAAAAGACTTTAAAACTTTTATTTTGCTGTTTAGAAGTTCAGGAAAAGTATAGGGGGGAATCATTCCACAGTATTGAAGCAGAACAGGGTTCAGTAGGGGAATTTGCAGCATGGGTAATAGGAACAATCTTATTACACCTTGCTGCACTGACTGGGGATCCAAATTTCCATTATACAGCTCTGTAATTCCAGCAAACCGTTCTTGTTATTGGGGTGCAAGTGCTGTTTGATACAGCCAATAACAGGGTTTATACAAGGAAATATTTCTACATCTTAGGCTACGGTGTGCAAATTGTGGATCCGCAAAAAAAACTTTTTTTTTTTTTTTTTGCAGATCCATTGTAACAATATCAATTTCACATAAGTAAGTGACCGCAATTAAAACTTAACATTTAATCAGTAACTCAAGAATAAATATTTAGAGAGGGCTCACCTACTAATCAAGAATAGTATGGGTGCTCCTACAGAGAGGATTCACCCAATCCTCAAAAAATTATTAAGAGCAAAAATAAAAAGTAGTAGGGCACACCACCATTTGGTTTCACAAGGAGAGTTAATATAACAATATATTTCTTTATCGTGATATACAATATTTATTCAAACATGCTAAAACTATTACTTTCAAATTCATAAAACACTTAAATACAGCAGTATGGTATAGTAATTCTCTGTATTTTGACCAGAGCTTCAGGGTCTTTTGTATGATAAAGTATCGTCTCTCCAAAGGGTTAATTAACCACCTCCGGACCGCCTAACGCAGATGTGCGTTCCGGAGGTGGCAGCCCTGCGCACAGTCACGCATATATGCGTCATCTCGCGAGACGCGAGATTTCCTGTGAACGCGCGCACACAGGCGCGCGCGCTCACAGGAACGGGAGGTAAGCGAGTGGATCTCCAGCATGCCAGCGGCGATCGTTCGCTGGCAGGCTGGAGATCTGATTTTTTTAACCCCTAACAGGTATATTAGACGCTGTTTTGATAACAGCGTCTAATATACCTGCTACCTGGTCCTCTGGTGGTACCTTTTGTTAGGATCGACCACCAGAGGACTCAGGTAGCTCAGTACAGTCGCACCAAACACCACACTACACTACACCCCCCCCCCCGTCACTTATTAACCCCTTATAAACCCCTGATCACCCATGATCACCCCATATAAACTCCCTGATCACCCCCCTGTCATTGATCACCCCCCTGTCATTGATCACCCCCCTGTCAGGCTCCGTTCAGACGTCCGTATGATTTTTACGGATCCACGGATACATGGATCGGATCCGCAAAACGCATACGGACGTCTAAATGGAGCCTTACAGGGGGGTGATCAATGACAAGTGGGTGATCACGCATATAGACTTCCTGATCACTTCCCTGTCATTGATCACCCCTCTGTCATTGATCACCCCCCTGTAAGGCTCCATTCAGACATCCGCATGATTTTTACGGATCCACTGATACATGGATCGGATCCGCAAAACACATGCGGACCTCTGAATGGAGCCTTACAGGGGGGTGATCAATGACAAGGGGGTGATCACGCATATAGACTTCCTGATCACTTCCCTGTCATTGATCACCCCTCTGTCATTGATCACCCCCCTGTAAGGCTCCATTCAGACGTCCGTATGATTTTTACGGATCCACTGATACATGGATCGGATCCGCAAAACGCATACGGACGTCTGAATGGAGCCTTACAGGGGGGTGATCAATGACAAGTGAGTGATCACGCATATAGACTTCCTGATCACTTCCCTGTCATTGATCACCCCTCTGTCATTGATCACCCCCCTGTAAGGCTCCATTCAGACATCCGCATGATTTTTACGGATCCACTGATACATGGATCGGATCCGCAAAACACATACGGACGTCTGAATGGAGCCTTACAGGGGGGTGATCAATGACAGGGGGTTGATCACCCCATATAGACTCCCTGATCACCCCCCTGTCATTGATCACCCCCCTGTAAGGCTCCATTCAGACGTCCGCATGTGTTTTGCGGATCCGATCCATGTATCCGTGGATCCGTAAAAAATCATACGGACGTCTGAATGGAGCCTTACAGGGGGGTGATCAGGGAGTCTATATGGGTGATCACCCCTCTGTCATTGATCACCCCCCCCCTGTAAGGCTCCATTCAGACGTCCGCATGTGTTTTGCGGATCCGATCCATGTATCCGTGGATCCGTAAAAAATCATACGGACGTCTGAATGGAGCCTTACAGGGGGGTGATCAGGGAGTCTATATGGGTGATCACCCCTCTGTCATTGATCACCTTCCCCTGTAAGGCTCCATTCAGACGTCCGCATGTGTTTTGCGGATCCGATCCATGTATCCGTGGATCCGTAAAAATCATACGGACGTCTGAATGGAGCCTTACCAGGGGGGTGATCAGTGACAGGGGGGTGATCAGGGAGTCTATATGGGTGATCACCCCCCTGTTATTGATCACCCCCCTGTCATTGATCACTCCCCCTGTAAGGCTCCATTCAGACATTTTTTTGGCCCAAGTTAGCGGAAATTTTTTGTTTGTTTTTGTTTTTTCTTACAAAGTCTCATATTCCACTAACTTGTGTCAAAAAATAAAATCTCACATGAACTCACCATACCCCTCACGGAATCCAAATGCGTAAACATTTTTAGACATTTATATTCCAGACTTTTTTTTTTTTTTTTTTTTATAATTTTATTCAATAGATCAATATAAAAACAGACATAGAGTGGAAGATAGGAAACATACTCCTCCGCTCTTAATACAAAGAAACATAGTACAGGTCCATCAGGTACTAAATATATGTCAGACAGAATAATACAAGCTCTCGATGGCTAAACAGCAGTGCAAGACCTCCAACATACAATATATTGAGAATAATCATGCTACATGACTAGGTGGCACTTAATGTCATAGACATATCTAAGAAGCATCTTAATTCTGAGCTTTTTGATCGTTCTGATCCATCCGCGGCAGCCAAAAGTCAAAGTAACCTTACCTCTGAGCAGTTCTACGTCAAACAATGTAAGGGGGCTTAGAGGGTGAATGAATGGGGAGCTAGTTGTTATGAACCCATAGTGTGGTAAGCTCAGGGACCATGCTAACTTCATTATCTTTCAATTAATATTTTCTAAAAGAAATCCAGTGGCTCCAGATCTTTAAGAATCTATGGTGAGATCTCAATTCCCACGAGGATAGCTCTTCCAGCCGGAAGATTTGATCTATCTTCTGATACCAAGTATCCACAGATGGGACCTCGGTTGACAGCCATAATATTGGAATCAGCAGTTTAGCGGCATTCACTAGATGTTTGAAGAGAAGAAGATTTTGGGGAGAGGGGTTGCGAGGGTAGAGATTCAAAAGAGCAACCTCTGGCGACGGAGTGATGCTTGTATTACAAATCTTATTACAGATTAGGAAAACCTTCTCCCACCAGCTGAGTAAGATCGGGCAGGCCCACCATATGTGAATAAAATCACCTCTTTCCTTTAAGCATCTCCAGCATGTGTCAGAAGCTGAAGTGGAATATAGGCATGTCTTATCAGGGGTTTTATACCACCTTGAGATGATTTTATAGTTATTCTCTTGAATCCTGACACATCTGGAAGTTTTATGGGAAGAGTTAAAAATGATGCTAGTATCTTCTGAAGAAAGAGTCTTGTTTAGGTCTTTTTCCCAAAGTCTAATAAAGGCTGGTGTTAAAGCTTCAGGGGGAGTTCTTAGTCTATTGTACCATTGTGAGATCATCTTTTGTGGGGTAAAGTCATGACTGATAATGTGTTCAAACCAAGTAATAGGACGAAGCAGCATATGTAAATGTATATTTTGAGACATATATGCTCTTAAGAAATGGAGCCCTGAAAAGTTAGAACGAGAGCATTTTAAGTGATCGCCCATTTCATTAATAGTGAGCAATTTACCCTCTTTGTAGAGATCCGACAGTTTCAGTGTAGACCGTGCAATTTTATTGGGTATACTATTCTGTAGGGCCCGGGGGGCTAGATGAAAAATGTCTCCTATCTTAAGGATTGGAGATGGGAGAGGCGAGCTCAGGGGTGATTTTTGTAGAGAATACCACGCATTCAGAGTGGCTTTCATAACCAGGGTGGTATCAGGGCAAGGGGGCAATGGTGACATGCGGCCCAGTAGAGCTGCTCTGAACGGAATACCCAGCAACTCCTCCTCCATTGAGACCCAGGATTTTTGCTTGGGAGCTGTCAACCAGTCCACAACTCTGGTGAGTAAAATAGCTCTACCATAGAGTTCCGGGTCTGGTAACGCTATCCCTCCCCTCTCTCTCGGAAAAGACAGAGACCTATAGGACATTCTGGCCTTCTTCTTGTTCCAGATAAAAGAACGGAACATGGTCTTAAATTTAGAGTAGTAAGTGGAGGGGATGGGAATTGGTAAGGCTTGTTGGAGGTACGTGAGTTTAGGAATAATGAGTGACATTAGTATGTTCTTCCTCCCAAACCATGAGAGCGTGGGAATATCAAGGGAGGTCAGGTCATCAGCTATTTTATTTTGGAGAGGAATATAGTTCAGATTAAAGAGTTGGTTAGGATCTGCGCTCATTTTGATTCCAAGATACGTAAGAGAAGGGGATGACCAATTAAATGGCGAGTCTGCTTCTAGCCGGGTCTTCAGAGATTTTTTGAGTCCCGTAGCGATAATTAGTGATTTATTATGGTTCACCTTAAAATTTGAGAGTGATCCATATGTTTCTAGATGACCATAAAGTTTTGGAAGGGCCTTTTCAGGGTTACTTGTTATTAAGAGTAGGTCGTCCGCAAACGCAGCTACTTTATGTTGTTGATCACCTAGGTGTATACCCTGGATGTCAGAATCTTTCCGTATAGTTTGTAGAAGTGGCTCTAGGGCGAGGACGAACAGGAGGGGGGAAAGAGGACAACCCTGTCGAGTGCCATTACTTATCTTAAATGGTTTTGATAGAGTATCATTGACCCTAATTGAGGCTGAAGCGTGGTGGTACATTGCTTTAATCGCCGCTATGAAGGGGAGGGGTAGGTTACGGGATTGCAGCGCCGCATACATGAAAGGCCAGTTAACCCTGTCAAATGCCTTCTCAGCGTCTGTGCTGAGAAGGACCAGGGGAAGGCTCTTTCTCTTAACATAATGTATAATGTTGAGGATCCGGGCCGTGTTGTCTTTTCCTTCTCTATTTTTAACGAAACCCACTTGGTCCCTATGGACTAGTACAGGGAGAAGCTTTGACAACCTGTTTGCAAGCATCTTAGCTAAAAGTTTTAAGTCAATGTTTAGAAGGGAAATGGGTCTGTAGTTAGGGCATAGGGAGTGGTCTTTACCTTCTTTAGGAATTAAAGTAATGTGGGCATTTGACATGTCAGATGATAGTGGGGTACCTTGTAAGGCGTTATTATACACTCGGAGCATGTGCGGAATCAATATTTCATGGAAAGAATGGTAATAGGGTATCGGGAACCCATCTGGGCCTGGGCATTTCCCTTTCGGGGAGTTTTTGATGGCATACAGGAGTTCTTCAGGAGAGAAAGGGGCGGCTAAGTGAACCCCATCCTGTTCCGAGAGAGAGGAGAGAGACAGGCCGCTGAAATATGAGGCAAGGATTGGAGGTATTACCTCTTCACCCGAAGGAAGTTGTGTCGGATTTAGGTTGTAAAGAGATTCATAATAATCCCTAAATAGTGAAGCAATTTTATTTGAATCAAAGGTCAACGGGCCTTCTGGGGTCTTTAGTTTATGTATATAATTGTTCAGTTTCCTACGTTTTAGTCTAGACATCATGTATCGAGAAGCTTTATTACCATGGGCAAAAATTTTGTACTGGGAGTGTAAATATAATTTAGCAGAAGCTAAGTTCAATAAGTTTTTGATGGCAGCCCTGGTCACAGACAGTTCTAATAGATGTGACTCCAGCTGGGATTTTTTATGGGCACTCTCCAGTTGACTGATTTTTTCATACAGGGTGTCTAACTGTTTCTGTCTTTCCTTTTTCAGATACGCCCCTAAGCTAATACAGTGGCCCCTGATAAATGCTTTATGGGCATCCCAAACTACTTGAGATGAAATCTCAGGGGAACAATTTGTGTGAAAATATTCTTCCAGGAGGTCTTTCAGTTTAGATTTAGTGGATGATATACTTGTAAGCTGTTCATTAAAACGCCAGTGGCTAGAGGGTTTATGGTTCGAGGGGGCGTTTATATGAAGGAATATGGGAGCGTGGTCCGACAAGATTATGGAACCTATTTCGGCCTTTGCACACAGGTGGAGGTGTTCCTTTGAAATGAATAAATGGTCGAGGCGTTGGTATGACCTGTGTAGTGATGAGTAGAAAGTGTAATCCCTAGAGTCTGGGTGTAATGTGCGCCAAACATCAATTAGGTGGGCTTTGGCAAGTGCCTTCACTAGGGAGCGAATGCCCCTTTGAGATTGGGCCGATTTATGAGACGAGGAGTCAATGAGGGGATTTAGAACCAGGTTCAAGTCTCCTCCAATTACCGTGATACCATCTCTAAAAGATTCTATTTTTAGAAGAATCGCCTTTAGCCAAGGAATCTGGCGAATATTTGGGGCATAGACATTTATAAAGGTGTACAGGTGTTGACCTATCTTGCCTTTAATCATAATGAATCGACCCTCAGGATCAATCAGCTGGTCATCCAAGATGAAAGGCACCTTACTCTGGAAGCCAATGCTAACTCCTTTGGAATTTGATGTAGGAGACCCACAGTGGAACCATGTAGGGTAATATGAAAAGGATAAATTGGGGAAGTGCTGAGATTTAAAATGTGTTTCCTGTAGGAAAATTACGTTCGCTTTGGCTCTCCTCATCACCCCAAAAATCTGGCTCCTCTTAGAAGGCGAATTACATCCCTTAACATTGTAGGAGGCAATACTAATAGCCATCATGGGGTTGATGAAGAGTGGCAGAACGACGCTTCTGAAACATGAAATAGTGTTTGCGATACGTGAGCTGCTCAGGGTACTTAGCTTTTGAGAAGGATGTCTGATACAAGAACCCTTGTCCCAGGGGAAGAAACGGCTGCCGCGGAAGGATGCGCCCCAGGATGATGGGAGACCTGTGCAAAACAAACAAGAACAAACATAAAATGAACATATAAGAACCTATCATGATCCTATTAAACCGGCCTTCAATGACCTATCTAGTGGGGGGGGGGGAAAGTGGCTGATGCCATTTATAGACCCGGGTCACAGTTGTAGCTTCATGCTTGATTATTATGTTAATCATCTTTTAAGGGAAAATGGATTTGAGAGAGTGTATGATGTCTAAGGTTGCATCTCTCTAGAATACCACCTTGAAGCTTGGGGTCTCTGGATATATAGAAGAGGTACAAAAACTCAAGTGTCGGTGATAGCTGAACCCTACTACTGACAGTTATAAACAAAATTCACTCAAAAATTTACTATGTAGGAGCAAAAGTTCTCATCCTTAGTCTCAAGGGTTACAGGATATACAGTGGGATGCGAAAGTTTGGGCAACCTTGTTAATCGTCATGATTTTCCTGTATAAATCGTTGGTTGTTACGATAAAAAATGTCAGTTAAATATATCATATAGGAGACACACACAGTGATATTTGAGAAGTGAAATGAAGTTTATTGGATTTACAGAAAGTGTGCTATAATTGTTTAAACAAAATTAGGCAGGTGCATAAATTTGGGCACTGTTGTCATTTTATTGATTCCAAAACCTTTAGAACTAATTATTGGAACTCAAATTGGGTTGGTAAGCTCAGTGACCCCTGACCTACATACACAGGTGAATCCAATTATGAGAAAGAGTATTTAAGGGGGTCAATTGTAAGTTTCCCTCCTCTTTTAATTTTCTCTGAAGAGTAGCAACATGGGGGTCTCAAAACAACTCTCAAATGACCTGAAGACAAAGATTGTTCACCATCATGGTTTAGGGGAAGGATACAGAAAGCTGTCTCTGAGATTTCAGCTGTCTGTTTCCACAGTTAGGAACATATTGAGGAAATGGAAGACCACCGGCTCAGTTCAAGTTAAGGCTCGAAGTGGCAGACCAAGAAAAATCTCGGATAGACAGAAGCGACAAATGGTGAGAACAGTCAGAGTCAACCCACAGACCAGCACCAAAGACCTACAACATCATCTTGCTTCAGATGGAGTCACTGTGCATCGTTCAACCATTCGGCGCACTTTACACAAGGAGATGCTGTATGTGAGAGGGATGCAGAGGAAGCCTTTTCTCCGCCCACAGCACAAAAAGTGCCGCTTGAGGTGGGCTAAAGCACATTTGGACAAGCTAGCTTCATTTTGGAATAAGGTGTTGTGGACTAAGGAAACTAAAATTGAGTTTTTTGGCCATAACAAGGGGCGTTATGCATGGAGGAAAAAGAACACAGCATTCCAAGAAAAACACCTGCTACCTACAGTAAAATATGGTAGTGGTTCCATCATGCTGTGGGGCTGTGTGACCAGGGCAAGGACTGGGAATCTTGTCAAAGTTGAGGGACGCATGGATTCCACTCAGTATCAGCAGATTCTGGAGACCAATGTCTAGGAATCAGTGACAAAGCTGAAGCTGTGCCGGGGCTGGATCTTTCAACAACACATAGACCCTAAACACTGCTCAAAATCCACTAAGGCATTTATGCAGAGGAACAAGTACAACGTTCTGGAATGGCCATCTCAGTCCCCAGACCTGAATATAGTTGAAAATCTGTAGTGTGACTTAAAGAAAGCTGTCCATGCTCAGAAGCCATCAAACCTGAATGAACTAAAGATGTTTTGTAAAGAGGAATGGTCCAAAATGCCTTCAACCAGAATCCAGACTCTCATTGGAACCTACAAAAAGCGTTTAGAGGCTGTAATTTCTGCAAAAGGAGGATCTACTAAATATTGATTTCATTTATTTTTTGTGGTGCCCAAATTTATGCACCTGCCTAATTTTGTTTAAACAATTATAGCACACTTTCTGTAAATCCAATAAACTTCATTTCACTTCTCAAATATCACTGTGGGTGTCTCCTATATAATATATTTAACTGACATTTTTTATCGTAACAATCAACGATTTATACAGGAAAATCATGACGATTAACAAGGTTGCCCAAACTTTCGCATCCCACTGTAAGCTCTAAACCACATTTAGTGGAGATGTTCAAAAACCATAGTCTAAATAAATTGGGACTATAAGCCTAAGGCCGCTGAGTACATATAGGGTAAAACCAAGTAAATCAAAAAGAGTGTGTTTCTAAACTGCCGGTTATTCACTAAATCATCGCGTCGATAAATAGCACAAAGATAGTGTATAGCCGGGAGTAATCTTAATGTTTGTAGAGTGCTTAAAGGGACTCTGTCACCACTTTCTAACCCCCACTTTTTTAACTATCGTTTTATTCATGGTGCCCTTCTGATTACAGTTGTCATCTTATATGTTAGATCTGCGGTGCCGTTTAGGTAAAAAATCGATTTATATCACCTGTCAATCAGCTAGATAAGGTGCCCAGGGCGTTCCTCTCCTCTTGAATCTGCCGCCTGCCGCCGCCGCCGTTGGTGCCCAGCTCCTCCCCCGGTCTCGTCAGCGCTGCCTCAAACAACACAGATCCGCCTCCGGCTCTCCCTCAATGCCCCCTCCTTTTTTTCGGAAATCTCGCCCGTGCGTACGCATCCTTTCGGCATCATCGCTCTAAGTTCGCGTTATGCGCATGCGCGAGAAAAGGATGCGTACGCACGGGCGCAGGCCTGTGCGCACACGCGAGATTTCCGAAAAAAAGGAGGGGGCATTGAGGGAGAGCCGGAGGCGGATCTGTGTTGTTTGAGGCAGCGCTGACGAGACCGGGGGAGGAGCTGGGCACCAACGGCGGCGGCGGCAGGCGGCAGATTCAAGAGGAGAGGAACGCCCTGGGCACCTTATCTAGCTGATTGACAGGTGATATAAATCGATTTTTTACCTAAACGGCACCGCAGATCTAACATATAAGATGACAACTGTAATCAGAAGGGCACCATGAATAAAACGATAGTTAAAAAAGTGGGGGTTAGAAAGTGGTGACAGAGTCCCTTTAAACCCGCCTCTAAACGGTAACCCTGGTGATTAACGGTGATTCCTTTCATGGTGTTAATACGGGACAATAGTCGCCTAGAACCTATAAACAAGGGGTATTTGTATTGTGGTTAGGTGTAACCTGACGCTGCCGACTGTCCTCTGAATCATCGCAGGAATATGAAAGCATAGAGACAGAGCACAGCCGGGAGCGCCGTCAGAGATTGTTGAATGTAGATTATACCTACATTGCTCTAAGAGAAGCTTTCTTGCAAACTTAACTAACCTGGCCTGCACATAAGCGAAATGCAGTTAAATATATAAACCATATGACCTGGTCCCCTCGAATATTTATGATATCGGATTATCGCATTCACATTGGTTCCTTCTACGGATATAGAAAACATTCCGGTCTTGTAGAGTCAAAAATACCACTAATAATCTTTGAGTACCAATCGGGGCGACCTAGACATAGCTATATTTTCTTCGAGAGGCGTAGAAACAAACATGCGAACATACTTATGGCGACTATTATGCGAATATAAAGTACAACATACTGGGCAAAGCGAATAAAAATGAGAGCAAACTGCCGGCCTCACACTGGATCCTCGCATATATATCTAAGCACAGAGGCACTGTGAGGTCGGGAGCGTTGTTTATAAACCCTTGCCATCGACCGGAGACACCCCGTCTCAAATGCTACATAGCTGCCCCGTATCATCTCCATATTGCGCATGTTCTAAAGATCGCTGAAAATAAAAATAGCGCAACCTAATGCGATTAAGTCAGTCAGATGTACTACTGCCGACTACACATCCATACAGCGCCTTCCTAAGAGAACATAGAGGTAATGTGTAGCCGGGAGTCCATTGGGGACTGTCAAGAATACAGGGGGGATAGAGGAGAGAATGGGATACCGAAGTGTACTAAAGAGAGAAAGTAGGGGGGAGAAAAGAGGAAGAACAGAAGTATATATTATTGCCCCATATACTCAGCATGTGATACGAAGAAGTAGATGGAGTCCTCAGATCATATTTCTAAACTTTAAGTTTCATCTGTAGTGATCCGTCTTGGGGTAAGGGGCTGGTTCCTCTTCTTTTCCTTCTGCCTTTGGGCCTTAGGTGTGCCTCTCAGTTCAAATGGCAGAACCCTGGGAATCTCCGGCAGGAGTGCAAGATCTTGTACAATATCCCAGTCCTCGATTTCCATGGGAGCGATGTCCAGGATGTCAAATGCGGGTCCCAAATCTTGGTGAGATTTAACCGAGACTTTCCTGCCTTGGAAGGAGAAGGTTAGACCAAAAGGAAATTGCCAACGATATAGAATCTTGTGGTTTCTAAGCCAATCCGTGAGGGGCTTAAGTGTCCTTCTTTTCTGTAGGGTCATTGGGGCCAGATCTTGAAAAATGCTTATGGGTACTCCATGGTGCTTCACTCCATTCGGTGCTCTCGCCGCATTAATTATGGCCTCTTTATCTTGAAAATGCAGAAAGCGGCAAATAATATCACGAGGGGGCTCATTGCCTTTAGGTTTCGGGCGGAGAGCCCTGTGAGCCCTTTCAATAATAATTGAGGCAGATCTTTCAGGGCCCAGAAGACTTACGTAAATCTCCTTGACGATTTCAGCAGAGTCCTGCGGGGTTTCAGTTTCGGGGACCCCCCTAAAACGGAGGTTATTCCTTCTCCCCCGGTTTTCTTGATCCTCCAGAGCGTTGAACATATCATTAAGGTGAGACTGGCAGTTTTGCAAGCTTTTAGTAGTGGCCAGTTGATAGTCCAGTACTGCGACCTGATTAGTCTCCAGGGCTTCCACTCTGCTGCCCACGTGTCTGACCTCTTGTCTGAGTGAAGACAGCTCGCTCACCAGAGGCTCCATTGCTCTCTGCAGGGCCGAATCCAGATATTTTCTGGAGATCGGGAGGTGCTTGCGGTGCCGCTGATCTTCCGCCTCACTGCCTTCAGCTAGGAGCTCCGAGTCGCTCTCCTCTGTTTCTTTGTGGGATTCCGGCGCCATCTTTGCTTCTCTAGCTGCGCATACAGCCGCCGCCTTTTTCACAAATTTGTCCATGTCTCCGCAGTTAGACGACTGCTTGTGTGATATGGACGAGTCCCCCGTTCTTTGCTGGCCTATTTTAACCATTCTCTGGGCTAAATCGCTAACGTTAGCTGCTGTTAAACCGGGTCTGAGTTGCAGAGCTCAGGCACGCACGTCCATTCCTGTCCGGCGCTAGCTCCGCCCCCCCTATTCCAGACTTCTTCTCACGCTTTAGGGCCCCTAAAAAGCCAGGGCAGTATAAATACCCCACATGTGACCCCATTTCGGAAAGAAGACACCCCAAGGTATTCCGTGAGGGGCATATTGAGTCCATGAAAGATTGAAATTTTTGTCCTAAGTTAGCGGAAAGTGAGACTTTGTGAGAAAAAAAAAAAAAAAATCAATTTCCGCTAACTTATGCAAAAAAATAAAAATTTCTAGGAACTCGCCAGGCCCCTCATTGAATACCTTAGGGTGTCTTCTTTCCAAAGTGGGGTCACATCTGGGGTATTTATACTGCCCTGGCTTTTTAGGGGCCCGAAAGTGTGAGAAGAAGTCTGGGATCCAAATGTCTAAAAATGCCCTCCTAAAAGGAATTTGGGCACCTTTGCGCATCTAGGCTGCAAAAAAGTGTCACACATCTGGTATCGCCATACTCAGGAGAAGTTGGGCAATGTGTTTTGGGGTGTCATTTTACATATACCCATGCTGGGTGAGAAAAATATCTTGTTCAAATGCCAACTTTGTATAAAAAAATTGGAAAAGTTGTCTTTTGCCAAGATATTTCTCTCACCCAGCATGGGTATATGTAAAATGACACCCCAAAACACATTCCCCAACTTCTCCTGAGTACGGCGATACCAGATGTGTGACACTTTTTTGCAGCCAAGGTGGGCAAAGGGGCACATATTCCAAAGAGCACCTTTCGGATTTCACAGGCTATTTTTTACAGATTTTGATTGCAAAGTACTTCTTACACATTTGGGCCCCTAAATTGCCAGGGCAGTATAACTACGCCACAAGTGACCCCATTTTGGAAAGAAGACACCCCAAGGTATTCCGTGAGGGGCATGGCGAGTTCCTAGAATTTTTTATTTTTTGTCGCAAGTTAGTGGAATATGAGACTTTGTAAGGAAAAAAGAGAAAAAAAAATAATCATCATTTTCCGCTAACTTGTGACAAAAAAAAAAAAATTCTAGGAACTCGCAGTGCCCCTCACGGAATACCTTGGGGTGTCTTCTTTCCAAAATGGGGTCACTTGTGGCGTAGTTATACTGCCCTGGCAATTTAGGGGCCCAAATGTGTGAGAAGTACCTTGCAATCAAAATGTGTAAAAAATGGCCTGCAAAAGCCGAAAGGTGCACTTTGGAATATGTGCCCCTTTGCCCGCCTTGGCAGCAAAAAAGTGTGACACGTCTGGTATCGCCGTACTCAGGAGAAGTTGGGGGATGTGTTTTGGGGTGTAATTTTACATATACCCATGCTGGGTGAGAAAAATATCTTGGTCAAATGCCAACTTTGTATAAAAAAATGGGCAAAGTTGTCTTTTGCCAAGATATTTCTCTCACCCAGCATGGGTATATGTAAAATGACACCCCAAAACACATTCCCCAACTTCTCCTGAGTACGGCGATACCAGATGTGTGACACTTTTTTGCTGCCAAGGTGGGCAAAGGGGCACATATTCCAAAGTGCACCTTTCGGATTTCACCGGTCATTTTTTACACATTTTGATTGCAAAGTTCTTCTCACACATTAGGGCCCCTAAATTGCCAGGGCAGTATAACTACGCCACAAGTGACCCCATTTTGGAAAGAAGACACCCCAAGGTATTCTGTGAGGGGAACAGCGAGTTCCTAGAAATTTTTATTTTTTGTCGCAAGTTAGTGGAATATGGAACTTTTGTAAGAAAAAAAAAAAAGAAAAAATCATCATCATTTTCCGCTAACTTGTGACAAAAAATAAAAAGTTCTATGAACTCACTATGCCCATCAGCGAATACTTTAGGGTGTCTACTTTCCGAAATGGGGTCATTTGTGGGGTTTTTCTACTGTTTGGGCATTGTAGATCCTCAGGAATCAGAAAATCAGAGCCGTTTCAAAAAGCGGAAATTCACATTTTTGTACCATAGTGTGTAAACGCTATAACTTTTACCCAAACCATTTTCTTTTTGCCCAAACATTTTTTTTTTTATCAAAGACATGTAGAACAATAAATTTGGCGAAAAATTTATATATGGATGTCGTTTTTTTTGCAAAATTTTACAGCTGAAAATGAAAAATGTCATTTTTTTGCAAAAAAATCGTTATTTTGATTAATAACAAAAAAAGTTAAAATGTCAGCAGCAATAAAATACCACCAAATGAAAGCTCTATTAGTGAGAAGAAAAGGAGGTAAAATTCATTTGGGTGGTAAGTTGCATGACCGAGCGATAAACTGTGAAAGGAGTGTAGTGCCGAAGTGTAAAAAGTGCTCTGGTCATGAAGGGGGTTTCAGCTAGCGGGGCTGAAGTGGTTAACCAAATCAATATCCCAATAGATAGTACTTAAATAATGAAGATCGATCTGGTATTTGGATACAGTCTTTTCAATAGTCACTTGTATCTTTACAACTTGATCGCCAGTTCACATATTCAATATAAATACCACTACAATGTCACTGCCTGTTTGCAAGAATGAACCAGAGGTATTTTACTCACTGTTTTAGATGGAGTAGTGCCGGTTTTTATCACATCACTCGTGGCGTCCCACGTGTAATGGAGTTCTTTACAGGCTGCGGTGTATTGCGGTTTACTTTCCACAGGACTTGTAAAGGTCTTTTGTGCAGGATTCAGGATCTTCGGTGGTCGTATATAGATGTGCTGTATTGAAGATCGCCTGGTAGTATAGTCTTTCTGCACTTTTAGTTTGTATCACGCAGGGTTAAATCTCACCAGGAAAAAATCTCCAGAGAAGCAGATGTCCGGCTTTTCTTTGCTTTAGAAACAAATATTCACCGACCCCTCTCCTCTTTCTTTTCTTTAAGCGCTGTTGATCCTCCGGTTCTATACTTTATTTCATGGGATTAATTACCATACACGTTTCGGAGTGGGCTATGACTCCTTCTTCAGTGGCTGAATTTCCCATGAAAATGACCAATTTTTATACACCTAAACAGGTGTGGTCTGAATTAATTAGCTTGTGCTGTGTATAGGAAGTGACGTGAGTTTATTTTCGATTTCATGATGGAGAGGTAAGTATATTATTTAGAAAACCATTGTTTCTCAGGTTAAAAAATATATATTAAATCAACATATAAGTAAATATATCACCTTATATTAAGAGCATACAATAAAATACATAGGTAGATCTAAAAATAAGTAAATTAAAATATATATATAAAAATCGGTATCGCATTTTTCTACATTATACATAGAATCTATGACATTATTTCATTCCATATATATCACCATATTTCGTGGTACTAATAGTATGAAACAAGAATAGAGAACTGAAAAACGCACAGCCCGCTATGTGGTAATCCTGCAATTTTTATGCAGTGCGGTTTCATTGCGTCTTTACTATAGTTCAGTTTTCTACCAATATTTAGTCTGGTTATTACTATTGGGTATGTGTTATTCCACATTTAAATCGTACAATCTTACATTACTTCTAATTCTGTATATAATAAATGTATAAAATCATAATTACAACTGATGGTTATAGTTATCTATATTGTTTGGAGGTAAAAGACAATATGCACTCTTCTAATAGAATAAATAGTAATGTGCAATTGACAGTCTCAGAGAGTTTTTACAAAAAGTTTTGATTTGTTCAGGAAAAATTTTAAATTTATTCAATTTAGGAGAAAATTATGTTCAATTTAGGAGAAAAATATTTGGGAAGGGGTAAAGAGTAAGGAGAGGGGGCCATCCACCGAGGAAGGACTCGAAGAACCAAGTAACTGACGGGTCCCTCCTCGGTGAAGAACCCCCTCCCCCCATTGTAACAAATCATAGGAACCCATATATTTCAATTTCAGCATTTAATCCTGCTGGTAACAGGGTATTGAAGTCAAAGATTTGTCTAGATTCAATCCCTGACATTCTTTTGATGTGATTTACACCCCTCCAGTCTGTTTCTACTTTTTCAAGAGCCAAAAAAATAATGCAGAAAAAAATGATTTGACAAGGTATGTTTTTCATAACCCTTCTTTATGTTAGAGATGTGTTCAGCTATACGGACTTTAAGTTGTCTTTTCGTTCTCCCTACGTATTGTATTTTGCAGGGACATTGTATAATATAGATAACACTATTAGAATTACACGTAAGAAAGTCTTTAATCGTGTGCTGGTGAGTACTTGTCATGGATTTTACTATAGATGTCTTTTTGGGAAACGTAGTGCTTTTACAACCCATACATTTTCCACATCGAAAAAAACCTGTGGTATTTGTCCATTTTTGTATGGATGAATCTACTCAATTTTTATTGGTTTTTGGAATTGTTGGTGCCACCATGAGTGCTAAATTAGGTGCTTTAGTAAAAGTGATTTGTGGAAATTGTGGAACTAAGTGACCTATTGTTTTATCTTTGTTTATAAAGTGCCAGTGCTTATTAATTATATACCTCACTTTTTTGTGTTGAGTGTTAAAAGGTAAAATTATCCTTGTGTTGTCATCTTTCTGTTCCTTTTTAGTTTTTATATAAAAAAAAGACTTCCGATCCAATTGTCTAACCGTGTCTAATGATGTCTCCAAAATTTCTGTAGGATGTTGTTTTTCCAAAAATTTATTTTTCATAACTACTGCCTCTTCCTCAAAATCCTCTATTTTGGAGCAGTTTCTCCTGATTTGCCTGAACTGTCCTGTCGGTATATTTAGGAGCCATTGGGGCAAATGACAGCTATTATACAGGATATAGCTATTCTTTGAAGTTGGCTTCCGATACGTATTGCAAATTAATTTTGTCTCCTATTTTAATTTGCAGATCCAAGAATTCCACCATCGTTTGGCTGGTCTTTCCTACAAACTGTAAGTTATAATCGTTTTTGTTGATATCGTCCAAGAATTTATCCAGTGATTCCTGATCATTTTTCCATATGAAGAGGACATCGTCGATGTACCTCTTCCAGAGCACAGGGGGTTGTCCCCAGCTTGGGATCAATAATCTCCTGCTCCCAACTCGCCATAAATAAATTAGCGTAGCTGGGGGCAAACCTGGTGCCCATCGCAGTACCACATATCTTCAGATATATATCTGAATTAAGCCAAAAATAGTTATGGTCCAGAATATATTGTGTAACTGTCTGCAGATACTCAATCTGTTCTATAGGTAACTGGCTGTTTTGTTGTAGTTGTTGTCCCATGGCTTCTATCCCCTGTTTATGGTTTATTACTGTGTATAGGGACTGTACGTCTAATGTCCCTATGATCCATTCGGGGTTATACTGCATTTTCTCTACCATTTGTATTATTGAAGTTGTATCTTTTATATACGACTTAATTGTTTTAACTACAGGCTGTAACAGTTTATCTATATAATGTGACAGGTTTGCTTTAAGCGAGCCTATACCGGAGATTATTGGTCGTCCTGGCGGGTTAATGGGATCCTTATGCAGTTTGGGGATACAGTAGAATACTGGTAATCTACATTGACTATTGGTAATGTAGTGATGTTCCTGTTGAGATAGAATGCCCAATTTCTGGCCTTCTTCACATAGATTTATCAATTGTTTATGGAACTCTGTAGTGGGAAAGGAAGATTAGAGTTGTCCTGTGAGGGTGAGAACGGTGCAAACGCACCTCTCCCCAAGGTACTGCTGTCAAGCGTAAAAGGAAAATCAAAGGGGCAGTAACAATTAAAACGTGATATTTATTGGTATGACTAAAACAAGTGAAGTCCCCTTACAAGACAAACAAACAGACACGGTCGGGTACTGTGTACAGGTGTGCCACTGGGACAGTGGCTCACTGTACGCAGAGTCCCTAGAGCGAGCCCTTTATAAGGCTGTGTGGACCCCAAGGGTCACGAGGTGCCACAAAAGTGCTAGTAGACCCCGGCAGGGGTGTCCTGGATCCCACTTGGAGAGAGCCCAGTCGGGAAAAGAAATAAGGATGGATCTTACCGGTACCGGGGCAAGCCGTGCTTGGTGACGAACGGGCAATGCAGACGACCAAGGTAAGTTCTTATTCTAGCACATGGATAGGGTGTTCCGATCTGAGGGAAGGGTACTTCGTAAGTAGGAAGTTGCCTTTTGGAAAAGGGGGCCGCAAGGGGAACAGCTGTCCCTATTGCGCCCTACTTGACCTACTGTGACCCTATCACCCTAACACGGGATCCGTGCCCCGCAAGGGGTGGTCCCGTCCGGAACCTTACCCTGAACTAAGGTCCCTAAGAGACCCTGTCAGGGTGATATATCCGCCTATCCAGTGTCAGCCAGCCCCGCCCACTCGGCAGCGTCTACCTGCCTGGTGATGGACGGGCTGGCAGATGGACGCACACAGCGGGGAGACGGCCGCGGCACTCCAGACTGGTGACGCGAACACACGTGACCCAGAGCGTGGGCCGCGTCATCAGACTGGGACCGTTAGGTCATTTGACTGCGCCTGCGTCATCAGCCTGCGCCACTCATTGGAGATCGGCGCACGCATGCGCAGCGCTAATTCCGCCCCCTTACCATTTAAAAACAGAAGCGGCGCGCATAGTAGCGCTGCCAGACGCCATACAACCTCAGTGAAGCTGATTGATGCCGGCCTAGCCAGTTGGATGCCATATGCACCAAGGCCTGACTGTAAGTACAAGCATTTTTTCACTGCCTGAATCCCCACCCATATGTTTGGAGACCACTTATCCACATATTGTTTTTAGGGGGTCTTTGTACTCATGTATGCTGCTTTCTACTAAACAGTCCAAACATATTATAGTAGCTTATAGGGCGTTTGTACCTTTCTTCTTGTGTGTTTCAGATGTACCTGGATTTTGCCATACGCACTCTAGTTACAGAATCAACCACGTCATTCACCACTAAGTGGTTAGAGGTAGCCAGTACCTCCCTCCTAATAGCCTAACATAAGCTCAGCTTCTTATGTGGCTGTGAGGTCTCTTTTAAATAAACTAAGTTCACTAAATGACCTTCTTTAGTCTGTCCTAAGCCACGGGCGTCTAGTAGTACATCACTGACACCGCGTGACTTAGACAATAGTCACTAGTACCAACCCCCGTCCCCTGACGACTCAAGAGGTTGTCAGTACTAGTATTTTTCTATGTATGTTCTATTTTTGATGATATGCGTAGGGACACATGAGCATACTTTAATTTATCCAGGGACATATGAGCACCTCCTTATTTTGTCCACGGTGGTATCACCACCTTCAGTCTAACTAGTTTAGGTGTTCCCCCTCCACATCACCCTGACAGGGTCTCTTAGGGACCTTAGTTCAGGGTAAGGTTCCGGACGGGACCACCCCTTGCGGGGCACGGATCCCGAGTTAGGGTAATAGGGTCACAGTAGGTCAATTAGGGCGCAATAGGGACAGCTGTTCCCCTTGTGGCCCCCTTTTCCAAAAGGCAACTTCCTACTTACGAAGTACCCTTCCCTCAGATCGGAACACCCTATCCATGTGCTAGAATAAGAACTTACCTTGGTCGTCTGCATTGCCCGTTCGTCACCAAGCACGGCTTGCCCCGGTACCGGTAAGATCCATCCTTATTTCTTTTCCCGACTGGGCTCTCTCCTGCTCTCCAAGTGGGATCCAGGACACCCCTGCCGGGGTCTACTAGCACTTTTGTGGCACCTCGTGACCCTTGGGGTCCACACAGCCTTATAAAGGGCTCGCTCTAGGGACTCTGCGTACAGTGAGCCACTGTCCCAGTGGCACACCTGTACACAGTACCCGACCGTGTCTGTTTGTTTGTCTTGTAAGGGGACTTCATTTGTTTTAGTCATACCAATAAATATCACGTTTTAATTGTTACTGCCCCTTTAATTTTCCTTTAACTCTGTAGTGGGGTCACTGCGTAAACGTTTATACGTAGTTGTATCAGACAATTGTCTGATGCACTCTTTATTATAATTGTCTGTATCCCACACAACTATAGCTCCACCCTTATCTGCTGGGCGTATTATTATTTTTGGGTCTTTCTGTAGCTGTTTTATCGCCTGCATCTCTGCTTTTGATAGGTTATTCTCTCTGCTATTATTAATTTTTATTTTCCTGATGTCAAATTCCACTGCTTGCCTAAAAGCTAGCATTTCCTCACTGATCTCTTGACGTGGATATTTTACCGATTTACTTTTTACATCTGTGTGTATGTATTTTCTTACCTCTATTGGGTTCTCTCCACTCATCACTGGATTTTTAATGAAATATTTCTTTAGGCATAGCTTCCTAATATATTTTTCTATGCCTATTAGTGTATCGAATTTATTAAATTGATTTGAGGGTGCAAACTTAAGACCTTTATTTAATAATTTTATCTGTGAAGGGGTGAGAGTGATCATGCTCAAATTTACAATTGCGTCTGAATCCTCTAATTGTAGTGATTGTTGCATCTTCTTCTGTTTGAGTCCTCTACGTAATTTCCTTTTTCGTGTCTTTGTGGTTTGTATTGGTGTCTTTGTGTGTTCTGGGACTCCTCGTATCGTGTTGTTATTCGTGATTGTGGTGTCTTGTATTGTTAGTGTGTTTTATGATAATATTGGTCCCGACTGATGTCCCTGTGTCTCAAGTTGTATCGGTGTATTGGGGACTCTATCTGTGTTGGGTGTGACTGTGGTGATCGCCTTGGTGTTTTCTGTCGTGATCTTACTTTGTGGTGGGGTGGGGTTTGATCAAAAAAATGATTCTCTCTAAATATTTCATATCTGTTGGAGGTTGGTATACTGAATTCCCCTTGATCTATATTATGTACTATCTCTGTTTCTGTGGTTTGTTTTGTATATTGACTATTAGTCTTTTTTTGTGTTTGTTTTTTCGGTTCCTTTTTTGCATTTCGAATTTTCTTACTTTTTTTTAGAGATTATATCATATTAAATTTTATCTATATTTTTACAGATCCTTTCTGGCCATAATTTGTACTCCTCATTTTTGGGTAGATTTGTCATAATTACTTTTAGTTCTTCTATCTAGATTGTCAATTGCTCCAAAATCTGGGATCTCCTCTTTATGACCATTGCCATTAATACAATGGATTGTGTCCGCAGGAAATTATCCCATTCTTTTTCGAAATCAATATTATACAGATCATGTGCTGGGGTTTTGGTCAATAGCAATCCAGTTGGTATTATCCCTTGTATAATGTATTGTCTAAGGGCTCTAATTTCCCAACGTTGTTTTAACTGTTTTTGCAGTAGAGCTTACAATTCTCTAAATATATCCGCCATCTTTTTCAAACGTGAAAGCTTCCACTTTCAAACGTTTGTTCTCCATGTGACTCCAAATATCCATTCTTTGAGAAGAGGGAGCTCGCTCTCAATGGGTGTTAGTATAAAGTCAAGAATAAATATTAGAGAGGGCTCACCTACTAGTCAAGAATGGTATGGGTGCTCCTACAGAGAGGATTCACCCAATCCTCTAAAAATGATTAAGAACAAAAGTGAAGAGTAGTAGGGCACACCACCATTTGGTTCCACAAGGAGAGTTAATATAACAATATATTTATTTGTCGTGATATACAGTATTTATTCAAACATACTAAAATATAGCTAAAACTATTACTTTAAAATTCATAAAACACTTAAAATACAGTAATATAGTTTGGTAATACTCTGTACTTTGACCAGAGCTTCAGAGTCTTTTATATGATAGGGTATCGTCTATCCAAAGGGTTAATTAACCCAATCAATATCCCAGTAGAAAGTACTTGAATAATGAAGATCGATCTAGTATTTGGATACAGTCTTTTGAATAATCACTTGTATCTTTACAACTTAATCGCCACTTCACATATTTAATATAATACCGCTACAATGTCACTGCCTGTTTGCGAAAATAAACCGGAGCTATTTTACTCACTGTTTTGGATTGAGTAGTGCCAGTTTTTGTTACATCACTACTGTAATGGAGTTCTTTACAGGCTGCGGTGTATTGCGGTTTCCACAGGACTTGTAGAGGTCTTTTGTACAGGATTCGGGATCTTCGGTGATCGTGTGTAGCTGTGCTGTATTGGAGATCGCCTGGTAGTGTATTCTTTCTGCGTTTTTAGTTTGTATCACGCAGGGTTAAGTCTCACCAGAAAAGATCTCTCCAAAAAGAAGCAGATGTCCAGCTTTTCTTTACTTTAAGAACGAATATTCACCGATCGCTCTCCTCTACCTTTTCTTCAAGCGCTTTTGATCCTCTGGTTCTGTACTTTATTTCATGGGATTAATTACCATAGTTTTATACAACTGAACAGGTGTGGTCTGAATTAATTAGCTTGTGCTGTGTATAGGAAGTGACGTGAGTTTATTTTCGATTTCATGATGGAGAGGTAAGTATATTATTTAGAAACCCATTGTTTCTCAGGTTAAAAAATATATTAAATTTAACATATAAGTAAATATATCACCTTATATTAAGAGCATTCAATAAAACACATAGGTAGATCTAAAAATAAGTAACAAAATATATATATAAAAATCGGGATCGCATTTTTCTACATTATACATAGAATCTATGACATTATTTCATTCCATATATATCCCCATATTTCGTGGTACTAATAGTATGAAACAAGAATAGAGAACTGAAGAACTGAAAAACGCACAGCCCGCTATGTGGTAATCCTGAGATTTTTATGCAGTACGGTTTCATTGCGTCTTTACTATAGTTCAGTTTTCTACCAATATTTAGTGTGTTATTACTATTGGGTATGTGTTATCCCACATTTAAATCGTACAATCTTACATTACTTCTAATTCTGTATATAATAAATGTATAAAATCATAATTACAACTGATGGTTATAGTTATCTATATTGTTTGGAGGTAAAAGACAATATGCACTCTTCTAATAGAATAAATAGTAATGTGCAATTGACAGTCTCACAGAGAGTAAAAAATAGAAGCATTAAAATATTTGGGAAGCACCGCGGCCTGTAAAGAACTCCATTACACGTGGGACGCCACGAGTGATGTAATAAAAACCGGCACTACCCCATCTAAAACAGTGAGTAAAATAGCTCTGGTTCATTCTTGCAAACAGGCAGTGACATTGTAGTGGTATTTATATTGAATATGTGAAGTGGCGATCAAGTTGTAAAGATACAAGTGAATATCTTCATTAAGTACTATCTATTGGGATATTAATTGGGTTAATTAACCCTTTGGAGAGACGATACTTTATCATACAAAAGACCCTGAAGATCTGGTCAAAATACAGAGAATTACTATACCATAATGCTGTATTTAAGTGTTTTATGAATTTTAAAGTAATAGTTTTAGCTATATTTTAGCATGTTTGAATAAATATTGTATATCACAATAAAGAAATATAATGTTATATTTACTCTCCTTGTGAAACCAAATGGTGGTGTGCCCTACTACATTTTTATTTTTAATCAGTAACTCATTAAAATAAGTAGGCTCAGATATGAAAGTTATTAAGAAAGAAATACAAACAGGTGTCGCACCAAAGTGAACGGCATGCAACCACTAACTGTTTCACGATAATTATATTGTCTACAAGTAGCAGAGAGTACAGAGGAATAGATGTTGGAGAGAATAAGATACTGGGTCTCTGTCCCTATGTATCCCTGTGTCTCACTGCTAAATCTCTCTCTCTCAGTATCTCATATTGTCTCTCACCAGACAACAGTGACTGCCCAGTTTTGTCAAGTAATACGGAAACAGAAAGGGAAAAGGGAGAGGGTATGATCAATTCAACACGATTGTCCCATAATCAAATCAATACAGTTGTCCCTTGTTCCGACTTGTTTCATTGGTCAACGCCAATTCTTAAGAGGACCAGTCTACAGGGTACTCTTATAATGCTGAAGGAATATATTTGCAGTCTTTGAATTGTTTACAAAGGAAAACATTATCTACTTAGCTGTCCAATAGTAGCCCCTCATGGTTCAGCTGTAGTCTACATTCATTTAATATCCTGCGTGTGGCAGCACATGGTATAGCGTCCTGAAGTTTTAATTGCGGTCACTTACTTATGTAAAATTTATATTTTGAATACAGTTACCGTGGGTATATCAGACTTTGACTATAGCAACCTGGTTGTGTGCTTTTCTTTTCCATTGTAACAATGCCTTAAATGAACAAGAATAAAACATGTTATATTTTTTTTGCGGGGCTACGGAACGGACATACGAATGCAGATAGCACGTGGTGTGCTGTCCACATTTTTTGTGGACCCATTGAAATTAATGGGTCTCCATCCTATCCGCAAAAAAAACGGAACAGACACAGAAGCAAAATAAGTTTGTGTCCATGAGGCCTTATTTGCCCTTGTGCTGTGAAGTTATATGTTCTAAAGCATTTTTGGCTTGTATTAGAGGGAAAAATGGGCTTATTAGCCATTGTGTGGTGAGAAAATGACAGCCCTTTTTGGCGTGTATTAGTGGCAAAAAATATACATATTATTTGCCGTTCAGCGGTGCAGTTATATGTTCTAAAGGCCTTTTTGGTGTGTATTTGTGGCACAAAAATTTACATAGTATTTGCCATTCAGTAGTGCAGTTCTATGTTCTAAAGCCATTTTTAGAGTGTATTAGTGGCCAAAAAATATACATTATTTTCGGTTCAGCTGTGTAGTTATATGTTCTAAACTCTTTTGTGGCGTGTATAAGTGGAAAAAAATAAGGGCCTATTTGCCATTCAGCGGTGCAGTTATATGTTCTAAAGCTCTTTTTGGCATGTATTAGTGGCAAAAAATATATATATTATTTGCCGTTAAGCGGTGCAGTTATATGTACTAAAGCCTTTTGTGGCATGTAAAAGTGTAAAAAAGTAAGTGCCTATTTGCCATTCAGCAGTGCAGTTATGTTCTAAAGCCCTTTTTGGCATGTATTAGTGGCCAAAAAATATATATTATTTGCCGTCTGCGGTGCAGTTATATGTTCTAAAGCCTTTTGTGGCGTGTATAAGTTGAAAGAAAGTAAGGGTCTATTTGCCATTCAGCGGTGCAGTTATATGTTCGAAAGACCTTTTGTGGCGTGTATTAGTGGCAAAAAATATATATATTATTTGCTGATCAGCTGTGCAGTTATATGTTCTAAAGCCTTTTGTGGTGTGTATAAGTGAAAAAAAAGTAAGGGCCTATTTGCCGTTCAGCAGTGCAGTTATATGTTCTAAAGCCCTTTTTGACGTGTATTAGTGGCAAAAAAAAATATTATTTGCCGTTCTGCGGTGCAATTATATGTTCTAAAGCCTTCTTTGGCGGTGAAGTGAGAAAATTACAGACTTACTTAGGGTGTTTTAATTTCCTTTTTATTTATTTATTTGATCTAACAATATGTCAGATAGAGAAGTTCCACTGAGGGGCCTTAATGTTTCTGGTGCAGGCATAGTTCACAACAGAGTAAGGGGGTGTGGCAGCAGGAGTTGCAGCGAGAGGCCTGAGCTCCCGGTGTTATCTAGGGGTCGTATCTTGACCAGTAACCCAGCGGTTCTTGAATGGTTGACTCGGTCATTCACTTTGTCCAAAGTGACATCAGACACCCCCAACCAAGAGTCTGTGGGTTCGTCAGACACAACCCTTAGTTGGCATGGCCCTGGAGCAGGCCCTGTGCCCTCACCTGTCTTTAACCTGCCTCTGTCCTTTTCTGTTCCCTCAGCCAGAGAAGTATTATATGCTGTGGGCTCAAATCCAATATACAGCGAGGACAAGCTACTAGAGAACAGTCAGCAGCTACTGACCAGCCAAGATGTGTAGGAGACATCCACCGCTTTCTCCACCAAGCAGGCAAGTAGTCATGAGTAGGTTGCGCAAGCATACTCTGCCGAACACTAATTTTACCGTATATGCTCGAGCGCGATGCTCGAGTCTCCTCCCCGCACGTTTGTTGGCTGCTTTGTACGGCTACTGGTATTACAGTGATTGGCTGGCTGGAACGCGTCATTGGGTGCTATATAGCACTCGATGACACATGTTCGCCTCAGTTTTAGTCAGAGAGAGCTGTGCTGAAGAAGGGACAGATAGTGTAGTGAGTGAAATAGTAATATTTTATAGAAAAAAATTGCTAGAGACCCAAAAGTCCTTTTAATGACTATTGTTGTATCTGGCAGCAATATAATTATTAGCCCAAACTGCGCTAAATTGTGTGGAATTATTAGAGAGACCCAAAAGTCCTTTTAAGGACTATTGTTTTATCTTGCAGGAATATATATTTTTAGCGCAACCTGTGCTAAATAACTCGCAAATGTTTGGCCGCTGCAGACAGCGACATTATCTGCGCTACATCTCCTGTGTATTGTGTGCGCAGCATAAAAATATCTGTGACCTCCAGTGTACTTTTTCCGTAGACAGTGTCCGCTGTGGACAGTTACATTACCTGCGCTACATCTCCTGTGTAACGTTTGCGTATCCGAAATATCAGTGACATTCAGTAAAAAATTTTTGCTGCTGGTGGCAGCGACATTACCTGTGCTACATCTCCTGTGTAACGTTTGCCCATCCTAAATATCAGTAACATTAATTCAGTGTAATTATTTATTAGCTGCTGGTGACAGCGACATTACTTGCGCTATACCTCCTGTATAACATTTGCACATCCTAAAATTATCTGTGATATTCAGTGTAATTTTTCCATAGACGCTGCTTATAGCGACATTATCTGTCCTACATCTCCTGTGACATTCTGTGTAGTTTATTTGCACATACAATTACAAAACCTGTGCTACTGTACGTGTGACATACTTGCAAGCAGAAATACCATTTACTATGCACAATGCGAGCAGTAAAAGACGGGAAAGTGGTTGTGCTGCTGATGGTGCACGCAGAGGCTGTAGCCCTGGGCACGGTGAAAGTGTGCCTGCTGCCAGAGCACAAGAAACACACTCATCCACGATACCTAACTTAATGTCACAGTTTGCAGGGCGGCGCAGGACACCACTCCCGAAGTTAGACCAGTGCAACCAGGTGGTGGGTTGGATTGCAGCAGATAATGCTCGGTTAAGCACCATCCTGTCTTCCACAAAGTCCAGTCTCAGTAGCCAAGAGTCTGGTCAACAGAATCCTCACCCTGATACTCCTTCATCCCACCATGGAGAGTCTTGACAAACAAGTGATCCCACACTTGGATATTCTGAGGAGCTCTTTTCATCGCCATTCCTTGATTTGGGCCTCTCGACAAGTCCGCTTGAAGAGGGACATGAGGAGATATTGTGCCCTTATTCCCAAACTCTGGATCATCCACAGTCACAAGAAGATGACGGTGGGGAATGGCAATGAGTGTTTCACGAGGTGGATGATGATGATGAGACACAGTTGTCAATAAATCAACAGCAATTAGCGTCTCAAGAGGTTGATGATGAGGCTGAGACACAGTTTTCAATAACTGAGGTTGTTGTTTTGTCAAAAAGTCAGGAGGATAACCAGAGTGAGGAATTGGAAGAGGAGGTGATGGACGATGAAAACAGTAGACAGGGTGATATCAAACCACCCTCAGTTCACCTTCTCAGTGCAAATTGGATTATGAGGAGGAGTAGGAGCAGGAGATGGTTGCCTCCACTACAGAGGGTACTACCCATGGAAGTTTTATTCCATCTGTTCAGCGTGGATGGGTGAAGAGGAGGAAGAGGATGAGGAGATTGAGAGTCATCCTCCTGAGGAGGACAGCAAAGTCTTGTCTGTTGGTACTCTGGCACGCATGGATGACTTTATGTTAGGCTGCCTTTTCCCTGACACTCGCGTTGTATGCATTTTGGCCAACATTGATTACTGGTTGTTCACCCTTCTCGACCCCCGCAACAAAGACAACTTCTCATCACTCATTCCTGTGGTGGAGAGGATGAGCAAAATGGTGCAACACCAGAAGGTCCTTGTGAAAAAATTGCTCCAAAAATTTACAGCTGACAACGCTGCTGCAGAGTATGTAGTGCCTTGGTCAACCAAGGAGGAGAGACAATGGGAACTCACGGCAGTTCCAACAGAGGCAGGGTAACACTCTCCAAGGCCTAGAACAGTTTTATGACACCCCGCCAGCACACTCAACCTGATGGGAGGCCTAGTGTCACAAGGAGGGAAAAATTTGGGAAGATTGTGAAGGAGTACGTAACAGACCGTGTCAGCATCCTCAGTGATCCCTCTGTGCCTTACAACTATTGGGTGTCCAAGCACGAACACATGGCACGAACTGGCGCTCTACGCCATGGAGGTGCCTTGTCAGAGCGTGTATTTAGTGTTCAGCTGACTGCTGCTGGGGGCATAATAACTGATAAGCGCATCCGCTTGTCAATTGTAAATGAACAAGGCCTGGATTGCCCCTAACTTCTGTACTCCACCAGAGGAAAGCGGCTGAACATAAAGGCACTCTAAATGTGGTTTTTATGTTGTATTGAATACACAGTATTTCCATGCACCCCTTTAACAAGTAAAAAGGGTATATGGTTCAATCTAACTTTTTTCCTAATGTTTTAGAGGGTCAGCTCAGCAGAAGACCCTCACCCATAATGTTTTAGAGGGTCATCAGCAGGCCCTCACCCATAATGTTTTAGAGGGTCACCAGCAGGTCCTTGTTCTTAATGTTTTAGAGGGTCACCAGCAGGCCCTTGCTCCTAATGTTTTTGAGGGTCACTAGCAGGCCCTCGTCCATAATGTTTTAGACGGTCACCAGCAGGCCATTGTTCATAATGTTTTTGAGGGTCACCAGCAGGCCCTCGCCCCTAATGTTTTATATGGTCAGATCAGCAGCAGGCACTTGCCCCAAATGTTTTAGAGGGGCAGCTCAGCAGCAGACCCTCACCCCTAATGTTTTAGATGGGTAGCTCAGCAGCAGACCCTCACTCCTAATGTTTTAGATGGTCAGATCAGCAGCAGGCACTCGCCCCTAATGTTTTGGATCGTCAGCTCAGCAGCAGGATTTCGCCCCTAATGTTTTAGATGGTCAGATCAGCAGGCCCTTGCTCCAATCGATTTTGAGGGTCACCAGCAGGCCATCAATCATTATTTTTCAAGGGTGTGTATGATGCCCTCCTATATGTCTAATGAAGGGTGTATTATAGTGCCGGTTCCTTGTAATTTTTGGCAGCCCTTTTACTTAGTGCATAGGCTTTATGAGTGTAGGAGTCCCACTACCTGAACAATTGTACCACAATGGGAATGAGGCCCTCCTTTATGTGAAATACAGGTTGTATCGGAGTGCCTCTTCCTTGTAATTTTTGGCAGCACTTGCACTTTATATACAAATAAATATACAGGAAAGAATGTTACCTAACAATTTTTCCTCTAAAATCGATTTTATCTGCTGTTTTGTGCTTACTATTGTCAGTCTGTAAAAGTGACGTACTACTCGCACAATATCTTTCCCAGCAGCAACCTAGGAGTCCAAGATGCATCCAGACATCCTCACAATGCTTTTCCCAAACCATTTTAGTGGTGTTTCCATCAATCTCTGACCTTTTCCTGTGAACCAAACACCCGCCCCTCTTCAGAGCAGGGGGTGCCTGGTTTAATGTTTGGGTTCTCCCATTGACTTCCATTGTGCCGGGGGCTCGGTAGAGCACCCGAGCATCCCAAGGTGTTCTACTCAAGCACCCGAGCACTTTGGTGCTCGACCAAAACTAGTGATGAGGAGAGTGGCGTGGGAGCTGGTGATGCGAGCGGTGAGGCTCCTGTCCCAGAGACCGTGAGGAGGACATCAGTGACGTGCAAACAATACTCGATGATAATGATGTAGCGGATCGCACTTGGGAGCCGGGTGAATTGGGGCTTCATCATCGTCATCATCGGGAGAAGAGAGTGGCAGCTTGTCCGTGAGGCAGTGGCGGAGCCAGCAAGTTGCTAGTGTGGCAGCAGTGGGTGGCAGCAGTGAAAGGTCGGAAGCCAAATGTGCCTGGGGTAGACCACCCGCTTCGCAGGAGCCTACCTGCCCGGAAAGTAGTGGTGCATCGGTCCACGGAAGCAGCGGCGGTAGAAGTCAGTCAGTGCAGATTGTTTGGGGTAAAATCATCTACTCAGTGGTGTGACAGTTTTTTGTTAAGCCGCTGAAGGAGGTGAACATGGCCATTCGTAGAAATTGTGGGCAGAAGGTGAAGCGTGTGCAGGGTGTCAATGTTGGCACCACAGCCCTGCGTCAACATATGCAGCATCACCATAAAGTGGCCTGGGAGAACCATGGCTCTGATGTGGTGGTCCAGCCTGCCGCAGCAACTGCTGCATCACCCATCGGCATGCACCCGATTTCAGGCAGTCAAGGCTCCACCACCTCCAAAGAGAGCTGTCTGTCCTTCCCATCACCTGCTGTTCCTGATGCTCCTGTTCCTCCTCCTACTCCTCTTCAGTTATTCCATCAATAATCGATCACTGAAGCGATTGCCAAGAGACAACAGTATGTGTGCGCTCATCCAACGGCGCAGAAACTGAATGTGCTTCTGGCCAAGTTGCTGGTGCTGCAGTCCCTCCCTTTCCAAGTGGTGGACTCTGCACCTTTCAGAGAACTGATGGCTTATGCCGAGCCGAGGTGGAGAGTCCCAAGCCATCATTTCTTTGCTAAAAAGGCAGTACCAGCCCTGCACATGTACAGTTGAAACCAGAAGTTTGCATACACTATATAAAAAGACACATATGCATGTTTTCCTCAATATGAAATCAGAATAAACCTTTCCTGTTTTTAGTCATTTAGGATTACTTTAATTATTATTATTTGCCAAATGCCAGAATAATGAGAGAGATAATGTTTTAAGGCATTTTTATTACTTTCTGCAATGTCAAAAGTTTTCATACACTAAGATTACTATGCCTTTAAACAATTCTGGACTGTCCATATGATGATGTCATGTGTTTGTAAGCTTCTGTTAGGTTTGTTGGCAACATCTGAGTTAATTAAAGACACACCTGTGGATGTATTTAACCACCTCCGGACCGCCTAACGCAGATCTGCGGTCCGGAGGTGGCAGCTGTGCGCTCAACGACGCATATACGCGTCATCTCGCGAGACGCGAGATTTCCTGTGAACGAGCGCACACAGGCGCGCGCGTTCACAGTAACGGAAGGTAAGAGAGTGGATCTCCAGCTGGCAGGCTGGAGATGTGATTTTTTTTAACCCCTAACAGGTATATTAGACGCTGTTTTGATACCAGCGTCTAATATACCGGCTACCTGGTCCTCTGGTGGTCCCTTTTGTTTGGATCGACCACCAGAGGACACAGGTAGCTGTGTAAAGTAGCACCAAACACCACTACACTACACTACACCCCCCGTCACTTATTAACCCCTTATGAACCCCTGATCAATTCATATACACTCACTGATCACCCCCCCCCATCATTGATCACCCCCCTGTCATTGATCACCCCCCTGTAAGGCTCCATTCAGACGTCCGTATGATTTTTACGGATCCACGGATACATGGATCGGATCCGCAAAACACATACGGACGTCTGAATGGAGCCTTACAAGAGGGTGATCAATGACAAGGGGGTGATCACGCATATAGACTTCCTGATCACTTCCCTGTCATTGATCACCCCCCTGTAAGGCTCCATTCAGACGTCCGTATGATTTTTACGGATCCACGGATACATGGATCGGATCCGCAAAACACATGGACGTCTGAATGGAGCCTTACAGGGGGGTGATCAATGACAAGGGGGTGATCACGCATATAGACTTCCTGATTACTTCCCTGTCATTGATCACCCCCCTGTCATTGATCACCCCCCTGTAAGGCTCCATTCAGACGTCCGTATGATTTTTACGGATCCACGGATACATGGATCGGATCCGCAAAACACATGCGGACGTCTGAATGGAGCCTTACAGGGGGGTGATCAATGACAAGGGGGTGATCACGCATATAGACTTCCTGATTACTTCCCTGTCATTGATCACCCCCCTGTCATTGATCACCCCCCTGTAAGGCTCCATTCAGACGTCCGTATGATTTTTACGGATCCACGGATACATGGATCGGATCCGCAAAACACATACGGACGTCTGAATGGAGCCTTACAAGGGGGTGATCAATGACAAGGGGGTGATCACGCATATAGACTTCCTGATCACTTCCCTGTCATTGATCACCCCCCTGTAAGGCTCCATTCAGACGTCCGTATGATTTTTACGGATCCACGGATACATGGATCGGATCCGCAAAACACATGGACGTCTGAATGGAGCCTTACAGGGGGGTGATCAATGACAAGGGGGTGATCACGCATATAGACTTCCTGATTACTTCCCTGTCATTGATCACCCCCCTGTCATTGATCACCCCCCTGTAAGGCTCCATTCAGACGTCCGTATGATTTTTACGGATCCACGGATACATGGATCGGATCCGCAAAACACATACGGACGTCTGAATAAAACCTTACAGGTGGGTGATCAATGACAAGAGGGGGATCACCCATATATACTTCCTGATCACCCCCCTGTCATTGATCACCCCCCTGTAAGGCTCCATTCAGACGTCCGTATGATTTTTACGGATCCACGGATACATGGATCGGATCCGCAAAACACATGGACGTCTGAATGGAGCCTTACAGGGGGGGTGATTAATGACAAGGGGGTGATCACCCATATAGACTTCCTGATCACCCCCCTGTCATTGATCACCCCCCTGTAAGGCTCCATTCAGACGTCCGTATGATTTTTACGGATCCACGGATACATGGATCGGATCCGCAAAACACATACAGACGTCTGAATGGAGCCTTACAGGGGGGTGATCAATAACAAGGGGGTGATCACCCATATAGACTTCCTGATCACCCCCCTGTCATTGATCACCCCCCTGTAAGGCTCCATTCAGACGTCCGTATGATTTTTACGGATCCACGGATACATGGATCGGATCCGCAAAACGCATACGGACGTCTGAATGGAGCCTTACAGGGGGGTGATCAATGACAAGGGGGTGATCACCCCATATAGACTCCCTGTCATTGATCACCCCCTGTAAGGCTCCATTCAGACATTTTTTTTGGCCCAAGTTAGCGGAAATATTATTTTATTTTTTATTTTTTCTTACTAAGTCTCATATTCCACTAACTTGTGTCAAAAAATAAAATCTCACATGAACTCACCATACCCCTCACGGAATCCAAATGCGTAAATTTTTTTAGACATTTATATTCCAGACTTCTTCTCACGCTTTAGGGCCCCTAAAATGCCAGGGCAGTATAAATACCCCACATGTGACCCCATTTCGGAAAGAAGACACCCCAAGGTATTCCGTGAGGGGCATATTGAGTCCATGAAAGATTGAAATTTTTGTCCCAAGTTAGCGGAAAGGGAGACTTTGTGAGAAAATACAAAAAAAAACTATTTCCGCTAACTTGTGCCAAAAAAAAAAAATTCTAGGAACTCGCCATGCCCCTCACAGAATACCTTGGGGTGTCTTCTTTCAAAAATGGGGTCACATGTGGGGTATTTATACTGCCCTGGCATTTTAGGGGCCCGAAAGCGTGAGAAGAAGTCTGGGATCCAAATGTCTAAAAATGCCCTCCTAAAAGGAATTTGGGCCGTTTTGCGCATCTAGGCTGCAAAAAAGTGTCAAACATCTGGTATCGCCGTACTCAGGAGAAGTTGGGCAATGTGTTTTGGGGTTTCATTTTACATATACCCATGCTGGGTGAGATAAATATCTTGGTCAAATGCCAAGATATCTTGGTGAAAGTAGTGTAGTGCAGAAGTGTAAAAAGTGGCCTGGTCATTAAGGGGGTTTCAGCTAGCGGGGTTGAAGTGGTTAAATGCACACCTGAAACACACTGCTTCTTTGTGTAGCATCATGGGAAAGTCTAAAGAAATCAGCCAAGATTTCAGGAATATAATTGTGGACTTGCACAAGTCTGGCTCAACCTTGGATGCAATTTCAAGATACCTGAAGGTGCCTCATTCATCTGTACAAACAATTATATGCAATTACAAACAAGATGGGAATGCCCAGCCATCATAATGCTCATGAAGGAGATGGGTCTGTGTCCCAGAGATGAACGTGCTTTGTTCCGACATCTGAAAATCAACCCAAGAAAAAAAGCAAAAGACCTTGTGAATTAGAGATGTCCCGAACTTTTCGCCAGCGAACAGTTCCCGGCGAACATAGCTTGTTCAAGTTCGCCGCGGTGCGCGAGCATATGCGATGTTCGATCCGCCCCCTATTCGTCATCATTGAGTAATCTTTGACCCTGTACCTCACAGTCAGCAGACACATTCCAGCCAATCAGCAGCAGACCCTCCCACCTCCTGGACAGCATCCATTTTAGATTCATTCGGAAGCTGCATTCTTAGTGAGAGGAGGGACAGTGTAGCTGCTGCTGATTTAATAGGGAAATCGATAGCTAGACAAGTGTATTCAGTGTCCACTACAGTCCTGAAAGACTCATCTGATCTCTGCTGTAAGGACAGCACCCCAAAAAGCCCTTTTTAGGGCTAGAACATCAGTCTGCTTTTTTTTTTTTTCCTGTGTAATCTAATTGCAGTTGCCTGCCAGTGTGTGTGTCAGGCTCACAGCATATACTGTGCCCACTTGCCCAGTGCCACCACTCATATCTGGTGTCACAGTGGCCTGCATTAAAAAAAAAAAATTGTCTGTAATATAATAGCAGTCAGTTGCCTACACGCGTGTGTGTTTCATGCCCTGCAAGTGCATAGTGTCACCAGTGCAACTCATATCTGGTGTCACAGTAGATTACATTAAAAAAATATATATATTTGGACTGTGAAATAATAGCAGTCAGTTGCCTGCACGCGTGTGTGTTTCAGGCCCTGCAAGTGCACAGTGTCATACAAGTGCAACTCATATCTTGTGTCACAGTTGATTATATAAAAAAAAAAAAAAATTTGGTCTGTGAAATAATAGCAGTCAGTTGCCTGCACGTGTGTGTGTTTCAGGCTCTGCAAGAGCATAGTGTCACCAGCGCACCTCATATCTGGTGTCACAGTAGATTTTATTAAAAAATAATAATAATATTTTGACTGTGAAATAATAGCAGTCAGTTGCCTGCAAGAGTGTGTGTTTCAGGCCCTGCAAGTGCACAGTGCCACACCAGTGCAACTCATATCTTGTGTCACAGTAGATTACATTAAAAAAAAAAATATTTTGACTGTGAAATAACAGCAGTCAGTTGCCTGCACGTGTGTGTGTTTCAGGCCCTGCAAGTGCACAGTGTCACCAGCGCAACTCATATCTGGTGTCACAGTAGATTATATTTAACCACCTCCCGACCGCTGTACGCACATATGCGTCCGGGAGGTGGTTGCTTTACTCCTCCTGGACGCATATACGCGTCATCTCGCGAGACGCGAGATTTCCTGTGAACGCGCGCGCACAGGCGCGCGCGCTCACAGGAACGGAAGGTAAGCGAGTGGATCTCCAGCCTGCCAGCGGCGATCGTTCGCTGGCAGGCTGGAGATCCGAATTTTTTAACCCCTAACAGGTATATTAGACGCTGTTTTCATAACAGCGTCTAATATACCTCCTACCTGGTCCTCTGGTGGTCCCTTTTGTTAGGATCGACCACCAGAGGACTCAGGTAGGTCAGTACAGTCCCACCAAACACCACACTACACTACACCCCCCCGTCACTTATTAACCCCTTATAAACCCCTGATCACCCATGATCACCCCATATAAACTCCCTGATCACCCCCCTGTCATTGATCACCGCCCTGTCATTGATCACCCCCCTGTCAGGCTCCGTTCAGACGTCCGTATGATTTTTACGGATCCACGGATACATGGATCGGATCCGCAAAAAGCATACGGACGTCTGAATGGAGCCTTACAGGGGGGTGATCAATGACAGGCGGGTGATCACCCATATACACTCCCTGATCACCCCCTGTCATTGATCACCCCCCTGTCATTGATCACCCCCCCTGTAAGGCTCCATTCAGACGTCCGCATGATTTTTACGGATCCGATCCATGTATCCATGGATCCGTAAAAATCATGCGGACGTCTGAATGGAGCCTTACAGGGGGGGTGATCAGTGACAGGGGGGTGATGACCCTGATCACCCCTGTCATTGATAACCCCCCTGTAAGGCTCCATTCAGACGTCCGCATGCGTTCTGTGGATCCGATCCATGTATCCATGGATCCGTAAAAAATCATGCGGATGTCTGAATGGAGCCTTACAGGGGGGGTGATCAGTGACATGGGGGTGATCACCCTGATTACCCTGATCACCCCCTGTCATTGATAACCCCCCTGTAAGGCTCCATTCAGACGTCCGCATGCGTTCTGTGGATCCGATCCATGTATCCATGGATCCGTAAAAAATCATGCGGATGTCTGAATGGAGCCTTACAGGGGGGGTGATCAGTGACATGGGGGTGATCACCCTGATTACCCTGATCACCCCCTGTCATTGATAACCCCCCTGTAAGGCTCCATTCAGACGTCCGCATGCGTTCTGTGGATCCGATCCATGTATCCATGGATCCGTAAAAAATCATGCGGATGTCTGAATGGAGCCTTACAGGGGGGGTGATCAGTGACAGGGGGGTGATCACCCTGATTACCCTGATCACCCCCTGTCATTGATAACCCCCCTGTAAGGCTCCATTCAGACGTCCGCATGCGTTCTGTGGATCCGATCCATGTATCCATGGATCCGTAAAAAATCATGCGGATGTCTGAATGGAGCCTTACAGGGGGGGGTGATCAGTGACAGGGGGGTGATCACCCTGATTACCCTGATCACCCCCTGTCATTGATAACCCCCCTGTAAGGCTCCATTCAGACGTCCGCATGCGTTCTGTGGATCCGATCCATGTATCCATGGATCCGTAAAAAATCATGCGGATGTCTGAATGGAGCCTTACAGGGGGGGTGATCAGTGACAGGGGGGTGATCACCCTGATTACCCTGATCACCCCCTGTCATTGATAACCCCCCTGTAAGGCTCCATTCAGACGTCCGCATGCGTTCTGTGGATCCGATCCATGTATCCATGGATCCGTAAAAAATCATGCGGATGTCTGAATGGAGCCTTACAGGGGGGGTGATCAGTGACAGGGGGGTGATCACCCTGATTACCCTGATCACCCCCTGTCATTGATAACCCCCCTGTAAGGCTCCATTCAGACGTCCGCATGCGTTCTGTGGATCCGATCCATGTATCCATGGATCCGTAAAAAATCATGCGGATGTCTGAATGGAGCCTTACAGGGGGGGTGATCAGTGACAGGGGGGTGATCACCCTGATTACCCTGATCACCCCCTGTCATTGATAACCCCCCTGTAAGGCTCCATTCAGACGTCCGCAAGCTTTCTGTGGATCCGATCCATGTATCCATGGATCCGTAAAAAATCATGCGGATGTCTGAATGGAGCCTTACAGGGGGGGTGATCAGTGACAGGGGGGTGATCACCCTGATTACCCTGATCACCCCCTGTCATTGATAACCCCCCTGTAAGGCTCCATTCAGACGTCCGCATGCGTTCTGTGGATCCGATCCATGGATCCATGGATCCGTAAAAAATCATGCGGATGTCTGAATGGAGCCTTACAGGGGGGGTGATCAGTGACAGGGGGGTGATCACCCTGATTACCCTGATCACCCCCTGTCATTGATAACCCCCCTGTAAGGCTCCATTCAGACGTCCGCATGCGTTTTGTGGATCCGATCCATGTATCCATGGATCCGTAAAAAATCATGCGGATGTCTGAATGGAGCCTTACAGGGGGGGTGATCAGTGACAGGGGGGTGATCACCCTGATTACCCTGATCACCCCCTGTCATTGATAACCCCCCTGTAAGGCTCCATTCAGACGTCCGCATGCGTTCTGTGGATCCGATCCATGGATCCGTAAAAAATCATGCGGATGTCTGAATGGAGCCTTAAAGGGGGGGTGATCAATGACAGGGGGGTGATCAGGGAGTCTATATGGGTGATCACCCCCCCTGTCATTGATCACCCCCCTGTCATTGATCACCCCCCTGGTAAGGCTCCATTCAGACATTTTTTTTGGCACAAGTTAGCGGAAATTTTTTGTTTGTTTTTCTTTTTGTTTTTTCTTACAAAGTCTCATATTCCACTAACTTGTGTCAAAAAATAAAATCTCACATGAACTCACCATACCCCTCACGGAATCCAAATGCGTAAACATTTTTAGACATTTATATTCCAGACTTCTTCTCACGCTTTAGGGCCCCTAAAAAGCCAGGGCAGTATAAATACCCCACATGTGACCCCATTTCGGAAAGAAGACACCCCAAGGTATTCCGTGAGGGGCATATTGATTCCATGAAAGATTGAAATTTTTGTCCTAAGTTAGCGGAAAGTGAGACTTTGTGAGAAAAAAACAAAAAAAAATCAATATCCGCTAACTTATGCAAAAAAAAAAAAATTCTAGGAACTCGCCATGCCCCTCATTGAATACCTTGGGGTGTCTTCTTTCCAAAGTGGGGTCACATGTGGGGTATTTATACTGCCCTGGCTTTTTAGGGGCCCGAAAGTGTGAGAAGAAGTCTGGGATCCAAATGTCTAAAAATGCCCTCCTAAAAGGAATTTGGGCACCTTTGCGCATCTAGGCTGCAAAAAAGTGTCACACATGTGGTATCGCCGTACTCAGGAGAAGTTGGGGAATGTGTTTTGGGGTGTCATTTTACATATACCCATGCTGGGTGAGAAAAATATATTGGTCAAATGCCAACTTTGTATAAAAAAATGGGAAAAGTTGTCTTTTGCCAAGATATTTCTCTCACCCAGCATGGGTATATGTAAAATGACCCCCCAAAACACATTGCCCAACTTCTCCTGAGTACGGCGATACCAGATGTGTGACACTTTTTTGCAGCCAAGGTGGGCAAAGGGGCACCTTTCGGATTTCGCAGGCCATTTTTTACACATTTTGATTGCAAGGTACTTCTTACACATTTGGGCCCCTAAATTGCCAGGGCAGTATAACTACGCCACAAGTGACCCCATTTTGGAAAGAAGACACCCCAAGGTATTCCGTGGGGGGCATGGCGAGTTCCTAGAATTTTTTTTTTTTTGTCACAATTTAGCGGAAAATTATGATTTTTCTTTTTTTTTCTTTTTTCCTTACAAAGTCTCATATTCCACTAACTTGCGACAAAAAATAAAAAATTCTAGGAACTCGCCATGCCCCTCACAGAATACCTTGGGGTGTCTTCTTTCCAAAATGGGGTCACTTGTGGGGTAGTTATACTGCCCTGGCAATTTAGGGGCCCATATGTGTGAGAAGTACTTTGCAATCAAAATGTGTAAAAAATGCCCTGCAAAATCCGAAAGGTGCACTTTGGAATATGTGCCCCTTTGCCCTTTGGAAAGAAGACACCCCAAGGTATTCCGTGAGGGGCATGGCGAGTTCCTAGAATTTTTTATTTTTTGTCGCAAGTTAGTGGAATATGAGACTTTGTAAGAAAAAAATAAAAATAAAAAATCATCATCATTTTCCGCTAACTTGTGACAAAAAATAAAAAGTTCTATGAACTCACTATGCCCATCAGCGAATACCTTAGGGTGTCTACTTTCCGAAATGGGGTCATTTGTGGGGGTTTTCTACTGTTTGGGCATTGTAGAACCTCAGGAATCATGACAGGTGCTCAGAAAGTCAGAGCTGTTTCAAAAAGCGGAAATTCACATTTTTGTACCATAGTTTGTAAATGCTAAATTTTTTATTTTTTGTCGCAAGTTAGTGGAATATGAGACTTTGTAAGGAAAAAAGAGAAAAAAAATAAATCATCATTTTCCGCTAACTTGTGACAAAAAATAAAAAATTCTAGGAACTCGCCGTGCCCCTCACGAAATACCTTGGGGTGTCTTCTTTCCAAAATGGGGTCACTTGTGGCGTAGTTATACTGCCCTGGCAATTTAGGGGCCCAAATGTGTGAGAAGTACCTTGCAATCAAAATGTGTAAAAAATGGCCTGCAAAATCTGAAAGGTGCACTTTGGAATATGTGCCCCTTTGCCCACCTTGGCTGCAAAAAAGTGTCACACATCTGGTATCGCCGTACTCAGGAGAAGTTGGGGAATGTGTTTTGGGGTGTCATTTTACATAAAACCATGCTGGGTGAGAGAAATATCTTGGCAAAAGACAACTTTTCCCATTTTTTTATACAAAGTTGGCATTTGACCAAGATATTTTTCTCACCCAGCATGGGTATATGTAAAATGACACCCCAAAACACATTCCCCAACTTCTCCTGAGTACGGTGATACCAGATGTGTCACACTTTTTTGCTGCCAAGGTGGGCAAAGGGGCGCATATTCCAAAGTGCACCTTTCGGACTTCACAGGCCATTTTTTACACATTTTGATTGCAAAGTTCTTCTCACACATTTGGGCCCCTAAATTGCCAGGGCAGTATAACTACGCCACAAGTGACCCCATTTTGGAAAGAAGACACCCCAAGGTATTCTGTGAGGGGCATGGTGAGTTCCTAGAATTTTTTATTTTTTGTCGCAAGTTAGTGGAATATGAGACTTTGTAAGAAAAAAATAAAAATAAAAATCATCATCATTTTCCGCTAACTTGTGACAAAAAATAAAAAGTTCTATGAACTCACTATGCCCATCAGCGAATACCTTAGGGTGTCTACTTTCCGAAATGGGGTCATTTGTGGGGGTTTTCTACTGTTTGGGCATTGTAGAACCTCAGGAATCATGACAGGTGCTCAGAAAGTCAGAGCTGTTTCAAAAAGCGGAAATTCACATTTTTGTACCATAGTTTGTAAATGCTATAACTTTTACCCAAACCATTTTTTTTTTGCCCAAACATTTTTTTTTTATCAAAGACATGTAGAACAATAAATTTGGCGAAAAATTTATATATGGATGTCGTTTTTTTTGCTAAATTTTACAGCTGAAAGTGAAAAATTTCATTTTTTTGCAAAAAAATCATTACATTTTGATTAATAACAAAAAAAGTAAAAATGCCAGCAGCAATGAAATACCACCAAATGAAAGCTCTATTAGTGAGAAGAAAAGGAGGTAAAATTCATTTGGGTGGTAAGTTGCATGACCGAGCGATAAACGGTGAAAGGAGTGTAGTGCCGAAGTGTAAAAAGTGGCCTGGTCATGAAGGGGGTTTCACCTAGCGGGGCTGAAGTGGTTAAAAAAAAACAACAATTTTGACTGTAATAGATTGAATAGCAGGTAGTTGTCTGCAAGTGTGTGTGTCAGGCCTACACCGTCTACTCTGCCAGTGCACAGTGCCACTCATATCTGGTGTCACAGTAGCTTGCACGCATAGTACAACTAAACTAATCTAAAAAAAATGACAGGCAGAGGCAGGCCACCACGCAGGGGCCGTCGTGGTCGTGGTGCTGTGATTCCCTTTGGCCCTAGAATAATGCCCAGTGTTCAGAGGCCACGTACCCTGAACTCGAAAAGTTCTGAGGACATAGTTGGCTGGCTAACACAGGACACCCAATCTTCTACAGCTTCCGCTCGGAACCTTGAGGCACCATCCTCCTCCAGCTCAGCTTCAGGCACCCCTCAAGTTACCACTCGCCCGCCTGTCGCCACCACCAACACTAGCACCACAGCCGCTTCACTTGATCCCTCAGAGGAGTTATTTACACATCAGTTGGAAGAAATGAGTGATGTGCAACCATTATTGCCAGAAGATGTAGATAACAGGGATATGTCTCAGTCAGGCAGCATTACACAGATGGACATACGGTGTGATGATGATGGTGTTGTACCCGCTGCTGCTTCCTTTGCTGAGTTGTCAGATACAAGTGAAGCAGTTGAAAGTTCAGATGGGGAGACAGAGAGGAGGAGGAGATGAGTTGGAAGCAGGGGGAGGTCGTCGCAAGGAGCTAGTGGCACAGTCAAATAGCATGTATCGGCACCCGGGGTCAACCAGACAGCACGCCAATCAACGCATGCTGTTGCCACCACCAGAATGCCGTCATTGCAGAGCTCAGCAGTGTCGCTTTTTGTTTGTGTATCTGCCGCTGACAACAGCGATGCCATTTGCAACCTGTCCAACAGGCCCTTCTTCTGCCATCTGCTTTTCCTCCTTTTCCACGTCATCTAATATTGATGAGAATATGTCATCAGGAGCATCCAGCTCCTCCTCTCTCTGCATCTTGCTGAATTTTCTAGAACATGTAAAAAGTAGAAAGGTTCACAGCAGCATATCCGGTGTGACTGTTTATTGGGAACCAAGAGAGCACACAGAAAAATATGACGTTTCGGCTACACAGTAGACTGTATCAAGTATACAGATACAAGAAAGTGAGCAATCATATATGCACCAGAGTGGCCACCCATGTGACATAGTGAGGCCAATAAGCTAAAAGCTCAATCTCATCAACACATGTGTAATACATAAAATGGTCTGAGCTCCAATCAAAGTAATGATAAATAAAAGCTTTGAGTACCTGATCCTCATTGAAAATCATCCGAATAACTCAGCCATGTCATTTTCGCACGCCGGCGTCTCTACAGACCTATTGCGGATGTCAGTGACGCAATCGCGTTACGACATGGGCGGGCCGCCGTCACGAATATCAACGATGGGGCCATACCTCGCTCTATGACTACGGCATATACCATCAATTGGCGCTCATACAGCAAATCTTGTGCCGAGCACGTCATCAGCCCATGTGATCGTCACCTGACCGGCAAAAGGTCCTAGATCCACCTAGACATAAAAAGAGTAAATCGGCCTTATGAATATCTATTATATAATTCCCCTAAATTCCCCAGTTTTTAATTCACCTCCTTCCACTTATACCCTGAAGTCAAGAAACTGCAACTCCTCAGAAGAGGCCGTCACAGCCAACTGAGATTCCGGGTCATTGATTCTGTTCAGGTTCCTAAGAGAGGAGGGTATAGGGAGCATATGTTAAGGAAGAAAGAGCTGAAATAGATTTTTACACTGCTTCTGTGAATCTTTCTACTTTTTACTATTACTTGTGGGACTGTTGTGGATCATTGGTCCTATCGCGACTGATGCATTCCGGATTAGTCAGGAGGTCCATTTGTGCTGCTCTGCAACTGTCTTTTCTAGAACATGGAGACTTTGAAGGATGATTTGGAAGAAGTACAGCCAGCAAAAGTTGAGGATGGTCATCATTAAGACTGGCCCCCTTTAGGGGTGCAGAGTGCATGGTATTGGTTGACACGCTGGCAGTGGAATAATAAAGGCTTCCATATTATTGGTATTGAATTACATATCTTAGTTAACGGCTAATGTAAGAATAAGTAAATGTAGGAATGAATAAATAAAACTGACACAGAATAAGTTTCCCTGCACTCTCCCTGCATTCTCCATTCACTGTCACTCTCCAATATTCTTCTATTAATCATTTTCAGCAACACTGTCCCTAATGCATAAGCACTTGCCACGTCTCTCTCTATGATCAGCTCACAGGACAATGGCACACAATTAGGGTCTTATAGGGCTGTGATATCACAGGGGATGGCTATCTGTGGGTTGGCTGGCTACACGGAATTATGGGTAATCTTGCATTCTCAGGCTTGTCTCCTCTACACTTACACTGATCAAAAATATAAATGCAACACTTTTGGTTTTGCTCCCATTTTGCATGAGCTGAACTCAAAGATCTGAAACATATTTTTACATACACAAAAGACACATTACTTTCAAATATTGTTCACAAATCTGTCTAAATCTGTGATAGTGAGCACTTCTCCTCTGCCGAGATAAGCCATCCCACCTCACAGATGTAGCATATCAATGTGCTGATTAGACAGCATGACTATTTCACAGGTGTGCCTTAGACTGCCCACAATAAAAGTCCACTCTGAAATGTGCACAGTTTTGCCTTACTGGGGAAGGGAGGGGGGGGGGGGCAGAAAACCAGTCAGTATCTGGTGTGGTCACCATTTGCCTCACGCAGTGCAACATATCTCCATCGCATAGAGTTGATCAGGTGGTTAATTGTGGTCTGTGGAATGTTGGTCCACTCCTCTTCAATAACTGTGCGAAGTTGCAGAATATTGCTGTCGCATACGCCAATCCAGAGCATCCCAAACATGCTCAATGGGTGATATATCCAGTGAGTATGCTGGCCATGCAAGAACAGGGATATTTTTAGCTTCCAGGAGTTGTGTACAGATGGTTGCAATATGGGGCCATGCATTTTAATGCTGCAACATGAGGCAATGGTCGTGGATAAATGACACAAAAATGGGCATCAGGATCTCTTCACGGTATCTCTGTGCATTCAAAATGCTATGAATAAAATGCATCTGTGTTCGTTGCCTGCCCATACCATAACACCACTGCCACCATGGGTCACTCGATCCATAACGTTGATGTCAGCAAACTGCTCACCCACACGACGCCACACACACTGTCTGCCATCTGCCCTGAACAGTGAAAACCGGGACTCATCTGTGAACAGAACGCCTCTCCAACGTGCCAAACTCCATCGAATGTGAGCATTTGCCCACTCAAGTCAGTTACAACAACGAACTGCAGTCAGGTCCAGACCCCAAATAGAACGACAAGCATGCAGATGAGCTACCCTGAGACGGTTTCTGACAGTTTGTGCAGAAATTCTTTGGTTATGCAAACCGATAGTTACTGCAGCTGTCCGGGTGGCTGGTCTCAAACTATCATGGAGGTGAACATGCTGGATGTGGAGGTCCTGGGCTGGTGTGGTTACACTTGGTCTGCGGTTGTGAGGCCGGTTGGATGTACTGCCAAATTCTTTGAAATGCCTTTGGAGATGGCTTATAGTAGAGAAATGAACATTTATTGCAATGGGCAACAGCTCTGGTAGACATTCCTGCAGTCAGCATGCCAATTGCATGCGCCCTCAAAAGTTGTGACATCTGTGGCATTGTGCTGTGTGATCAAACTGCACATTTTAGAGTGGTCTTTTATTGTGGGCAGTGTAAGAGGAGTGGACCAACATTCCACAGGCCACAATTAACCATCGGATCAACTCTATGCGACGGAGATATGTTGCACCGTGTGAGGCAAATGGTGGCCACACCAGATACTGACTGGTTTTCTGACACCCCCCCTTCCCCATAAGGCAAAACTGTACACATTTCAGAGTGTTCTTTTATTGTTGGCAGTCTAAGGCACACCTGTGCAATAGTCATGCTGTCTAATCAGCACCTTGATATGCCACACCTGTGAGGTGGGATGGATTATCTCGGCAAAGGAGAAGTGCTCCCTAACACAGATTTGACATATTTGTGAACAATATTTGAGAGTAATGGGTCTTTTGTGTATGTGGAAAAGGTTTAAGATCTTTGAGTTCAGCTCCTGCAAAATAGGAGCAAAACCGAAAGTGTTGCGTTTAAATTTTTGTTCAGTGTAGTTTAACTTTGTAACACATGTAGCACCCATTTTAGGAAAACTGATTAGTTACCACGAAGCACGAGGAAATTTTGATTTCTTGCAAACTGAAGTTTTCCTAAACTTCGGACTGAATTCCGTTTCGAATGTTTAACTTCATTTAGCACTACTTGTAATTTATTAGAATGTGTCTAGTTAAAAGTCAATCTTCACCAATTTTTTTTACAGTAGACAGACCATATGATGCTCTGCTATGTGCCTTTCTAGGATAAATATACAGTAAAATGCTCACCCACACTACTGCAACAAAACATGTAAATCTTTAGATTCATGCAGTATAATTTATCTGAAACTGTACTATTCTTCAAGTAGCATAGCTCTGGTAGATAATACACGTATTCTGAAGATTATTATTGAATATTTCAGAGGAGATCATACTATAGCTGTTCCATATGTACATTTTATCTATTTAAAAGTATTACACATATTTTGCCCACAACTGAGAACAAAATGCTTCATTCAGATGCGATCTTTATCAGTTATAATCAGAAAATTATTCATATGGTTATCCTAAAAGAATGCTGCATGAGGTTATCACTGACCAACATGCAATGCATCAGGAGCATTGATCAATATGTTATGATTTTATGAAGGCTATTTTCTATTGTTATATTGTTAAAGGGATTTGCCAAGCTTTTCATATTGATGATCTATGCAGGATCTGAGAGCCAAGCTGTGCTTTCAGCTCTGTTCGAAGTGATAATTCTGGCACCGGTGGCTGCAGATAGAAATGGCCTTGCGGTCCGCCGGTGCCATATTCATTTACATTGTGAAGAACTTTGACCCTTGACACATCCATCAGGTGGTACAGGACAGCCAATTGAGACATTTCAGCACATAAACATACCCCCTACCTTATAAATAAACCCGATCTGGTCTCCATTTTACATTCAGTCTTTTGCCATTGTAGGGAGAGGTTGCTGTGTGGAGCAGAAACAGACTGTTAGAGACTCCAAACGCTAGCTAATAGGGCCACAAAAGTACACTATAGGTGTGCTATCGATAGGTGTGACTTACTGAGGGATGTAATATACTTATAAAATACTTTCTAACATAGAAAGTATATTATAGTGCATTTGTATTGAGCAGCAGCTGTGTGTGTTTCTGCTGCGATACTGCAGCTATACATGCATGCTTAAACTCCTCCACTGTATTTGCAGCTACCACTTCTGCAGGAAGCCTATTCCATGCATCCACTACTCTCTCAGTAAAATAATACTTCCTGATATTACTTTTAAACCTTTGCCCCTCTAATTTAAAACTATGTCCTCTTGTAGCAGTTTTTCTTCTTTTAAATATTGTCTCCTCTTTTACCTTGTTGATTCCCTTTATGTATTTAAAAGTTTCTATCATATCCCCTCTGTCTCGTCTTTCTTCCAAGCTATACATGTTAAGGTCCTTTAATCTTTCCTGGTAAGTTTTATCCTGCAATCCATGTACCAGTTTAGTAGCTCTTCTCTGAACTCTCTCCCAAGTATTAATATCCTTCTGGAGATATGGTCTCCAGTACTGAGCACAATACTCCAAATGAGGTCTCACTAGTGCTCTGTAGAGCGGCATGAGCACCTCCCTCTTTCTACTGGTATTTCCTCTCCCTATACACCCAAGCATTCTGCTAGCATTTCCTGCTGCTCTGTGACATTGTCTGCCTACCTTTAAGTCTTCTGAAATAATGATCCCTAAATCCCTTTCCTCAGATACTGAGGTTAGGACTGTATCACTGATTTTATATTCTGCTCTTGGGTTTTTACGTCCCAGGTGCATTATCTTGCACTTATCAACATTAAATTTTAGTTGCCAGATTTTTGACCATTCCTCTAGTTTTCTTAAGTCCTTTTCCATTTGATGTATCCCTCCAGGAACATCAACCCTGTTACAAATCTTTGTGTCATCAGCAAAAAGACACACCTTACCATTGAGGCCTTCTGCAATTTCGCTGATAAAGATATTAAACAATATGGGTCCCAGAACAGATCCCTGAGGTACCACACTGGTAACAAGACCTTGGTCTGAATATACTCCATTGACTACAACCCTCTGTTGCCTGTCCCTCAGCCACTGCCTAATCCATTCAACAATATGGGAGTCCAAGCCCAAAGACTGCACTTTATTGATAAGCCTTCTATGTGGGACAGTATCAAAAGCCTTACTAAAGTCTAGTTAAGCTATGTCTACTGCACCTCCTCCATCTATTATTTTAGTTACCCAATCAAAAAAATCAATAAGATTAGTTTGACATGATCTCCCTGAAGTAAACCCATGCTGTTTTTCATCTTTCAATCCATGGGATTTTAGATGTTCCACAATCCTCTCCTTAAGTATGGTTTCCATTAATTTCCCCACTATTGATGTCAGGCTTACTGGCCTATAGTTGCCCGATTCCCCCCTACTACCTTTCTTGTGAATGGGCACAACATTTGCTAATTTCCAATCTTCTGGGACGACTCCTGTTGCCGGTGATTGGTTAAATAAATCTGTTAATGGTTTTGCTAGTTCACCGCTGAGCTCTTTTAATAGCTTTGTGTGTATACCATCAGGCCCCTGTGACATATTTGTATTAATTTTAGACAGTTGACTTAGAACCTCTTCCTCTGTAAAGACACATGCATCAAAAGATTCATTTGTCTTTTTTCCTAACTGAGGTCCTTCTCCTTCATTTTCCTATGCTAGTCAGCTATTTCTTTATCTTCTTCTATATACCTTCCTTCTTTTGTTTTTAATTTGGTAATTCCTTGTTTTAGTTTCCTTTTTTCACTTATGTATCTGAAGAATGCCTTATCGCCTTTTTCCCCTGACTGAGCTAATTTCTCTTCTGCCTGTGCTTTAGAAGCTCTTATAACTTGTTTGGCCTCTCTCTGCCTAATCTTATAAATTTGTCTGTCATCCTCGTTTATTTTTTATTTTTTATAATTTCTAAATGCTATCTTTTTGTTTTTAATGATTTTGGCCACTTCTACTGAGTACCACAGTGGTCTCTTCCTTTTTTTGCTTTTACTGACAAGCCTAATGCAATTTTCTGTTGCCTTCAATAGTGCCACTTTTAAGTAGTCCCATTTCTCCTGGAATCCAATGAAACTGTTCCAGTCTGATAGGGACTCGTATACCACTAATCTAATTTTAGAAAAGTCAGTTTTTCTAAAATCTAAAACTTTTGTTTTTGTGTGGTGTGACTCAGTCACTGTACTTATAGTAAACCACACTGACTAGTGATCACTAGATCCCAAGCTTTCACCTACAGTAATATCAGGTACCAAATTCCCATTTGTGAATACTAAATCTAAAATGGCCTCCTTCCGGGTTGGCTCCTCCACTACTTGCTGTAGAGATAATCCCAGTAGGGAATTTAGAATATCTGTACTTCTGGCAGTGCTAGCTATTTTGGTTTTCCAGTTTACATCCGGAAGATTGAAATCTCCCATAATGATAACTTCCCCCTTCAATGTCATTTTAGCTATTTCCTCAACTAGTAGATCATCTAATTTTTTGACTTGGCTAGGTGATCTATATATCACACCTACACGAGTTACCTTATGATTATCAAGCTGCAGGGTAACCCAAACTGACTCTAAATTGTTCTCGCTAACTTGTATCAAATTAGATTTTATGCTATCTTTCACATACAGGGCCACCCCTCCCCCGTCTTGCCTTCTCTGTATTTCCTGTATAGAGAGAGCCCTGGTATTGATATATCCCAGTCATTACTCCCCTTGAACCACGTCTCAGTAACAGCCACTACATCTATATTCTCAGATGCCATTATAGCATCAAGTTCATTGATCTTATTCCCTAGACTGCGAGCATTTGTAGACAAGGATCTGAGCTTGTCATTTCTTAACCTTTGTGCTACTGGCCTCTTCTGGCATTGTTCGGGGGGGCAGTCGGACTGCTGGATTATCACTATTTTGCCCCCCTTTCCTAGTTTATGCTCCAGCATAAACGTGCAGTTAACGACTACCTATACAAACTCTGCGGCATGACAGGTTCTGGGGAGCTTGGTTTAATTTAAACGTGCCAGTGGATGCTCATGCGCAACGCATGCAGACTTCTTTAAAGGTATATAAGTAAGCAAGCACACTCTGATTTGGGTCTGTCTAATAATTTATTTCTAGGATAAATATGGAGTGTAAAATATATTAAAATAATGTAACAGTAAAAATGAGGAGAAAACTGTAGTATGTAGTATTAATGAATTATATTCTGCTGAATGTCCTTTAATAGATAGTAGTAATTGAATGTAAAGGTAGGTAGATTGTCACTGAACGGTTGTCAGCTGATGATACTCATAAAAATAATGCGCTAATTAAAAATGTAATAAAATACAAGATGATGCGCTAATAAAGGAAAAAAAAAAAAGGAAAAAGGAAAAAGTGATTGTTCTAATTCATGTAGTTTTCTATAGAATAGTCTTCTCATGGAGTTGTCATAGAAATAGTAGTCTCAAGGTGGAAGGTATCTGGTGGATAAAATAACGTAAAATAGTGCGTCTTTTATCCTTATCCCCCTCTGTATGAGGTAGTCTTTTTGTGGGGTAATGTCCTCTGGAAAGGAGGTGAATGAATAAAAATGGAAAATGCGCCTTATTGTGTAGTCACCGCTATGAGAAGAAAAATAAATAAAGTGCCTTGTTGCTATATACCGCTCTCAGTTAATATCCTTAGAGCCACATACATTTATGATTATATATATAGCTTTGTAGTTATGTACTAGGATGTGGGAAGAAGGGATGCTCTGTGCCTAGGTGCGGCATCCCGCACTGTCTTTGGCTACAGAGGTCACTTACCCTTCACCCGGCACTGCTGTGTTCAGTCTTCTCGCGGTGGTCAGCTCTCCCTGGGCGGCTTTCTTGAATCCAGGTCTGGAGTCGGCGGTGTGTCTCACGTTGCCAAGGACGCCGGGGGGCGTGGTTAGCGCGTCTGGAGAGTGACGTATGTTGTGACGTGATCGCAATTTTCTCCCGGCTCGTTCTGAATGTTTCCGGCCTGTTCTGAATGATTCTCTTGCTTTGTAATTGGTATTCTTACAATCCTCTGCTCCTTAAACGCGTTTCGGGAGTCTCTCCCTTCATCAGTAAGTGGAGGATTGTAGTGAATGCTGAAGTATTTATAGGAAAGAGGCAATCAATTCATTTGTGGGCTAATTATCTTTTTCAATCAATGCATATATTTTGATCAGTTGCCTTATTACAATCTGATATGCCAGATAGTTGTAGTTTGGTGCATTTGGTTTGTGGTAAAAATAAACATTGTGCAAGTTGTGGGAATATCAAGAATAATAAGTGAATGAACAATAAAGGATATTGAAGTATATAGAGGAGTGTGCCTAATTGAGACAAATTGTTTCTTTGATCAATTTTGCTAGTTGTTGTGATTATGTCTTTCGGTTCATAGGATATATTCTTTGCTGTATGGATGATGATAGTTGTGGGTACATTATTTGGGAGCCTACCTATAAACAGTGGATCTGATATCTTGTTTGCTATAAGAAGTTTGTCTGTCTGCATTATGTTGTTACAGTTCCTGGTTATTTGTATATAGTGGGATATGCCCATTTTGTCATTGGTCCATAGTATAAGAGACCCAATGAGTGTCAGGGTTTATCACCCTTATATATTCTAATGGTGAAGGATAATGCAGAATTTAGCGAGGAGGGTAGAAGAAATACTGCATGGGGAGGTATTTGCTGTGTAAATGTTGGTGAATTTGGGGCTTCGTTATGTATTTGATATGGATTTGGATTTGTGTTTATGTATTTACTATGGATGTGGATTTGTGTGGATTTTCTAGTGGTGATAAGTTCTGATGTTCCCTGGTTGTGGATGCACAGTAGGGTGTACCCATTATGTCACTGGTCCGTAGTTTAAAAGACCCAGTGACTATCTGGGTTTGACATTCCTGTGCATTCCAAACTGGTGAGGGTGAGCGTCATGTAGTGTGTCACCATAATGGAGAAAAATAATAAAATTGTTTATGGTAAATTATTTATTGTCAAGGCTGTTGCAGCCTGTGATTGTGGGAGGGGCGTAGGCTTTATAAGCCCCCCTCCCACGGTCATCCGACCCTGGCGTCATCTCGTGCCCCACCCTCCCTCCCTTTTTCAACGGCTTCCTCAGGGTATGGCCCCTTATAGGCTACCCTCGTTTCACGGTCATGGGCACAATCCAGGTCTATGTAACATATGACACGTTCAGGTTCCGTGTTCACCACGATAGCTCCAGTATCCGTAGCCACTACCATAATCTAGATATAGACCTTTGTGTATTTAACTATGGGGTTGTTGGACCACTGATTTGTGAGGTCTTATTGGTACGCTAATTCGTGAGGTCTTGTTGGTTAGTAGGTGGGTAATGCAGACTTCTGCGGCCAATTGATGAGATCACCAAACTGGTCAGTCACAGTCAGGGCGCCATCAGTGACATTGTATCTTACGAGTTCTTTCTGAAGCGTGCATTGCCTCGTGTCATTGATCAAGCCGTCGAGGAGCAGGAAGATGAGGAAGTCGCAATGCTGGATGAATTCCCAATGGCGGGATACACCATCTGAAACAAGTCAACAGGAGTCTGAAGAGGAGGAGGAGGAGGATGGTGCCGGGGCAGAGGAGGAGGAGGAGCAAGAAGAACATGCTTTAAACTTTTCTGGAATCCCTGGTGTTGTCCGTGGCTGGGGGGAGGAGACTGAGGATGATATTATCCTGGACGATGAGCAGGAGCCAGGCCACTCCACCTCTTCCAGTTTAATGCAAATGGGGGTCTTCATGCTCCAGTGTTTGAAGAGGGACCCCTGTATAAAAATCATAAAGGGCAAGGACCAGTACTGGGGGCAACATACTTAGACCCCGGGTACAAACACAAAAGGGCAGACATGCTACCAGCATCACAGAGGGCTGTCAGAATGCAGCACTTCCAGGCCTTGTTTAGAAAAATGCTGCATTCTTTTTTTGTGGGCATTGGCAAAGGAATTTCCACTCACAGAGAGACAGTTGTGGGTACCAATCCAACAGCGCATGCACGAAGAGGGCGGTTTAAAGATGTGTTAGTCACTTCGGATATGAGATCATTCTTGCAACCAACCCATCAACAGCCGCCCTCCGGATCCAGCCTCAGGGAATGCCTAGACCGACAGGTGTCCGACTACATTGGGTTAACAGCTGATGGGGACGCTATTAAAAGCGAGGAACCCCCGGACTACTGAGTGTGCAGGCTTGACCTAAGGCCAGAGATGGCATAATTTGCCATGGAACTCTTGGCTTGCCCCTCGTCCAGTGTCCTGTCCGAAAGGACGTTCAGCACAGCTGTTACGACCAGAGGATGTGGATCCTCTGTGTCAGCTGATAGAGGACTGGAATTAGTCCAATATCGCAGACTGCTGACTCTCAGAGACAGGACCCTGGTGTCTGCACCTGTTACCTTGAATGCAGCTACTTGCAGTAGTGTGAACAGAGTCCAACAAAGGCAGAATAAAGTAACAAATGGTCTTTACTGGCAGACAGTATTCAAAAAGTCACTTGACAGATACAGGCAACACAAAGTTCAGAGCAATATAGCATGCAGATATAAGCAGTCTCAGAGGCAGCGCAGGGTCTGGATCCAGGCAGACTTTACATGGGTAGATGCATAATCAGGCAGTGCAGATATAAGCAGTCTCATAGGCAGCGCAGGGACTGGATCCAGGCAGACTTACTGGAAGAGATGGACTGATGCGTTGTCAGGCAGTGCAGAGGTCTATAATCCAGGAGGTCCAATAAACAGACAGCAGGCAGATGCGTAGTCAAATGAAGCGGAGGTCAGAATCCAGGAAATCCAACAAACAGACACAGTGGAGTGCTTCAGCGGGAGTCCAGAGGTACAACAACCACGCTTGGGCACTTCATGATGAGTGAAGCTGCCTTAAATACAAATAGTCCCGCCTTCGGGTGGGGATGGTAATCAGGAACCAGCTGCCTACTCCTATAAGAAAGGGAGAGGTGCGCGCGCGCGTGCTATAGCTCATCAGATGACACCTGGCAAAGAGGACGGATGCGACGGTATGCTGGCGGGCACCTGCGTCTCCTACAAGGTAAGCCAGTACTAGGACCCATAGTGCTGCAATGTGTAGACAGCGATCTGCCACCCTGCAGTGGAGATGCAGATCCCATACTGACAACAGCAGGGCGGATCGTGATCGATAAGCGCACTCGCCTAGCTCACGACAGTGTGGATCACCTCACATTTCGAAAAATGAATGAGGCATGGATCTCGGAGGAATTCAACAACTGTGACAACCACGTTTAATTGAATTTCCTCATGCCAGCCCACACATATCCTACAACACCAAGAACAAAGAATGGTCCCTGTCTTATGTAAATAATTTGGCATAAAAGATATTTTCTGTCCGTTGAATGCCTAATGTTTTGGGCCTCTGAGGAATTCAACACCTGTGACGACTACGTTTTTTTCAAGAGGGGGGGTTTCGTTAGCCATGTTTTTAATCCAGTTTTATATTTTTAGTTCTTTTAAACATACAGTCATGTGAAAAAATTAGGACACCCTTTGAAAGCATGTGGTTTTTTGTAACATTTTTAATAAAAGGTTATTTCATCTCCGTTTCAACAATACAGAGAGATTAAAGTAATCCAACTAAACAAAGAAAACTGAAGAAAAGTCTTTTCAAGATCTTCTGTAAATGTCATTCTACAAAAATGCCTATTCTAACTGAGGAAAAAGATAGGACACCCTCACATGTATTCCCTCTTAAATTGGCTCAGATCTCACACAGGTATATCACACCAGGTGCACATAATTAGTAGATCGTTACTCTGCATGTTGAATGAGGCTTGCCCTATTTAAACCTCAGACATTTAGTTTGGTGTGCTCCTGACTGTTGAAGTGAGAGTGAGCACCATGGTGAGAGCAAAAGAGCTGTCAGAGGACTTCAGAAAAAAGATTGTAGCAGCCTATGAGTCTGGGAAGGGATTTAAAAAGATCTCAAAAGATTTTGAAATCAGCCATTCCACTGTCCGGAAGATAGTCTACAAGTGGAGGGCTTTCAAAACAACTGCCAACATGCCCAGGACTGGTCGCCCCAGCAAGTTCACCCCAAGAGCAGACCGCAAGATGCTAAAAGAGGTCTCCAAAAACCCTAAAGTGTCATCTCGAGAACTACAGCAGGCTCTGGCTACTGTTGATGTAGAAGTACATGCCTCTACAATCAGAAAGAGACTGTACAAGTTTAACTTGCATGGGAGGTGTGCAAGGAGGAAACCTTTGCTTTCCAAGAGAAACATCGAGGCCAGACTGACATTTGCCAGAGATAAAGTTGACAAAGACCAGGACTTCTGGAATAATGTTCTTTGGACAGATGAGTCCAAAATTGAATTATTTGGACACAACAGCAGAGGACATGTTTGGCGTAAACCAAACACAGCATTCCAAGAAAAGAACCTCATACCAACTGTGAAGCATGGAGGTGGAAGTGTCATGGTTTGGGGCTGCTTTGCTGCAGCAGGACCTGGTCAGCTCACCATCATAGAATCCACGATGAATTCTACTGTGTATCAGAAGGTGCTTGAAGAACATGTGAGACCATCAGTTAGAAAATTAAAGCTGAAGCGGAACTGGACCATGCAACATGACAATGACCCAAAACATACTAGTAAATCAACCAAAGATTGGCTGAAAAAGAAGAAATGGAGAGTCCTGGAATGGCCAAGTCAAAGTCCAGATTTGAATCCCATTGAGATGCTGTGGGGTGACTTGAAAAGGGCTGTACGTGCAAGAAACCCCTCAAACATCTCACAGCTGAAAAAGTTCTGCATTGAGGAGTGGGGTAAAATTTCCTCAGACCGATGTCGAAGACTGGTAGATGGCTACAAGAACCGTCTCACTGCAGTTATTTCAGCCAAAGGAGGTAACACTCGCTATTAGGGGCAAGGGTGTCCTATCTTTTTCCTCAGTTAGAATAGGCATTTTTGTAGAATGACATTTACAGAAGATCTTGAAAAGACTTTTCTTCAGTTTTCTTTGTTTAGTCGGATTACTTTAATCTCTCTGTATTGTTGAAACGGAGATTAAATAACCTTTTATTAAAAATGTTACAAAAAACCACATGCTTTCAAAGGGTGTCCTAATTTTTTCACATGACTGTATGTATTTGACCTGTATTTGTACTGGCCTTCAGTAAAATTGATATCCATTGACAATCTAAAATACCTCCAGCCACATAATAACTTGTTCTTTTCTGTCCGCTGAATGCATAATTTTTGGGGCCTGTAGTCCACTGGTCTGCTGTAAAATTGATATCCAATGACCATGTAATCTATCTCCAGCCACATACTTACTTGTTCTTTTCTGTCCGCTGAATGCATAATTTTTGGGGCCTATAGTCCATTGGCCTGCTGTAAAATTGATATCCAATGACCGTGTAATCTACCTCCAGCCACATACTTACTTGTTCTTTTCTATACGGTGAATGAATAATTGTTGGGGCCTCGGAGGAATTCAACACCAGTGACGAACACGTGTTATCGAATTTCAACTATTATCATTCGGTTTTTTTTTCAAGAGGGGGATTTTGTTAGCCATGTTTTTAATCCAATTTTATATTTTTAGTTCTTTTAAACATATATTTGATCTGTATTTGTACTGGCCTGCAGTATAATTGATATCCTTTGACCGTGAAATATACCTCCGGCCAAATAATCACTTATATATTTTCTGTCCGGTGAATGCCTAATGTTTGGGGCCTGTAGTCCAGTGGCCTACAGTAAATTTGTTATCCATTGACCGCATAATGTACCTCAAGCCACATAAGCAGAATTTCTTTTATGTCAGGTGAATGCCTAATTTTTAAGGCCTGTACTGCCGTGGCCTAAAATAACATTTTTCGAGGCTCCAACAGGGCACATTTCAGAGAATGTCCCCTGATTAAGATACATATTTTTGTTGGAATTTTTGTCATTGATCCCCCTCTATTATGTCACTGTCCATGTTGTGGGAAGATTTGTACACTTCTACTAAGTATTTGGTGGCTGCAAATATGAGCTGAAGGTTTTTCAGGTTTGCCTGCCATTAAAGTGAATGGTGCCCACCGCAAACTTGCGGTTCGTGAACATTTGATCGCGTTCGCGCAATCGCGTATGCGAACTGTCCCGGCTGATGTTGGTCCATCACTAGTTGCAGGGATCAGCTGATCAGTAGGGGTTCAGGGTGTTTGATTCCCAACAATCAGATATTGATGACCTATCCTGAGGAAAGATCATCAGTTTTAGAAGCCTGGAACCACTTTAAAGAACAATAGAAAATGTAAGCCTTTACCTCATATTGATCAATGCTCCTGATATATGGCATTTTGGTCAGTGATAAACTCATGCAGCGTTCCATTAGCAAAGCCACATTAATATGTTTCTGGTTATTACTAATGAAGAGCTCATCGGAATGAATCATGCTTGTTCTTAGTAGTGGGCAAAAATATCTAATTCTTTAAATAGATTTAAAAAAAATCTACAGATGTAACAGCTATATTTTGATCTCTTCTGAACTATTCAATAATAATCTCCCCAAAAAATTTCATTTTCTACCACAGTTGTACTACCCGTGGACAGTTTTAGATATATTTTACTGTATTAACCTAAAAAATCTATAAGTGTGTTACTATATCATTGTTATATGTATATCATCATTAAGAAGAAATAGTAATCAGATGTTTACAAAAGCAAGTTGTTATCCATGACAAGGACACATACTATAAAGAGGCTCATCACATACTGTCAGGTACTGATTACTAATGTACCATTAGTGTTATTCTGTCTCAGCATCGGTTGTACCTGCGACAAGCTTCTTGTAGACCCAGTCTGTAAGGATGTGTGCGGCAGGTTGAATGATCACTTTAACAGATAGCTTACTCAATGAATAAAGACTCCAGAGGTGTTTTTCAAAGCTTCTTTATGCTTCAAGGTAGCAAGGATATGAACATAGAGGCTTTTTCATAGGTAAATTTCTAATGAAGTTACACAGCTCCCTCACTCTGCAGTCTCTTCACAACAACTATACAAAATGGAGTTACAGCAGGAAATGGAGGGTGGGAACAACCAACTAGCCAGAAACAGCAGGGGTGTAAGGATCATACCAAATAATATAGTAACATAACATGTAATAACAACTGCTAGACAGTAAAAGCTGCGTGGCAGCACACTCCCCGCCTGGTATCGTGAGATACCACTATATACTACATTATTTCCTTTTAACATACTATTAACATTGCATACAGTAACATGCTATTTAACCTTCTCAAGTCTATAAGCTAGCTATATTAAAGGTCTTAAGTGACTCCTTCACATAACGTTGAATCAGAATTTTTGGAAGCGGGCATAATTAAGACTGTCCCGGTGGCTGGTCTCAGGAAGGTTTTTGATGCCCCATCCTTAACGATCTTGACTTCCACACTTCGGACTCTTCCATCATCACTAGTAATGGCCTTTGTAATAAGTCCAACTGGCCACTGGATCCGGTGAGCTTGCTGGTCTTTTAGCAGGACCAGGTCCCCTTCCTTTAAGTTAGGCTTCTGGGTTTTCCACTTTTTACGTCTTTGAAGAAGTGTGAGGTATTCCTTCCTCCATCTGTCCCAGAAACAATCTGCAAGGTATTGAGCGTATCTCCACTGACGTTTATATATGTCCTTTTCATCTTGCAGGAATTCTGCGACTTTGACAGCTAGGGTTGCGCCACACAATTGTAATCTTGGAATAGTGTGAGCAGGTTTTGGAGCTAACTTGGCTCTTCCTAGTAGAAAACCGACATAGGATCTCCCGGAGGGATCTATGATCTTGAGATAAGCCACAGCCGCTATAGCCTCGGTAGATGCATCATAAAAGATGTGAATCTCTTTCCTCAGACTTCTTGAAATTGAAGTGGGTGAATAGCAGCGTGGGATATTAAGTTCTTCCAGTACTTTCATGGAGTCTCTCCATTTCTCCCATTTAGGCAGTAGGTCTACAGGCAGAGGGGCATCCCAATCTGTCACTCTCTCAGTAAGCTGGCGAAGTATGGATCTCCCTTGGATGGTAACTGGAGTCACAAAGCCTAGGGGATCGTAAAGGCTATTAACAGTTGACAGGACTCCTCGTCTGGTGAATAGCTTCTTGGCGTCAGAGACCTGAAAGGTGAATGTATCTGAAGTAATATTCCAGAGAAGACCGAGACTCCTTTGAGTGGGTAGGGCATCTGCTCCTAAGTCCAAATCCTTAGCATGATCTTCTGGATTGAAAGACCTCATTACTTCACTGCTATTAGATGCAATCTTATGAAGCCTTAAGTTAGCAGTCAACAGGAGCTGTTGAGTTCTTCTTATCAAATTGACGGCTTCTTCAGGTGTTGAAAAGGATTTCAGGCCATCGTCTACATAAAAATCTCTCTCAATAAATTGCCTGGTGTCAGATCAGAATTCCTTTTCACCTTCCTGCGCTGTTCTTCTCAGTCCATAAGTTGCCACGGCAGGAGATGGACTATTTCCAAAGACATGGACTCTCATGCGATAATCTATCACTTGATCATTAATGTCATTGTTGCGGTGCCACAAGAACCTGAGATAATTTCTGTGGTCCTCTTTGACTATGAAACAGTGGAACATCTGTTGGACGTCAGCTGTCACAGCAATTGGTTCCTTCCTGAACCGCATCAACACTCCTACAAGGTTGTTCGTTAGATTTGGACCAGTTAGAAGAACATTATTTAAAGAGGTTCCCTGGAACTGAGCGCTTGAATCAAAGACTATTCTGATTTGCCCCGGTTTACGAGGATGGTAGACTCCAAAGGATGGAAGGTACCAGCATTCTTCACCTTCCATAAGGTCTGGTGCTGGCTCAGCATGAAGGTTATCTAAAATCTTCTGCATAAATGCTAGAAAGTGCTCTTGCATCTCAGGTTTGTTACAGAGAGTTTTCTTAAGTGCAGCAAATCTGGTTAAAGCTTGTTGTCGATTGTTAGGGAGAGTAAGCCTTGGTACTCGGAAGGGTAATGGAGCTACCCAACTGTTGGAATTGTCCTTGAAAAACTCTTCATCCATAATCTTTTTTTTTATCAAATCTTTATTTATTGAGATTCAATCGTATGACAAGTACAAGTAAAAACTACAGAAACAGTAGTTGCTCCGAACAAACATATCTGGTTTCATGCATAATACAGTTATACATACAAGGGTTCGATCATCACATCTGGACTTTAATGAATAAAGTGCATAAATTACCACCTATATGAGAATTTGACACCTTCACAAAGGCACTTGAAAAAACGCCTACTATCTTATGTACAATATACACTGCGATACATCCATTGTGAACTTCTGTATCTACCCGTATTAGTACATATTCCATATCAAACTTCCTTAATAACCCTTTTTCCACTATGCCACAAACCTACCCATTCCCCTAGGACTCAGAGTTATACCATTCCTTCCAGTTACTCCAGTATCCCAGGAACCTATCATGAGATAAGGATTCCCAACTCGTCATTTCTTCCAGCTGACATATCTCCTGAACCTTAAACGTCCATTCTCTTAAAGTCGGCACTTCCTTAGACAACCAATATTTTGGTATTAATAATTTTGCGGCTGCTATCAGTTGTGCCACCAAGGAATGTGCTGTCAGTTTATAATTGCTGTCCGGCAGATTTAGTAGCGCTACTGAGGGGGTGATAGGAAATTTAATCTTACATATACTTTGCACCTTCCCCGACACCATGTCCCAGAACTTTTTGATTTTTGGACAGGCCCACCAAATATGAAACATGGTCCCTCTGGCTTCCCCACATCTCCAACAGTCAGCAGAATATGCGGGCGAGATGATATGCAACTTATCAGGAGTTTTATACCACCTAGTGATAACTTTAAAAGCATTCTCTTGTATTTTTATACAGCGCGAATAGCCGTGCGAGTGCTTTAATATGTTCCCTAAAGTAACATCACTAATCGTGGTGTCCATCTCAGAAGCCCATTGGTCAATAAATCTGGGTCTTGCCCCAGAACCTATCTCCATAATTTTATTATAAATCCGGGAAATTGCCCCCTTCGTGCCAACTGCCTGTGACCATATCCCATCATACCACGAAGGGACATAACTACTGGGTGTAGTGCATAAATATTGTTGACATATGCTGTTAAATTGCGAGTATTGGGACAAGGTCCAGGGTACCCTCCTAAAGGTGGCCTTCATAGATGACAAATCCGGGATCTCACGCTTTACTAACAGTTCTCCTATAGCTACCTCCCCCAAAACAGCCCACATTCCCATATCATCTCTAAAGTCCGCCTTAACCAGGTAAGGTAGAAATTTGATGGGCGTCAAGGGGGAGATACCAACAGCGGGATGCAAAAATTCAGACAGTTTATGCCAGGAGTCAGCCACACCTTTAAGTATTGTAGGAACCTTATGACCCTTCTGGCATTTTTGTCCAATGGCCCACAAATTAGCTATTCCTCTAGGTCCCAATAGCTTCCTTGCTATTTGACAGCCCATCTTATCCACTTTTAGATTTATAATCTCAGAATGTAACCTCATTTGAATCGCTCTATAATAACTATTCCCATCAGGCAATCCAAACCCACCTTTATGTTTGGGAAGTATTAATTGCTTGTATGCAATCCTGGGTTTAGCCTGATTCCACACGAACGAGGTAAAGGATCTTCTTATTTGGCCTAGAAATTGACAGGGTAGAGCAATTGGCAAAGTCTGCATTAAATATAATAATTTGGGCAAAATATAAGTTTTAATAACATTTTTTCTCCCTAACCAAGTCAGGAAAGGAATTTTAAGTTCTTTTAGTTGCAGCTTAATGCTCTCCAGTAATTTGGGGTCATAATCTTGATGAACTCCTTGTCTTCGACTGAAGGGGCAATCTTGTTGTCATCACAAGTAGTCTGGTACACTGAATAACCAAGGTCCTTCTGAGAAGTGAGCTTGCAGTTTATACTTTGGAGTGCTTGATATGGGACTTCATTTTTAATATCAAATCTTTCCTTCACATAATAGTGCAATGGACATTTCATCGACTGATAGGCAACATTAGTTTTGTAGGAAGCTACATCCAAGAGCTTGTGAGATTGATCTAAACAGACTTCTCCTATTATCACCCATCCAAGATCAAGTTTCTGGGCCTGAGGAGCATCATCTGGACCGTTACATAACTCTCTTATTTTATGAACTCTAGGAATGTCTCTCCCTAGTAGAATCAAAATCTTAACATCCTTGTAAAGAGGTGGAATGTAGTCAGCAATGTGGCTCAAATGAGGGTGATGACGTGCAACCTCTGGTGTGGGGATTTCTTCTCTATTGTTCGGTAGCTGATCACATTCGATTAGAGTTGGAAGAGGAAACTCTATGTCCTCATATTCTGATGCCACTATGAAGCCATGGGCTCTTCTTCCAGAAGTATTGATCTTTCCTGCACATGTCTGCAAGGTATAGGACCAGGTCTCTTCATGAATGTTGAATAGGTCAAAGAATTCTGTACTGGCCAATGAGCGATTGCTCTGATCATCGAGTATGGCATACATTTTTATGGAATTTTGTGGACATCCTTCAGGAAAAACCCTTACAAGACATATCTTGCTACAAGATTTGCTATGAAGCCCTTCTCCACATACCTCTGTACACCTTGTGGTTATGGGGTTGGCACGTTGCTCAGTTCTCTCCCCGCCATCATCTGATGTAGTCTTGGGGTTGCTGCCGGGTGAAGGTTTCCTTTTGAACAGGTCTGAATGAAGAGCGTCCACATGTTTGGCACTGTTACACAGGGAACATCTGATGGCGATCTTACAGTCTCTAGCTAAATGATCGGAGGATGCACAACACTTGAAACAGATATTATGCTCTTTGAGAAATGACTTGCGTTCTTCAATAGGCTTATCCTTGAATGCACAACATTTGGAGAGAGAATGTGGCGCATTATGAATAGGTGTAAGGGATCGGCAGGTTGCGTTCCATCTGGAACGCAGCGCCAGCTCCGAACATCACACAGCGGCGTTTGCGTTCCAGGCTGGAACGCAACGTGCGCGATGACGTCAGGGGCTCCTCCCACAAAGCAGAGCAACTCGATATAAGCGCCGAGGGAGCTATGCACGGCGTTCCACTAATTTGGAGTGTGCGCCGTGTATGCTCATACGGAAGCCTTTCTCCCATAGGCATTGGATCCAAACCCCAAACTCCTGGAAACCTTATTGCTGACACCACTAACCTCGCTGGCAATCCGGGACACTCTCAACAATCTACCTAATCGCAAGTATCAGTCATTTCAGTGACTGAATGTAATCTGGACTGTCATTACCTTTCAAATGAGCAATAATAACCAATGCTCCCTGTTTCTGCTTAAGTTATTGCAAGTGAGGTGTGTGTCATGCAAAACAAGATTTAAGGACTGTATAACTGTCTGTCTACACCAAATGAATTACTGCATCCACCTGTAGAGGGTATAGCATCTCGCTGTTAATAATAGATTCAGAGTAGGGAACAGGTGTATGATGTTAGGATCCCTAACTCTCCGTATAATTGATTGAGAGAGCCGCCTGGGAATCCGCCACTGAACCTGATCTAATACCCTCACTCTCGTTCTGGGTCTTGTGTACTGGTTAATGCAAAACGCTTCCGCAGTTGAGATCCTCGCAAACCAGCTCGGTGCATTACAATAGGACACTGTTGATTTAAGATTGCTTGCCTTAATGTCTGTAGCCAAGACGTTGGATGCTATCGCGGTCTTCCTCACGGCAATAGGATGCTTTAAATTCTTAAATTTACTGTTGGTGGCAATACCCCTTGAAGTAGTTAAAGGAATGGTGGTTGTATCTGGATAGAAGAAGCTTGGGTCATTCTTGGACCTTGCAACCTTCCGCACGAACTCTGCAAAATAAAAAAAGGGAGGGAAGGAAACATGATGTTCATACTTATACTTTGATCCTACACTAGTCCACTTTTCCTGAAGATGACTAGGCAACTTTGCTACATTAGGATTTACTCCCTGAGCAGTGTCTAAATAGCTAAGACCTGGTAAACTAGGATCTAACTTAGCAATTTCAAGTTCATGAAGGAGGTCACCTAACTCTCTAAGCTTATGATTGTCCTTAACAGAGATCTTAGGAAAGTCGTTTAGTCTCTGGAATAAGGCAGATTCAATGACTTCGGGGCTCCCATAGTCTTGTTCTAGACGTTCCCAGGCAGCATCAAGGCCTGCTTTAAAGTTATAAATGTAAACAGATTTAAGTCTCTTTACTTGTTCTGAAGATTGATGCCCCAACCACTTTATTAGTAAGTCGAGTTCTGCTTGAGGTTCAATGTCCAAGTTATTGGTTACCGCCTTAAATGTAGATCTCCAACTTCTGTAGTTCTCTGGGCGGTCATCAAATCTAGACAGTCCAATAGTAATCAACTCTCGTCGAATCATATATTTGCTGAACTCTGCAGCATCAATGCTTTCGGTTTTTATAGCCACAGGGGATACTGATGGTGCGCCGAGTTGGACCATGGTTGGTATCAGATGTTGGCTGGTAGGTGGAGAGAAAGGTGTTGCAGATGGGTTCAAACTAGGTAAGGGTCTGTCGTCTGAAGGTCTCTGAGCATTTGAAGCTTAAGAGAGCTGTATCACAGGGGGTATAGAGTTCATTCTGTAGTCTTCTGCTGTGCCTTTGTAATCTCTATTCACATAGGGTTGTGGTGGCACATGAGCTGCGTAGGTTGATTCACTTGATTTTGTGACATGCGGTAGTTGTGGAGTGTCTCTGTTAGTAGGTGTGTGTAGTTGACCAGCTTGATTTGGCAACACGTTGCCTTCTGATCCACTTGCTGGATGATTATGAGAAGAATCTCCAACTGTAGGTGGGACTGTATTGTCATGGTTCTGGGTTAAGACAAACTGGAGGGTCCTTTCAACAGGGTCCTGACAAGCAGCCAAGCTGGGACAAGCTGCTCCTTCTTCTTCCAATAGGGCTTGTTCCAAGACAGATAATTCAGCTAAGGCTACTTCTTTTTCTTTATTCTTCTGAAGGATTTCTAGCTGAGCCTCTGTTTCTGCTAGAATGCTGTTAGCTTCTGCTTTGATGGCTGCTTCTCTTTCAGAACAGGCGGCTTGAACCTGGGCTGCTGCAACCTTCTGGCGAGCTTTGACTATTTGGTCGCTCAGTGTTAACCTTACAGAGCAGGACCGCAGTGACTTAGAAAAGGATTTATGATAGGAGCGGGCAGATCTAGATGATTTTCCTGAGTGTCTGGAAGAAGCAGATTTACAGGATGTAGTTTCATGTAGCTGTGCTAATCTACCTTCTATCTGTGCCTTTGCTTCAAGATATGTGCTATGCCTCTGCTGGTCAGTAGAAGTAAAGTCCTTTAATTCCAATGCAGCTTCCTCTATGTTGGAATGAGACAATAGGGAATAGTAGTTCTCAGAAAGTATTTTATAGTTCTCAAATGCCTTCTTAACCCTTGAGAGAGCAGTGTTCAATTGCTCAGAATTGTTGCTAGTTTCATTAGTGGCTTTTATACAACTTAAAGTCTTCTCCCATAATGCAGTCAGGTTACTAGAGGTTTCTTCCTTACTTGCTTCATAAGCCTCCCTTGCCTTCAAGGATGGATGAGGGGCTCTAACAGGACGAGCAGAATGAAGTAAGGAGTTTGCTTTATCTTGATTAAATACAGGTAACTCTGTGGGATCTCTGTCAGACATAATGACAAGTGCTGTAGTTTTGGTGTCTTGTTAGAAATCTGCCAGAGCTCAGCTCTGTAGGTAGTGACTTCTGTTAGTAGGCAGGCTGAGCTGAGGAGCTGGATATTTGTGACAATGAGTCAGCTAGTGCTGCAACTGGTTCAGACTGGATAGCTCAGCTCAGTGCACAGTTCACTATCACTTTATACAGGCAGGAATATACAGTTATTTCAGTAGATTCAGGTATTGGATTCACAACCCAAACAGCTTGACAATGATGAATCCTTGGGACTTGATATAGCTATGGTACACAGTCCTTGCACAGTTCAAAAGGTACTTATGGCTCCCCAATAAAGGCAAAACCTGTATAAGCTGGTATTACTAGGGAAATGGGTCCACAGCACAGACCAGCAATCCCTGGCAGTAAAGGCTGTAACAGTTATGGAGCATTCAGTAGGTGGCTGGCTTCATATGCAGAGTAATGCTTCTGGTGACTGCGGCAATAACACACAGGCATTGAACTTTCAGTGCACAGTCTGAAGATGGCTTCCTGTCTTAGGGTGTAAGTTCTTCACACAGGCGCGTGGTTACTCACGTTTCTGAGGCTGCAGAGATAGCCATGTGATGGATTCTTCTAGAAATTTACTATTCTGTCTTAGCATCGGTTGTACCTGCGACAAGCTTCTTGTAGACCCAGTCTGTAAGGATGTATGCGGCAGGTTGAATGATGACCTTAACAGATAGCTTACTCAATGAATAAAGACTCCAGAGGTGTTTTCCAAAGCTTCTTTATGCTTCAAGGTAGCAAGGATATTAACATAGAGGCTTTTTCATAGGTAAATTTCTAATGAAGTTACACAGCTCCCTCACTCTGCAGTCTCTTCACAACAACTATACAAAATGGAGTTACAGCAGGAAATGGAGGGTGGGAACAACCAACTAGCCAGAAACAGCAGGGGTGTAAGGATCATACCAAATAATATAGTAACATAACATGTAATAACAACTGCTAGACAGTAAAAGCTGCATGGCAGCACAAGTGTAGATCATATTGTAGAATTCATACACATCTTTACTGCCCTGATAGTGCTTATGCTAAAGGGGTAATCATCACTAAGAAACAAAAATAATTTTTGACTGTAGAGAACCCCCAAATTTCTCCAGGTAGACCTATTATTGTGGGGATCGACTTACTCACTAGTTTCTATCCCACCTTACCTCAATGCTCACCTCAAAGACTCTGTGAGCCTTAGTGCTTCACTTGATATAAAATTGGGTCACAGTTTAAAATAGACAACTCTAGATGTTTTTACCCTATATTTTTACATTCCTCACTATAAGCATATTGCCTATATGTAATGCTGGCAATCTATCCCCACCGTCTCCCCTCTGCTTCTGGCAGGCATGACCACTACGAGGCTCATGTAGTGCATAGTTTTGCTCCAGTGGTCCACGCCTGCCTATGTTATTCTACATCCTTCCAGTGGGCACGGTCTTCAGAGCAATAATATCGTTGCCTCCTTCTTCCAGGCGTTACTTCTCTGTGCCATTGCTTAGGGTATGCCTGATTTCTTATGGGCACGTAAGCCATCTCCCCTTTTGTGAGGGTGCCTGAGAAATAGTTGCACCAAGCTTGTTAGTTTTCCTGCAAATGTGAGTTGTAGTACTGTTGTTTGCCTGTGCCTGACCTCTGCATGTTTTCTGGGTTTAACCCACTGCCTGGCCAGACCTTTTAATGATTTTTCAGATTTAATGTACTCTACCTGCCCTGACCCCAACTTGTCCCTGACTGCAATTCTGCTTGATGTTTTGGTGCCATACAGATGCTAATACAGAGGTAGTGCCCTGGTGGTTCTTATGCAGCAGAATTCAGATTCTTGTAGAGGGGTGAACAGGTGAAGACCAAGGGGCAACTTAGGCATCTTTATTAGAAGTAGCCCCAAGTCAAATTTGTGATGTGACACTGCATATCAACATCAGTGATGTGCGGCAGGGGCAATATTCGAATTTGCAATATTTTGCGAATATTTGGGCGAATATTCATCATATATTTGGGGATTTGTGTTCTCCAGTCATTATTTTCTTGATTGCGAAAATCGTCAATCAGAAAATTTGCGATAAAAATTTGCAATGCTAAAATTTGCGACCAACACTACTCCTAAAGTCTAAGATATTGCAGCCTTCTCATTGGCCCATCGGCAAGAAGCAGTGAGGGATCATTAGAAAACTAGAACATTCGTTATTACGAATTCTCGAAGGGTCAATATTCACGATAAAAATTAGCGATTAGAATATTCGCGATCAACACTAATTAACATCTGCTTCTGTTACATTCTGTAACCAAGTCTTCAGAACACACTTATTAAATTATATTGTTGTCCATCAGAAATTATGTGGCGATGCAACAATGCCAGCTCTTTAAAAAAAAATTTGGATGGTATTGAGTATATAGCGATGGGAATACAATTAGCACCCAGTTTTGCTAATTTATATATGGAACATTTTAAAGGTCAATTTATCTAGAATCCTCATCATAGGTACCTTAATATAAAGTGCTAAATATACATTGATGATTCATTGTTGGGAGAAGTTTAAAGAGTCTTTCCCCCTAAAGACAAAGCTATTTTATTTTTGTTTTTTACTTCCTGCCTTCTCTGTGCCACAACTTTTACATTTTACTGTTCACATAGATTTGTGAAGGCTTGAATTTTGCAAGTTATACTTTCTAATGGCATCATCTATATTGCATAGAATGAGGTAAGAAGCTGGAAAAGTATTCCAAATGTGGTGAAATTGGAAAACAGAGTTCTGCCATAGTTTGTGGAAGGCAGGTTCCATATGTTTATATACTAAACTCACTATGTATTTGACTTCAGCATGGGCTAAGCATATATGTGGAACCTGCCTTCCCTGGCTCCAACAGAGGTATAATTTAGTGTAGGTTCCTGTCCAAAAGAGATCACCTTGCCATGGTGGACAGGCACAGATGATTTTGTACATTATGTATTTGCCAAGAATCTCATATTTATGTAATTTTCTGGGGGTTAAGCACCAAATAATGACAAATTGTTTTGTATGGGATACATATTTTTATACTTTGATAGTATGGACACTTTGAGATGGGGTGATACCTATGATCTTTATTTTTTATTGTTTATTTTTATTTTTAACATGGGTAAATAGGGTTATCATAATTTTTACTTTTTTATATTATAAAAAACTTTGCTTTGCCTTTTTTGATACTTATGTTAAGTCCCTCTAGGGACTTTAGTCGTATAATCAGTTCTCCATAGACTACAATATTTTAACATTGCAGCCTATGAGAGATTCACTGTATATGTAGAAGGCCTCAGAAGGCCAGAGACTGCCATAGAAACCAAACAGCTCTCTCAATATTGGCACAGGGAGCCATTTGGGCTCTGGGAGTACAGTACCCCTGGGGTTTCACTGCTAAGATGCTGTGGTTATAATTGACTATGGCATCTGAGGGGTTAAAACTCCATGATAAAAGTTATGGCTGATCACAAACAATGTCTCTGGGTGCCTGATATTTAAAAAAAGCAGCCACCCAGTCGCTATGGGTCTCCCTCACATTGTAAGTGGGCACCATCTTTAAAGTGGGCACAAACTGCTTAAGGGGTTAATAGTTGACATTTTAAGAACTGGCTTTTAAATGTTCCATATGGGCAGATGTTCTAGATGGACAAGTTATAATTGTACTGATAATGCTGTTGAATGCTTTTGAAATAAAGAGCACCCTTAAATTATGATGAGGTGCAGCCTTCATCATAAATTACATGCTTCCTCTGGCAGTCAGTGGCCAGAATTAAATCTATGGTAGCTCAGAGCTACCTTAGATTTCAGTCATTATTTACTCTAGTTTCTGACATATATAATGATGAATGAAGGCAGATCGCTCCAATCACATACTGACCTCACCACATCTTTGTTTTGTAAAATTAAAAGGGGTGATGTAAAATGCTAATTATGACTAGAAAATCCGGAGGATTTGTGACTCTTTGTAAGCCAAAAAATGATTCAGGGGAATGAGATATTTACCCCTATGAGTTTCAGACATCATTTTATTATGACTTTCAACCAATCACACACTAAAGTAAAACATAAAGAATCACTGGCATATCTTGCTGAATAACCTTTTTAAGGGGGGTAAAAATATCCTAGAATTGCTTTCAGAAAGGGTAAGTCTAAAAAACTAATTAGTGCCAAGCAGGATCCACTATGAAAAGTAATTCTACTTTTGAATGTTGACCTTAGTAATGCAAATGTTGTGATTGTATGGTAGATGAAATTATATTGAAATTAAGAAAAGACTAGCTTGCAACTCATAATATGAGATATATCTTCTTGAATGTGGTTGTGGCTTGAAATATGTGGGTTGCACCATACAACCATTTAGAAAAAAGTTGAATGCAGTCTAATGTAGCCAAAATATGTACTAGACATAGTGTACCCAGGCATACAGTGTTATGCCTAAGTTCAGATTTTTGCAGTTTTTCAACAGGAGACTCCTAAAAGATTTGATACTATAGAGATATTCTGGATTTTCAAAAGCAATACTATTTCTCCTTATAGTCTTAGTGAAGCTATATTGTATTGAGAGGGACGCAGCTCTTGTAAAATCGGTGGGCTCTGATCTAGCTCCATGACAACCTGGGGTCTTTTGAAGGCTCCCAATGTTGTCACAGCAAGCTGCCTGAAAATCAACAGAAACGCTGTCAGAATCCCATAAACTGAAATAGCAATCTATATCAGTCTATGAGACATTAGAAGTTCACATGTTCAATCAGAAGTTCCCCTAAAGGGACTGAAAATGACAGTAAAAATACACACAAAAACACAATAATACTGAAAACTCTATTCATCCCTTTTCCCACTTTTGCATATAAAAGTAAACAATAAGAAAAGGTATTGCAGCATCTGAAAATGTCTGAACTATTGAAATATAAAAATATTTTCAATGAACAGTACACACCATAATGAAAAAAATAAAAATCCATGTTTTTTTGTCACCTTATTCCCCCCTAAAAAAGTCATATGCACCCCAAAATTGTATAAAAAAATATAAAATTTATCCCACAAAAATCATGAACGTATACAGCTCTGTAGACAAAAATATGAAACCGCATCATTAAACACTATGATACACTCAGTTTAGTTCAGGGGAACACGGCCAGCCTGGGAGTTCCAGACACAAGGCTTGTTTTTCCTAGGCTGATCACATTCATGTGAAGCGGTCCTCACTGTGTTATGGGTTCACTGTCTGTTATTGTTATTTATTACATACTATAAATAGAGTATTTGTCAAGTACATGTATCATTGTTCCAAAAAACATATTAACATGTTTAGAAAGCATCAGCTCTTCCTATTTAGTTAATTGTGGTAAGAACCTGTCACACTGTGAAAATTGCAATATATAGTCATGGCCAAATGTTTTGGGACTGACACGAGGGACTGAAGCATTTTCCTCTAGTATCGAGATCCTATGATGGATCTCAATAGCAGAAGGGAAAATGCTGATGTGAAAGTAGCCTTTCATACTTTTTTTTTTTTAACTTTTTTGACAAATATATCAAGTTTATGCAAAGACTGAATGGAGCAAATTTATCATTTATCAAATCACAACTCCACCTGATTTTTTACTTCTTGGTACATTTGTGACCCTCACCAAGTCCACATACAAGTGGATTTCTCAGCCCCAGCTAATTCATCATTATTTATGCAATAAAATGGCATAAATAATGACTAAAATCTATAGCATCTCCAAGCTGCCATAGTTCACAGAGAGCCAGAGAAGACAGTGTAGGGCCTATCAAGGCCTGCATAACACAAGCTGACCTTTGTAAATTAGAGCCAGTATTTCTAGTGTTGATCCTTCCTTTTCAAAACTTCTGCAATTTGTATTTCTTGTAACAAGGAGTGCAACAAAAAGTCACTTCTTTCCAAGAAAAACATCAAGGACAAACTGACATTCTGCAGGAAATAAATAGATTGGACTGCAGAGGACTAGGGTAAAGTTATTTTCTCTAAAGAAGCTCCCTTCCGACTTTTTGGGATATCTGGAAAATTGTGCAGAGAAGAAAAGGTGAGCGCTACAAGAGTCCTTTGTTATGCCAACAGTAAAGCATCCTGAGACCATTCATGTGTGGGGTCCTTTTTATCCAAGGGAGTGGATTTATTCACAATTTTACCTAAGAACACTGCCATGAATAAAGAATGGTATCAAAACATCCTCCAAGAGCAACTTCCGCCAATGATCCAGGAGCAATTTGATAATGAACAGTGTTTTTTCCAGCATGATAGAGCACCATATCACAAGTCAAAAGTGAAAACTAAGTGGCTCACTGAAGTAGACACTTAAATTTTGGGTCCCTTGCTAGGAAACTTCCCATATCTTTATCCCATTGAGAACCTGTGGTCAATCCTTAAAAAGCAGGTGTATAGAGATGAGAAAACCCGAACTGCGACCTGAAGCTCGGCCGAACCCAGCGAACCCAAACTTCCATCGGTTTGCTAATCCCTTCAAGTGGACAAACAAAAACAGTCATTTTGATAAACTATAAGCACTGATTAGGTCAGATTGGCCTACTGTCAGGATTTAGCCTAGATTGCTGGCAAATTGCAGAAGTCTTGAACATGAAGAATCAACATTGTAAATTAATCTTTGTATAAATCACCTATTTGTCAATGAAGTAAAAAAAAACGTATAAAATGCTTAAAATTATTCTTCAGTATAACATAGAAACCTCTAACAAAAAAAATCTAAAGACAGCAAAGCAGCAAACTTTGTGAAAGCCAAAATTTGCCAGTCTCAAAACTTTTGTCTACAACTGTATGTTACATGTGTTCTGTAAATCAAGATTTCAATATTCATTCCCCTTCCTCTCCACCTTCCCTTCTCTCCTGTCCAATTTCACCTCTCCCCACCTCTTGAAAGTTTTTTCAAATTTGCACCAATCTGTGGTGTTTTTCTGTATCTGATAAATGGGGTGTTTAATTTCAAAAAATATGTTTTAAATATACAGATATTAATAAACCAGTCTACCTTGAAAGTTTTTGGCACCAAGTTTCCATCTATCTGGTATCATTTTCCATTGTATCTGATGCATCTATACCAGACATAGTTTCCAGTGATACAGTCTCTAGCCTCTGTAGTATATCCCACAATGTTTTATGAAAATTTGTGTGTATTATGTGTTGTGGGGCTGGTGTGCAGCCTGGACCTGATTCAACCAGAGCTGGGCTGGAACTTCTAAAGCAAACCAAATGTACAAAAGGAGGTTTGCAAAAAGCATAGTAGAGATTAACTGTCTAAAAGGATGTATTGACTCTATTGCATCTGTACTCAGAAATTACCTCTGGTGCCTGAGCATACTAGATAACAGTTTAGCTCACTGTGAGAATTTCCATATCAAAGGGGATTTTGTAGATGTGTACTGCAAGTAACACAAACTGTTCAAAATTGGAACAGAAAAACATGCCTACTGTGAGGGCACTAGCCTTTGGTTGCATTATATTATTTAAAAAATACACCCCATGTATGGATTCTTATGTCAGAGTCAGCTAGTGAAGTTCAGAGTAAGGAAGATTTCTCTAAACAAACACTTTGGCCTAGCCATGTGGAGCCATAAAACTTGTAATATCTATGTAACCAGCATTTCTGAACAACTGCCAGTCCCTGCATGGTAAGAACCGTCTTGATCTGTTTGCATTTGAATTCTTCAGTAAAGAACTGCTCTGCTGCAATACTGAATCATCATTGCTATCTGTCCTAATACTACTGCAAAGTTTTGACATCTTAATCGGGAACCTATCTTGCACCTCAAAACCTGCAACACCAAGGGCCCCTCAACTCATCAGACAGAAGAACTCCAGAACCAGAGTGTGCCCCGTAGGGATAAAAAGTTGCGCCGATCCCATTGCTACACACTGACCCAGGGAGCACCAGAACCGTAAGTTAAACTGAAACTAAGCCAATACTGCCACTCACTCATATGCATGCCCCTGAAGCCTGGTTGCTACACCTCAATCTTACATTGTGCATACATAGAGACTACAAGGGAAACTTCATCCCCAGACATGGGTATGATAGTTATATTAAAATACCACAAAATAATTTATTGTCTTAGGGATTTTTATATAAAGTACGTAATTATTTTTTGTATATCTTTATGTAACCATTTACTTTCATCAATTTAACATATGCCATAAAATGTCCATTTGTTGTTGTTTTGCTATTTATATAATTATATAAAAATTACATCATGCATTTAAAGAAAAAAGTAAGAAAAAAGACATGTTTAGGTAGAAAGCAACTAAGTACATTAAATCCCTTGCCCTTAGACATAGAGCTGAAGACTCTAAATATTTAATTATTGAAACAAATAAAATATGTTGACTTTATTGCAGAATCAGAGTGTTTTATATCTTAGTGGTATTTTGGCAGATAAGGAATCAATTTCCTTCCAATAATAATAAGAGGAAGAAATAAAATGCAAGGTCTCAGGTGATACAAAACAAATATTTGTCCAGCTCAGGGAGAAGCTTGTGGTTTTAACCTCAATTCCCTGATCTTGCCATTTTTTATTTATACCGTAGATATTTTGAGTTTAAAGTGAAGTAAAATGATTTCATTCACTATTGGTCTGAGGGCTCAGAAAATATTACAGTGTGACTTTTCAGATATACAGTGCCTTGCAAAAGTATTTACCCCCTTTTTTTGTATTTTGGTACATTACAGCCTTAAGTTCAATGTTTTGTTAATCTGAATTTTATGTGATGGATCAGAAAACAATAGTCTAAGTTGGTGAAGTAAAATGAGAAGAATATATAAATAAAATTATTGTTTAGAAAAAGAAAACAGAAATTTGGCATGTGCGTATGTATTCACCCCCTTTGTTAGGAAGCCCATAAAAAGCTCTGATGCAACCAATTACCTTCAGAAGTCACATAATTAGTTAAATGATGTCCACCTGTGTGCAATCTAAGTGTCACATGATCTGTCATTACATATACACACCTTCTTTGAAAGGCCCCAGAGGCTGCAACACCTAAGCAAGAGGCATCACTAACCAAACACTGCCATGAAGACCAAGGAACTCTCCAAACAAGTAAGGGACAATGTTGCTGAGAAGTACAAGTTAGGGTTAGGTTATAAAATAATATCCAAATCTTTGATGATCCCTAGGAGCACCATCAAATCTATCATAACCAAATCGAAAGAACATGGCACAACAGCAAACCTGCCAAGAGACGGCCGCCCAGCAAAACTCACCAACCGGGCAAGGAGGACCTTAATCAGAAAGGCAGCATAGAGACCTAAGGTAACCCTGCAGGAGCTTCAGAGTTCCAAAGCAGAGACTGAGTATCTGTACATAGGACGACAATAAGCCGTACGCTCCAGAGAGTTGGGCTTTATGGCAGAGTGGCCAGAAAAAAGCCATTACTTTCAGCTAAAAACAGAAAGTCACATTGTAAGTTTGCATGTGGGAGACTCCAAAAATGTTTGGAGGAAGGTAGAGCACCTTCCTCCAAACATTTTTGGAGTCTCCCACATGCAAACTTACAAGCGGTCTGCTGAAATGGAAAATTGTACTTTTTGCCATCAAGGAAAAAGCTATGTCTGGCACAAACCCAACACATCACATCACCCAAAGAACACCATCCCCACGTTGAAACATGGTGGTGGCAGTATCATGCTGTGGGGATGTTTTTCAGCAGCCGGGACTGGGAAACTGGTCAGGGTTGAGGGAAAGATGGATGGTGCTAAATACAGGGATATTCTTGAGCAAAACCTGTACCACTCTGTGCGTGAATGAGGCTAGGACAGAGGATTACCTTCCAGCAGGACAATGACCCTAAACACGCTGCTAAAGCAACACTTGAGTGGTTTAAGGGAAAACATGTAAATGTGTTGGAATAGCCTAGTAAAAGCCCAGATCTCAATCCAATAGAAAATCTGCGGTCAGACTTAAAGATTGCTGTTCACAAGCGCAACCCATCCAACTTGAAGGAGCTGGAGCAGTTTTGCAAGGAGGAATGGGCAAAAATCCCAGTGGTAAGATGTGCCAAGATCATAGAGACTTATTCAAAGCGACTTGGAGCTGTGATTGCCGCACAAGGTGACTCTACAAAGTATTGACTTTAGGAAGGGGAATAGTTATGCAAATTTACTTTTTCAGTTATTTTGTCCTATTTGTTGTTTGCTTCACAAAAAATAATAAAAAAAATCTTCAAAGTTGTGGGCATGTTCTGTAAATTAAATGATGCAAATCCTCAAACAATCTGTGGTGCAGTCATATGTTATAAAGCCTTTTTTGTCATGTATTAGTGGAAAAATATAAATATATTTGCCGTTCAGAGATGCAGTTATATGTTCTGAAGCCTTTTGTGGCGTGTATAAGTGGAAAAAGATAAATATATTTGCCATTCAGTGATGCAGTTATATGTTCTAAAGACTTTTGCGGTGGGTGGTAATGGTGAAATAAAAAAAAATATTTGCTGTTCTGGGGTGCAGTTATATGTTCTAAAACCTTTTTTGTCAAGTAATAGTGGAAAAAGAAAAATATATTTGCCATTCAGCGGTGCAGTTATATGTTCTAAAGACTTTTGTTGTGTGCATATGTGGAAAAATGTAAATATATTTGCCTTTCAGCTGTGCAGTTATATGTTCTAAAGCCTTTTGTGGTGTGTATAAGTGGTAAAAGTAAAATATATTTGCCGTTCAGCGGTGCAGTGATATGTAATAGAGCCCTTTTTGTCGTGCAATAGTGGCAAAATAAAAATATATTTGCCATTTAGCGGTGCAGTTATATGTTCTAAAGTTTTTTGTGGCGTTTATAAGTGGAAAAATAAAAATGTATTTGCTGTTCAGCAGTGCAGTTATATGTTCTAAAGCCTTTTGTGGCATGTATTAGTGGCAAAATTAAAATATATTTGACGTTCAGCTATGCAGTTATATGTTCTAAAGCCTTTTGTGTTGTGTATATGTGGAAAAACAAAAATATATTCGCTGTTCAGCAGTTCAGTTATCTGATCTAAAGCCTTTTGTGGCATGTATTAGTGGTAAAAGTAAAATATATTTGCCATTCAGCGGTGCAATGATATGTAATAAAGCCTTTTTTGACGTGTAATCGTGGCAAAATAAAAAATATTTGCCGTTCAGCGGTGCAGTTATATGTTCTAAATACTTTTGTGGCGTGTATGAGTGGAAAAAATATATATATATTCGCTGTTCAGCGGTGCAGTTAAATGTTCTAAATCCTTTTGTGGCATATAAAAGTGGCAAAAGTAAAATATATTTGTCGTTCAGTGGCCCTGTTATATATTTTAAAGCCCTTTTTGTTGTGTAATAGTGGCAAACTAAAAATATATTTGCTGTTCAGCGGTGCAGTTATATGTTCTAAAGCCTTTTGTGGCATGTATTAGTGGCAAAAGAAAAATATATTTGCCATTCAGCTGTGCAGTTATATGTTCTAAAGCCCTTTTTTCATGTAAATGTGGAAGAATAAAAATATATTTGCCGTTTAGCATTGAAGTTATATGTTCTAAAGACTTTTGTGGCGTGTATAAGTGGAAAAATAAAAATATATTTTCCATTCAGCTGTGCAGTCATATGTTAAAAATAATTTTTTGTCATGTAATAGTGGCAAAATAAAAATATGTTTGCCGTTCAGCGGTGCAGTTATATGTTCTAAAGCCTTTTGTGGCGTGTATAATTGGAAAAAGAAAAATATATTTTCCGTTCAGCTGTGCAGTTATATGTTCTAAAGACTTTTGTGGTGTGTATTAGTGGGGAAAGAAAAATATATTTGCCCTTCAGCAGTGCATTCATATGTTATAAAGCCCTTTTTGTCATGTATTAGTGGAAAAATAAAAGAAATTGCAGTTCAGCGGTGCAGTTATATGTTCTAAAGCCTATTTTGTTGTGAAATAGTGTAAAAAGAAATATATATTTGCCTTTCAGTGGTGCAGTTATATGTTCTAAAGCCTTTTGTGATGTGTATATGTGGACAAATATGAATATATTTGGCATTCAGCAGTGCAGTTATATGTTCTAAAGCCTTTTGTGGCGTGTATAAGTGGAAAAAGAAAAATATATTTGCCGTTCAGCAGTGCAGTTATATGTTCTAAAGCCTTTTTCGGCGTGTTTTAGTGGCAAAATAAAAAAAATATTTGCTGTTATGTGGTGCAGTTATATGTTCTAAAACCATTTTTGTCATGTAATAGTGGAAAAAGAAAAATATATTTGCCGTTCAGCAGTGCAGTTATATGTTCAAAAGCTTTTTTCGGCGTGTTTTAGTGGCAAAAAAAGTGGCAAAAAAATAAATAAATGATAATTGCTGTTCTGTGGTGCAGTTTTATGTTCTAAAACCTTTTGTGGCGTGTATAAATGGAAAAAGAAAAATATATTTGCCATTCAGCAGTGCATTTATATGTTCTAAAGCCTTTTGCGGCAAGTAATAGTGGCAAAATAAAAATATATATTTTCTGTTCTCCGGTGCAGTTATATGTTCCAAAACCTTTTTTGTCATTATATAGTGGAAAAAGAAAAATATATTTGCCATTCAGCGGTGCAGCTATATGATCTAAACCTTTTTTTGTCGTGTATAAGTGGAAAAATAAAAATATATTTGCTGTTCAGCTGTGCAGTTATATGTTCTAAAGAGTTTTGTGGAGTGTATTAGTGGCAAAAGTAAAATATATTTGCCGTTATATGTTATAATGCCCTTATTATCATGTAAGTGTGGCAAAATAAAAATATATTTGCTGTTCTGTGGTGCAGTTATATGTTTTAAAACCTTTTTTGTCATGTGTAAGTGGAAAAATAAAAATCAATTCGCTGTTCAGCAGTGCAGTTATATGTTCTAAAGCCTTTTGTGGTGTGTATAAGTGGAAAAATTAAAATATATTCGCTATTCAGCAGTGCAGTTATATGTTCTAGAGAATTTTGTGGCGTGTATTAGTGGCAAAAGTAAAATAAATTTGCAGTTATATGTTATAAAGCCCCTTTTTATCATGTAAGTGTGGCAAAATAAAAATATATTTGCCGTTCAGCAGTGCAGTTATATGTTCAAAAGCTTTTTTCGGCGTGTTTTAGTGGCAAAAAAAGTGGCAAAAAAATAAATAAATGATAATTGCTGTTCTGTGGTGCAGTTTTATGTTCTAAAACCTTTTGTGGCGTGTATAAATGGAAAAAGAAAAATATATTTGCCATTCAGCAGTGCATTTATATGTTCTAAAGCCTTTTGCGGCAAGTAATAGTGGCAAAATAAAAATATATATTTTCTGTTCTCCGGTGCAGTTATATGTTCCAAAACCTTTTTTGTCATTATATAGTGGAAAAAGAAAAATATATTTGCCATTCAGCGGTGCAGCTATATGATCTAAACCTTTTTTTGTCGTGTATAAGTGGAAAAATAAAAATATATTTGCTGTTCAGCTGTGCAGTTATATGTTCTAAAGAGTTTTGTGGAGTGTATTAGTGGCAAAAGTAAAATATATTTGCCGTTATATGTTATAATGCCCTTATTATCATGTAAGTGTGGCAAAATAAAAATATATTTGCTGTTCTGTGGTGCAGTTATATGTTTTAAAACCTTTTTTGTCATGTGTAAGTGGAAAAATAAAAATCAATTCGCTGTTCAGCAGTGCAGTTATATGTTCTAAAGCCTTTTGTGGTGTGTATAAGTGGAAAAATTAAAATATATTCGCTATTCAGCAGTGCAGTTATATGTTCTAGAGAATTTTGTGGCGTGTATTAGTGGCAAAAGTAAAATAAATTTGCAGTTATATGTTATAAAGCCCCTTTTTATCATGTAAGTGTGGCAAAATAAAAATATATTTGCCAATCAGCGGTGCAGTTTTATGTTCTAAAGCATTTTGTGGCGTGTATAAGTGGAAAAATAAAAATATATTTGACATTTAACAGTGCAGTTATATGTTCTAAAGCCTTTTGTGGCATGTATAGGTGGAAAAATAAAAATATATTTGCTGTTCAGCAGTGCAGTTATATGTTCTAAAGCATTTTGTGGGGTGTATAAGTGGAAAAAAATATATATATTTGCTGCTCAGCGGTGCAGTATATGTTCTAAAACCTTTTGTGGCATGTATAAGTGAAAAAATAAAAAAATCTATTTACCGTTCAGCAGTGCAGCTATACATTGTAAAGCCTTTTGTGGAGTGTATAATTGGAAAAAGAAAAATATATTTGCCATTCAGCAGTGCAGTTATACATTCTAAATCCTTTTGTGGTGTGTATTGCTGGCAAAAGTTAAATATATTTTCCGTTCAGCGGTGCAGTTATATGTTCTAAAGCCTTTTGTGGCATGTATAAGTGGAAAAAGAAAAATATATTTTCCGTTCAGCTGTTCAGTTATATGTTCTAAAGCAGGCATGTCCAAAGTGCGGCCCTCCAGCTGCTGCAAAACTACAACTCCCAGCATGCCTGGATAGCTTACAGCTATTAGGGCATGCTGGGAGTTGTAGTTTTGCAACAGCTGGAGGGCCGCACTTTGGACATGCCTGTGCTAAAGACTTTTGTGGCATTTATTAGTGGGAAAGAAAAATATATTTGCCGTTCAGCGGTGCAGTCATATGTTATAAAGCCCTTTTTGTCACGTATTAGTGGAAAAATAAAAAAATATTTGCCGTTTAGTGTTGCAGTTATATGTTCTAAAGTTATTTGTGGTATTTATAAGTAGTGATGTCCCGAACTGATCGCCGGCGAACAGTTCCCGGCGAACACAGCTTGTTCGCGTTCGCCGCGGCGGGCGAACATATGCGATGTTCGGTCCGCCCCCTATACATCATCATTGAGTAAACTTTGACTCTGTACCTCACAGTCAGCAGACACATTCCAGCCAATCAGCAGCAGACCCTCCCTCCCAGACCCTCCCACTTCCTGGACAGCATCCATTTTAGATTCATTCGGAAGCTGCATTCTCAGTGAGAGGAGGGACAGTGCTGCTGCTGCTGAGTCAATAGGGAAAGCGTTAGCTAGGGCAGTGTTCTGTGTCCACAGACTCATCTGCTGTCAGGACAGCGTCCTGACAGCACCCCAAAAAGCCCTTTTCAGGGCTGGTACATCAGTCTGCTTTTTTTTTATTTTTTATTTTTATATATATATATATATATATATATTGCAGTTGCCTGGCTGCCCATGAGTGAGAGGCTGCAGGCTCAGTCACAGACAGCACTGTGTACACACCATTCATACAGGGTGTGACAGAAAATACCTTGCAGATAAAAAAAATTATATTTAATATTTTTCTGTGATATAATCACATTTGCAAGCCCGTGTGTGTCAGGCCCACACAGACTGTATTGTGGCCACTGGCTAGTGGCTAGGCCTCCCCTCATAACGTTACAGGGTGTCACTCAAATACCTTGCAGATAAAAAAAAATCTATTCAATATTTTTCTGTGATATAATCACATTTGCAAGCCCGTGTGTGTCAGGCCCACACAGACTGTATTGTGGCCACTGGCTAGTGGCTAGGTCTCCACTCATACCGTTACAGGGTGTCACTCACTCAAATACCTTGCAAATAAAAAAAATTATATTTAATAATTTTCTGTGATATAAACACATTTGCAAGTCCGTGTGTGTCAGGCCCACACAGACTGTATTGTGGCCACTGGCTAGTGGCTAGGCCCCCACTCATACCGTTACAGGGTGTCACTCACTCAAATACCTTGCAAATAAAAAAATTATATTTTATATTTTTCTGTGATATGATCACAGTTGCAAGCCCGTGTGTGTCAGGCCCACACAGACTGCCCATTACTTATATAGGGTGGCACAGTACCTTGCACGCATAGTACCACTTATCTAAAAAAAAATGACAGGCAGAGGCAGGCCACCCCGCAGGGGCCGTCGTGGTCGTGGTGCTGTGATTTCCACTGGCCCTGGAATAATGCCCAGTGTTCAGAGGCCACGTACCCTGAACCCCAAAAATTCGGAGAAAATAGTTGACTGGTTTACACAGGACACCCAATCTTCAACAGCTTCCACTAAGAACCTTGACGCACCATCCTCCTCCTCTCCCGCCCGCCGCCACCACCACCACAGCCACCACAGCCGCTTCACTTGATCCCTCAGAGGAGTTATTTACACATCAGTTGGATGAAATTAGTGATGCGCAACCATTATTGCCAGAGGATGTAGATAACAGGGATATGTCTCAGTCAGGCAGCATTACACACATGGACGTACAGTGTGATGATGATGATGATGCTGTTGTACCCGCTGCTTCTTCCTTTGCTGAGGTGTCAGATACAAGTGAAGTGGTTGATGGTGACGATGTGTCCGTGGATGCCACGTGGGTGCCTGCTCAAAGAGAAGAAGAAGAGGGGGAAAGTTCAGAAGGGGAGACAGAGAGAAGGAGGAGACGAGGTGCAAGCAGGGGGAGGTCGTCGCAAGGAGCTAGTGGCACCGTCAGACAGCATGTATCGGCACCCGGGGTCAGCCAGAGAGCACGCCAATCAACGCATGCTGTTGCCACCACCAGAATGATGTCATTGCAAAGCTCAGCAGTGTGGCATTTTTTTTTGTGTGTCTGCCTCTGATAACAGCGATGCCATTTGCAACCTGTGCCAAAAGAAACTGTCGTGGGAAGTCCAACACCCACCTCGGTACAACTGCTTTGCGAAGGCACATGATCTCACATCACAAACGCCAATGGGATCAACACATGAGTACAAGCAGCACATAAACTCAAAGCCACCATCCTCCTCCAGGTCCAGCATCTTCAGCCACGTCAACCACTGCTGTCCTCCTTGCCCCCTCTCAACCACCCTCTCACCTTCAGCAGTTCCATCTCATCTGCCCACAGTCAGGTGTCTGTAAACGAAATGTTTGAGCGTAAGAAGCCAATGTCACTGAGTCACCCCCTTGCCCGGCGTCTGACAGCTGGCTTGACGGAACTCTTAGCCCGCCAGCTTTTACCATACCAGCTGGTGGAGTCTGTCGCTATTGGGACACCACAGTGGAAGGTACCCGGACGATTTTTTTTTTTTCAAAAAAGGCAATCCCAAACCTCTACTCAGTGATTGAAAAGGAAGTCATGGCATCTCTGGCATACAGTGTTGGGGCAAGGGTCCATCTGACAACTGATACCTGGTCTGCAAAGCACGGTCAGGGTAGGTATATCACCTACACTGCATATTGGGTCAACCTGCCGACGGCTGCCAAGCATGGAATGTGTGGCTCTGCAGCGGAGTTGGTGACTGCGCCACGACTTGCAGGCAGGCCTACTGCCACCTCCTCTACTCCTCCTACTCCATCCTCTTCCATAACCTCCTTGGCTCTTCTGCTGCGGTGTCTGGCTGCACATCAACTGAATACCCCCAGCTCCCCAGGGGCTATTCCACATCCCGGATACGACAGTGTCACGCTGTCTTGGAGTTGACTTGCCTGAAAGCAGAGAGCCACACCGGACCAGCACTCCTGTCCGCTCTGAACGCACAGGTGGATCAGTGGCTGACCCCGCACCAACTGGAGATCGGCAAAGTGGTGTGTGACAATGGAAGCAATTTGTTGGCGGCATTAAATTTGGGCAAATTGTCACATGTGCCGTGCATGGCACATGTGTTGAATTTCATCGTACAACGCTTTGTGTCTAAGTACCCAGGCTTACAGGACGTCCTCAAGCAGGCCAGGAAGGTGTGTGGCCATTTCAGGCGTTCCTACACAGCCATGGCACACTTTTCAGACATTCAGCACCGAAACAACATGCCAGTGAGGCGCTTGGTTTGCGACAGCCCGACACGTTGGAATTCAACACTCCTAATGTTCGACTGCCTGCTCCAACAAGAAAAAGCCGTCAACGAGTATTTGTATGACTGGGGTGCTAGGACAGCCTCTGCGGAGCTGGGAATTTTTTTGCCACGTTACTGGACGCTCATGCGCAATGCCTGTAGGCTCATGCGTCCTTTTGAGGAGGTGACAAAACTAGTCAGTCGCACCGAAAGCACCATCAGCGACCTCATCCCATTTGTTTTCTTCCTGGAGCGTGCCCTGCGAAGAGTGCTGGATCAGGCTGTAGATGAGCGTGAAGAGGAAGAGGAAGAGTTGTGGTCACCATCACCACCAGAAACAGCCTTGTCATCATCGCTTGCCGGACCTGCGGCAACGCTGGAAGAGGAGTATGAGGAAGAGGAGTCAGAGGAGGAATGTGGCTTTGAGGAGGAGGAAGACCAACCACAGCAGGCATCCCAGGGTGCTCGTTTTTGTCACCTATCTGGAACCCGTGGAGTAGTACGTGGCTGGGGGGAAGAACAGACTGTCAATGACATCAGTAAGGACAAGGAATGGGAAATGAGTAGCTCGGCATCCAACCTTGTGCAAATGGGGTCTTTCATGCTGTCATGTCTGTTGAGGGACCCTCGTATAAAAAGGATGAAGGAGAACGACCTGTACTGGGTGGCCACGTTACTAGACCCCCGGTATCAGCAGAAAGTGGCAGAAATGTTACCAAATTACCGAAAGTCAGAAAGGTTGCAGCAGTTCAAAACCAAACAAAAAAATATGCTTTAGGCCTCATGCACACGACCGTTTTTTTTTAAGGTCCGCAAAAACGGGGTCCGTAGGACCGTGATCCGTGACCGTTTTTTCATCCGTGGGTCTTCCTTGATTTTTGGAGGATCCACGGACATGAAAAAAAAAAAATGAAATCAAAGTCAAGTTTGCCATTGAAATGATAGGAGAAAACGGACACGGATCACGGACACGGATCACGGATGCGGATGACAATCTTGTGTGCATCCGTGTTTTTTCACGGACCCATTGACTTGAATGGGTCCGTGAACCGTTGGCCGTGAAAAAAATAGGACAGGTCATATTTTTTTCACGGCCAGGAAAAACGGATCACGGATGCGGCTGCCAAACGGTGCATTTTCCGATTTTTCCACGGACCCATTGAAAGTCAATGGGTCCGTGAAAAAAAATGGAAAACGGCACAACGGCCACGGATGCACACAACGGTCGTGTGCATGAGGCCTTACACAGCTTATAAGGGGGATGTCACAGCACAACGGTAATCTAACAGGGGAAGAGGTGAAAGTAATCCTCCTCCTACCATGACCACGGCGGCAAGGACAGGACTCTTTACAGATGTGTTGTTGATGGAGGACATGCAGAGCTTTTTTCAGTCCTACACATCGCCACAGCCCTTCAGGATCCAGCCTTAGAGAACGACTCGACCGACAGGTAGCAGACTACCTCGCCTTAACTGCAGATATCGACACTCTGAGGAGCGATGAACCCATTGACTCCTGGGTGTGCAGGCTTGACCTGTGGCCTGAACTATCCCAGTTTGCGATAGAACTTCTGGCCTGCCCCGCTTCAAGTGTCCTGTCAGAAAGGACCTTCAGTGCAGCAGGAGGTAATGTCACTGAGAAGAGAAGTCGTCTAGGTCAAAAAAGTGTTGATTACCTCACCTTTATTAAGATGAATGAGGCATGGATCCCGAAGGGACTGACACTGGGGGATACGTTTGACTAACAAAAGGCCTGATGACATGCCTTGGCCTCAAAATGGGCCCCACGCTGCTGTATTTAATGTCTGCATACCGGATGACTTTTGTGAATTCTTCGCCACCAACTAGGGTTCAAGCCGCAATGTTTTAGTCACCTTTCTGCCTGGAAAACATAAGCGGCTGCAATAATACCAAATTTTTCAGGCATGTGTACATGCCTAATTTTTCTGGCCTCTAGTGCGGCACTGTGGCTGCAAAAACAAAACAAAAAAAAGGCACATACATGTGTCAATTCCCCTCCGTGATCGGTACCTTGTTGTGGTGAAGGGGCTTGCGTATCACAATGAAGCGATCATCACCTCTATGAGTGTGTTGGCAATGTTGCCACACCCCAGATAAGGCCGTTGCTTCATTATAATCAGACTAAAAGCGATCGGCTGGATAATTTTTCATAGAGAAAACATTTATTTGTTATTATTTTTTTTCAGTTGTATGGGTTTTTAATACATAAAATAAAAAAAATCATAATAAAGTCTTAGAAATAATGCAGACAATTTAAAAATTCCCCATCAATTCCAATACAAAGCAAGTACAGAGCTCAGAACAAAATTATATTATGGAATATAGCAGTGCTAAGTTGAAATCGCCATGCGATTACTTCGAGTTATATTAATCGCATTGCAATATCAACTTTTTACGTATATTCTTAATATTGCTCTAACTTCGTCTTTTAGAATATTACAATACGAATATTCTAAAAGACGAAGTTAGCGCAATATTACGAATATTCTAAAAGACGAAGTAAGAGCAATATTACGAATATTCTAAAAGACGAAGTTAGAGCAATATTACGAATATTCTAAAAAACGAAGTTAGAGCAATATTACGAAATTTCGTAAAATACCCATATAGATTGTAATTTAGCTAATATGGAATATAGCAGTGCTAAGAAGCGGCAACGGGCACTGACTGGAGCAGCCAGGAAGCCAGGAATCCAAAGGACAGGTAAGAACAACTTTAGGGAAGTGGGAAAGAAAAAAATATAACAATAAAAAAAAAACACGAATATTCGATTTCGCGAATATATAGAACGATATTCTAAATATTCGCAAAATCTCGAAATTGCGATATTTGAGAAAAAAATTCGCAATTCTAATATTCGCGCTCAACACTAAAAACAGCGTCTAATATACCTTTTTGGAGTTAAAAAAAATCGCATCTACAGCCTGCCAGCGAATGATCGCAGCTGGCAGGCTGTAGATCAACTCGTTTACCTCGCAATCCTGTGAACGCGCGCCCTGCGTTAGGCGGTCGGGAGGCGGTTAATAAAACAGGTTTTGTAGACCTCTAGGTGGAATCAGCTAACGATGGTGTAAAAAGAGTGCGCTGCCTCTTGGCGCTAACATCAAGAGGGTTCCTCTCTTCAGCTGCACAGTTAGATGCATTTCTCTCAGATGCAGGGGATCTCCCTCCTATGGAATCTGCCAGCACTGTACATGTCCTTTTCCTAATGGCAGGTTTACACAACTCAGATGTTGGGCAGATTACTGTATAGGGGACAAACATTCCTATAAACAGTCATTCCTGATAATCTGACCATCTAAAAATTTAGCCAATCACAGGATAAACAAGAGAAAATCTCGTTCAACTGTGGTTCATGCAAGCAACTAAATTATAATTTTTAGGCAGCAGATTGTGCTGTCTAAACAGCACTCTGATGCCCAGAAACAATGTGTCTGTAGGAGAATGAGAAATAGCAGTAATGATCCTTTATCCTCAAAGTGTGGAGATGATCGATGCATGTAAATGCAGCGCTTTACCCCCACTGAATTATCAACCAGTTGTTGGGAAGGAGTGCTTCCTTCCCAACAATTGGGCACTCCTCGTATTGTCCAGTGACCTCTAGAAGCAGTGTAAAAGCAGTTGTTCAATCAGGCCTAGGATCTTTGCTTAAGTAGCTTTGACATGCCCCCATTTCCTGAGAGATGTATTCTGAGTCTCTGATACTAGGGATGGATCTTGCATGGCAAAAGGTAGCGGACTGCAAATTAGGTGGAAGTGAGGCCCCTAGTGGCCATGACTTTACAGTTTTTTTGTAAGGTGGGTGCAGGGACATTTTACACCATTCTCTATTAAATGAAATTAAATTGTGTGAAAGTACAGTGACTCTTTAAGTTGTGAAATTGGCATGTGCGTATGTATTCACCCCCTTTGATAGGAAGCCCATAAAAAACTCTGGTTCAACCAATTACCTTCAGAAGTCACATAATTAGTGAAATGATGTCCACCTGTGTGTAATCTAAGTGTCACATGATCTATCATTACATATACACACCTTTTCTGAAAGGCCCCAGAGGCTGCAACACCTAAGCAAGAGGCATCACTAACCAAACACTGCCATGAAGACCAATGAACTCTCTAAACAAGTAAGGGACAATGTTGTTGAGAAGTCAGGGTTAGGTTATAAAAATATATCAAAATCTTTGATTATCCCTAGGAGCAAATTAAATCTATCATAACCAAATGGATATAACATCGCACAACACCAAACCTTCCAAGAGACGGATGCCCACCAAAACTCACGGACCTGGCAAGGAGGGCATTAATCAGAGAGGCAGCACAGAGACCTAGGATAAACCTGGAGGAGCTGCAGAGTTCCACAGCAGAGACTGGAGTATCTGTACATAGGACGACAATAAGCGGTATGCTCCAGAGAGTTGGGCTTTATGGCAGAGTGGCCAGAAGAAAGCCATTACTTTCAGCTAAAAACAAAAAGGCACGTTATGAGTTTGCGAAAAGGCATGTGGGAGACTCCCAAAATGTATGGCGGAAGGTTCTCTGGTCTGATGAGACTAAGGATGGATCTTGCCTGGCAAAAGGTAGCGGACTGCAAATTAGGTGGAAGTGAGGACCCCAGTTGCCATGACTTTACAGCTTTTTTGTCAGATGGGTGCAGGCATATTTTACACCATCCTCTATTAAATGAAATGAAATTGTGTGAAAGTACAGTGACTCTTTAAGTTGTGAAGAAATGCAAATTCACCCATTTTCTCATTTAAAATAGCACTTTCCTGATCACAAAAACAGTATGTGGTGAATTAATATCAATCATTTTTTTTTAAGACCTGTCCCGCCTTGTCTGTTTTAGTTAATACTTTCAATCCCCATGTAATTACAATTCTGGAGCATCTTTTCATATGGTATAACTATTTTTTTGTGCATTCATCTATTATTCCTGCAAGAAGTTTATGAATGAAATGCCAGCAGTCTGCAAAAAGGTCAAACTGGGTGGTACCAGTTGAAGGTCCCTGCATAGTCTGCAGGGGCGTAGCGTGGGGGGGGCCGGAGGGGCCGTTGCCCCGGGCGCCAAATTGCAGGGGGCGCCAGGCATCCGAAATTTCAATGAGGGCTACGGGAGCCTATGGCTCCCGTCCCCTCCGTTATGCCCCATAGGCTTCAGGCCACTAGGCCTGAAGCCTATAAGGCAGTAGAGGCGAGCGACGCAGGACTCGGTCACGATAACCTCACTGTGACCTCCTGCGTCGGGTCTCGCGAGATGACGCGATGACGCGGCGCAGGAAGGCACAGTGAGGCGTTCGTGACCGCCTGCGGCGGGAACAAGCGGGGATGGAGATGGGTAAGTATTTTTTTTTATGTTAACTTACCTAATTGCAGAGGCTCTGGCGGCAGTATGGGGGGTGGGAGAGGAGAGGAGAGGACTGGAGCAGAAAGGGGCGATTATATTAGCAAAGAGGGGGGCCAGTACATTAATAACAGAGGGGCCATTACATTAATAACAAAGAGGGGGACATTATATTAGCAAAGAGGGGCCATTACATTAATAATAAAAAGGGGGCCATTATATTAATAATAAAGAGGGGGGCCAGTACATTAATAACAGAGGGGCCATTACATTAATAACAAAGAGGGGGACATTATATTAGCAAAGAGGGGGGCCAGTACATTAATAATAAAAAGGGGGCCATTATATTAATAATAAAGAGGGGGCCAGTACATTATTATTATTAATGTAATGACCCCCTCTTTATTATTAATATAATGGCCCCCTCTTTATTATTAATATAATGGCCCCCTCTTTATTATTAATGTATTGGCCCCCTCTTTATTATTAATGTAATGGCCCCTCTTTATTATTAATGTAATGACCCCCTCTTTATTATTAATATAATGGCCCCCTCTTTATTATTAATATAATGACCCCCTCTTCATTATTAATGTAATGGCCCCTCTTTATTATTAATGTATTGGCCCCCTCTTTATTATTAATGTAATGACCCCCTCTTTATTATTAATATAATGACCCCCTCTTTATTATTAATGTAATGACCCCCTCTTTGTTATTAATGTAATGGCCCCCTCTTTATTATTAATGTAATGGCCCCTCTTTGCTAATATAATGGCCCCCTCTTTGTTATTAAAGAGGGGGCCAGTACATTAATAATAAAGAGGGGGCCATTATAATATACAGGGGGAATGAAAGCTATCTGTCTGGCTCTAGCTCAGTATTGGGGGGCAGCAGGATGACAGTGTTGAAGGAAGGAGAGCATGATAGTAAAGTGAGGAACCTAAATTTTTTTCGGTGAAACTCTGCAGAGACAAGAAGCGGCTGAAAGAAGTTATCATGGCGGTCTTATCTCTGAATGAAGACGTCGAGGAGAGTCTACATCACAGGAGACGTCACTGGATGTAACAGGTATGGGGCGGTATTCTACTGTAATAATAATGTCCATCCACATATCTGTTTCATGGTAGGGTTGGGGGAGAAGATTGAGAATTTGGCCCATACTGCCGCATTCTGGCCCCAGACTTCAGGTCACACTGTACGTGTTCAGAATTCTGGGGCCTCACACCCATCTACTACATTATCTGTACTCAGAGAGTTATCTCTGTGTTATCTGAGGTGTAACATAGGACTGCTAGTGATCTACTACAGTATCTGTTAAAAGTGGCGTGCCTGGGGTAGGCGCGGGGGGGCGCAATTTTTGGCTTGCCCCGGGTGCTGGCAACCCACGCTACGCCACTGATAGTCTGATACTGGTAGCACTGACTGGATAATGTCAGACTGTACAGTGACACACCTCTAACTGGTAGTACCCAGTTGAACCTTTTTTGTATAAAGTGCATACAGCTATATGTAAAAAATGCACCAGAATTTATATTACACGAGGATTACAAGTAGTTACTATAACAGGAGAGGTGATAGACCCACCTTAAGGCAGGAAATACCACTTACTAGACAGAGCCCATATAACAGGTGATAAATGGTCTTTGGAATCCCTAGTGCTTGGACTCCCATGGAACACTCAAGAAGGATCATGAGCTCTTGTTTCTTCAGTCATGAGGAGTTTGAATAGGGCAGTGGTTGGCAGGTGATTGGTTACTCTGTTCAATGTTTATGGGGCTAAAGAATAGAGACAAGCATTTCACTTTCCTGGCTCTGTCCGCCCCATAGACTTTGAATTGAGGGGCACCAGGCATATGTCTTATTGTCACTTTATTTATTGTGGTGAGAAGAAACAGGACACCCGTTCTAGTCATCAGGACACCCGTTCTAGTCATCCTGGTCCCTGCTATGGATAGGTGATAAATTTCCATTGTGGGACAACCCCTTTAATGAAGCCTATTTTACATGTGGGAATATGTCCTAGAAGGCTTTTATTTTTGATCACTGGTTGCCAACTTTGAATAATAAGCCAGATAGACAAAAAAAATGTATAAATATTGCTTAAAATGGTCAACACTGGATAGAAAATTGTGTTTACCCTGTTTTCTTAAGTGTCTATAAATAATTGCCTTCACCCAGATAAGCTCAAAACTTTTCATTGCAGAAACCGATTCAAGAAGAACATTTTGACCTTCAGTCTCAGGTGTAATCTTTGAACAACGCAATCACTTGTTAACACAGTTCTGCATACAGCTCACCTCCCCTTGCAATACATAAAATAAAAGTACTAAAATCAGCAACTGGCTCAGAGATGCAATCTTTTTTCACTTAAGACTTCTCTTCTGCACAATCTCTTTATTGAAGTGGTGCATATATAACTATCGGGTTTCAAAGACAATCTCACAGAAACACCTGAAGGTATTATTCATAAAGCTCTCTATCTTACAATGGCAACCAAAGCATGGTACAGATAGCTTGTTGAAGTGCAGAATTTTAATGCAGTAAAATGTTGAAGCCCTTTTCCTTAGGGAAAATGACATTATTTATTGAGTACATTAGCAAGGTTTATAACAAACGGCCTTGATGCTTTTCTGTACCCATTAGCAAGACAGTTTTATGACCATTTTTACAGAGTTATGTTATTAATAGCAAGGCACTGGCTGCTTCAATGTAAAATAAATATAACTTTATGATAAAATCCAATCTGGTAATAATATTGACAGAGGTGTACTGCAATATTTCTATATTTCACCAGGAAGAGCCGGAAAACCAATATTTATGTCTCTTCAATAATCAACTGCAAATGTTTTTGCCTCTAAGTTACACTTATGAGATAAACTAAGAAGCTGTTCTGAAAATAAAAGTATTAATATTTGTATTACATATTAATGAGTGACTTCGAATAAGTTGATTTGATTATCTTAGTCCCAGTAGGAGAAATTAACAAAAATTGGAGCAGATTCATGAGAATGTCTAAAGAAAAACGGTCTCTGTTGCCTATAGCAACCACACAGATTTCATTTTCTAAAGCACTGTAGAAACTGAAATCTGTGTTGAGTGGTTGCTATAGGCAACAAAGAAATCATTTCATAAAACTTGGCATATTATCACAAACATGCAGTAGTTATAAGTGTAATTTAACTTTAGAGGGAAGAGCTGCCTCCGATTACAAGTAGCTCTCCTTTCAATCACACTGCTGCCCAAGCTATGCTTGAGATTTTTTTGGGTGCTTTTCCTACTGCCCAACGAGCCACTACAGGGGGTGTGCTTAGTTAAACGCCCACTTATCTTATTCGCCGCTCATGCACGCACACCTCTGGAGCATGAGCACCCTATTTCTAGCTGACCATTACAGAGCCAAATTGCTTGCATCATCATCGTCACCAGTTGCGGCTGGCACTCTTCCATTTCCTCTAATCATTTACTGCTCCCCTGCAAATGCTCCTAATGAGTGGCGGGATAACACCTGCCAATGAAATTGAATGAGGGCATATCTGGAAATGTTATCTGGCTCTCAAGATGAGCAAGTAATGGACCAGCTTCCTATCCACACTGTTCTATATTTTCTGCAAGGGTGGCAATGATTATTTCCTACAGTGCTGATTAGAGACAAGCAGGATATTTTCAGGTTGTTGAGTATATAGTCCAACAACCACCCAAGTGTGAGAGGACACAACACCTCGCTACACTAGCCTATATTGGCTAAGGTGCTCGTGTGTGCTTGCACGCTCTTACTGAGGGTGTCAGCATTATTCAGAGGTCATTCTGATCATTGACTAAGTGTTGGATGTTGGAAGACTTAGGTTTCCGTACACAGCACTCCTGATGTATCAGTGACACTATAGTAGTTATTTGGTTCTGCTCCTAGTGCAAACAACACCCTTTATGCCTGTAATGACTGGGCGGTTGACCATCATTTTACAATATACTAATAGTGTGTTTTTAGCGTTCTAATCAGGCATTAAACTATTGCAATTTTTTAGTGCAAAAATAATTATCAGTCTTAGTTTTTGTTATGTACAGTGCCTTGCAAAAGCATTCACCCCATTGAGTTTTTTTTGTATTTTGTTACATTACAGCCTTAAGTTCAATGTTTTGTTAATCTGAATTTTATGCGATGGATCAGAACATACTAGTCTAAGTTGGTGAAGTGAAATGAGAAAAATATATAAATAAAACTATTGTTTAGAAATAGAAAACAGAAAATTGGCATGTGCGTATGTATTCACCCCCTTTGTTAGGAAGCCCATAAAAAGCTCTGATGCAACCAATTACCTTCAGAAGTCACATAATTAGTGAAATGATGTCCACCTGTGTGCAATCTAAGTGTCACACGATCTGTCATTACATATACACACCTTTTTTGAAAGGCCCCAGAGCCTGCAACACCTAAGCAAGAGGCATCACTAACCAAACACTGCCATGAAGACCAAGGAACTCTCCAAACAAGTAAGGGACAATGTTGTTGAGAAGTATAAGTCAGGGTTAGGTTATAAAAAAAATATCCAAATCTTAGATAATCCCCTAGGAGCACCATCAAATCTATCATAACCAAATGGAAAGAACATGGCGCAACAGCAAACCTGCCAAGAGACGGCCACCCACCAAAGCTAACGGATAGGGCAAAAAGGGAATTGATCAGAGAGGCAGCACAGAGACCAAAGGTAACCCTGGAGGAGCTGCAGAGTTCCACAGCAGAGACTAGAGTATCTGTACATAGGACGACAATAAGCCGTACACTCCAGAGAGTTGGGCTTTATGGCAGAGTGGCCAGAAGAAAGCCAATACTTTCAGCTAAAAACAAAAAGGCACGTTGTGAGTTTGCGAAAAGGCATGTGGGAGACTCCCAAAATGTATGGAGGAAGGTGCTCTGGTCCGATGAGACTAAAATTGAACTTTTGGGCCATCAAAGAAAAGCTATGTCTGGAGCAAACCCAACACCTCACATCTCCCAAAGAACACCATCCCCACAGTGAAACATCGTGGTGGCAGCATCATGCTGTGGGGATGTTTTTCAGCAGCCGGGACTGGGGAACTGGTCAGAGTTGAGGGAAAGATTAACTTTGTGCATGATTTGAGGCTTCAGTGGAAACATGTAATTGTGTTGGAATGGCCTAGTCAAAGCCCAGATCTCAATCCAATAGAAAATCTGTGGTCAGACTTAAAGATTGCTGTTCACAAGCACAAACCATCCAACTTGAAGGCGCTGGAGCAGTTTTGCAAGGAGGAATGGGCAAAAATCCCAGTGGTAAGATGTAATAAAAATAAAATCTTCAAAGTTGTGGGCATGTTCTGTAAATTAAATGATGCAAATACTCGAACAATCCATGTTAATTTCAGGTTGTGAGGCACCAAAATATGAAAAAAGTCAAGGGGGATGAATACTTTTGCAAGGCACTGTATATTTTTTTTTTTTTTAGGAGGGGATGGCAGGTTTTTATCTGGGGATATTAGCTGAGACAAATAGATGGGAGACCCTTTGGAGGCCTTTTCAGAAAAACAATACCCACCACAATCACAAAATGTCAGCATATCCATCTCTTTCAAAAAGTCTATCAAAAATCCATAAAAAATCATATCTCTGCTTGGTTTGGAAGTTGAAACATTTGAGACATATATTAAACATAAAATTGTCTCGAAGGGGCTGAGAAATCCTATTCTACCAGCGACTTGGCTCCACTCTAGTGGCTTAAAAAAAAAATCGGAAAAGGAGTCTATAGAGTTGTCTCTCTGCCTTCAACACAAGCACTGAGTTCCAGGGAAGGATAATCTTAAGGCTTCTGTACACCAAGACATTTTGGACAATTATATGCTTCTAACTTTGTAGGAACAATTTTGGGAAGGCCTTTACCTATAGTTAGGTTCATGAAGACATGGTTTGGCAAGTTTGGTGCGGATAAACTTGACTGGCCTGAACAGAGATCTGACTTCAACCCCTTTGGTATGAACTAGAAAAGAGATTGTGATCCCAGCGCTCCTGTCCAACATCATTGCCTGACCTCACAAATGCTCTTTTTGTTGAATGAGAAAAAATTCCCACAGACACACTCCGAAATTTTGCAGAAAGCCTTCCCAAAAGATTAGAAGCTATTTTTGTTGCAAAAGTAGAAACCAACTTCATATTAATGGATATAGAAAGGAATGTATAAAATCTCCTGTAGGGGAAATGTGTAGATGTTCAATTGTTTTGACCCTATAGTGCAGTTTTGCATTGTGTATGTGTAGTACCCCAGATCAGTTATGTTATGTATATCACAGTTTTTTCCTAGCCGTTACTATCAGCAAGGAAGGATGGCAAAGGTTGGAAGGAACAGGGTTAACCACCCTGTTCCTCCCCTTTTGGTAAGAGTGGGATGGTCTTTCTTCTGCCAAGTGGCGGAGTTCCTGTGTAACTACAGAGTGGGAAGGAAGAAACTTGCTGTGCCATGGTAACGGCAGGTTACGGCGCGCTGAGTGTTTCCAAGTGACTGGTTGCGTGTGATGTGACACGCTCCAGCTGGGGGTGGGCTTGAGCACCGTGATGTTGGGCCCAGCCGCATTATTATAGGTATGCGCCATTATGAGTCTCAGGTGCAGTTCATTTTGAGGCCTATATATTACCCCACTTGTTTTATGCATATTGCCTCCTGACAAAGCTAATCTTGTCGCAAAACACGCATCAAGTGTGTTTGCTATACAGGGTAGACTGGACCAACGCCATTATGGCTTTATGCACATATGTATGACCTTTTATGTTTTTTCCATTTTGACCTCATTGTTTACTTGTGGAGCTGCCTTGTATTGTATGTTACATTAACACTGTTGTTATATTGTGCTGTTATATGGCTCAAGGTTATTGAATCCCAATATATCCGGTCGGTATGCATGTGAGGTAATGTTATTGCATAGATTGCTGCCTCCTAATAAGGGTGTTTCATACTATATTTATTAAATGCACACAGAACGGACTTCTTTGGGATTGTTTATCTATTTTATATGGTGGCTGCTTGAGTGACATCGGATCCATTATGTTAATATTCGATTTTCATTTGTTGGGATGCATACTGGTATACCTGATGATAAGATATACCTGTGTAAACATATTGGCCTAGTACATTTACCTTGTATTAGTTCTGTTTCTGTAGCAGTTTTATGGGGCTTTGTTTCATCTTGCCTCAATTACAGTATGTAATATTTAATAAATTATATATTTTTATTATATGTGAAGTGAGGGAATATAGACAAGCTGACCTTTACCAAGCAAACACTAGGCCAGCATCACCTAACTGCTGAATTGCCACCAGCCAACCTGCTGCCATATTCTTGCTGGTGCCAGAAAAGAAATGCACTAAGCCCTGCTGCTGTTACAATGGGCTGCCCAACACGGGTGATCGAGTCCCGGTGTTTAGGTATGCTGAGTGGTGATGAGTCCTTAATAATTTCTGTCATGGTGCTCCTACCTGGATGCTGTTGCTCCCTGGGGTTAGGCTCTGTAGCAACAAAGGAGTTGTAGTTGGTGGAGTAAGTAGAGTCCAGACTTTTAATGGTTTTTACTTGAATAAATGTGCAATAATCTTGCATCATCCAAACAATGTTTAATTTTTATCCTGGATCCAGTAGGCTAGAAGTAAACTGGCAGGTAAACTTGAATTCTTTGCTTTCCCTCTCTGCTGCTGTGCCAATCTTTGGCTTCAGTCTGATTCCTATCAGCTTTAGTTACTGTTTATTATGAGAGTGAGGTATTCTGTGACCCGTTTTGCTAAGTAGGATGTCTTTGGCATCATTTATCCTCTCAGAGGTACTACTGTAAGTCCTTTTATATATCAGGAGTGGGCTGCTCTCTGAGCTACTTTCCTAAAGCTCCTGCAGCAGTGAGAGGAAAATGTTCCCTCACTGCACTATGCTGCTTCACTCTCAACTCCACTACAGCTTCCTGCAATCCCTCACTTGGAAAGAACAGACTAGCCTATTTCTGCCCAAAAAGGGGGGGGGGGGGAGAATGAAATGATAAGTTCCATTCTGACTAAAGATCTCTCTGCCAGATACACTGCCACCTGCTGGTGAACCAAGCACAGTTTTTGCATATAACAAAATTACACTTTGCTGGTGGTGGTACACTTGGTGGTGCAAGCCAATACAATGGTGGCAAACAGGCTAGAAATAGGAATGTAGGAGTGGCAATGTCCCTCTGGGCCACTACATTACTGCATGTATTTCAAATTATGTATTGCATTCAGTAAAAAGGACTTTGTTATGTTTACTTTGGGCCTCATTCTTCAGTAATACAGATATAGCCAAACTAAAACTTGAAAATTTACATTGGAAAAAAAAAACATTGAAAATGTAGTTAACTTTTTCATGCCATTCTTTATTTAATGCATTAACCATCAAGTGCAGCTTGGCTGTATCTATATAATTCCACTGCACTGATCCCCAGGGAGCAACGACCTGAGGGTGTACACCATGACACAACACTTCATTATGGCCACTTCCACTCCTATCCTCTACACCAACTCCTCAGGTAGTCACTGCAGATGTCCCCACATAGCTGTTTAAGAGAACACTAAATGTAATATAATGTGTGGATCATGCCACAGTTTTATTCTTACAGATTTGTTTGGAATCTATGAAAAAATATGTTTGTATTGCCTTTGAATACAGTATGTTAAAAGCATAAGAAGGACACCTTATAGATCCATAAAACTTGACCTAGTTTTTTCACAGTAGTCAGATGCTACCCGGGCCATTTTTACATTGACCTAAAGCAGTCACATGTTAATGTCCATATTGCAGCCAAAGCACTACGACCATATTTTTCTCATGTGGTTCTATTAAACCAAGTAAACATTACAATAGGGAATACAAGCATTTGATTCTGTTGTGAATTAATGCTATGTTGGCTTTGTAAAAATATTCCAATTTTTTTTTATTGTTCTGTAAAAGTTACCAGAACTACTTTTCCAATTAAATACTCTTGCTCTAACTATTTACTACAACAGCTTCTATATCAACTCTAAGTAATGCATTGCATAGTTTTCCACTTACTTTTAACTCTAAACATCTTGTTTGACATACAGTTATCAAAAATGACTAAAGTGTATTGTTTTACGAATACTGAAAGATAGTTTTGCTTACTGATTCAGCCTATGTGCATAAATATATTGTTCAACCTACACTTTCTAAAAGCTATATAGATGTAAGTTTAACTTTTGTCAAGTAATTACGTTGAACACACTAAAGTTTTGACATTTTAATGCATTTTACTACACATTGTCAATCAGAAGATTAATTGTGATGCTTGAGTATAAGGACTTGAGTGTGAAGAGACACTAAAGTTTTCAACTTCGTGAAGAATGTAAATTTTAGTGGCACAGTACTGCAAAAACACAATACTATGCCAAATTAATGCACCAACTACTGCCACAATTTAAAAAAATTAACAGCTAATCAAAATGCCCTCCTCCAGTTTTCAAGAATTAGTATGCAGTAAATTGTATAAACTGAGGTTTTCCAACAGAGTCCCAACCACATAATGTCATAACAGTGTAAACCATATGACACCATAACAATGTAATTAATGTAAATTTACATATATTTTTCATATATGCATAACACGAGTCACACAAATAAATATAAAGGGTGTAAATGTACTATGGGAGATAACTGATTCCCATAAAAAGGATAGGTGGGGGGTCTAATAGATTAAACAGCAAAGAAAAGACAGGGAAACCAATACCATCTGGTAAACATTTAGGTAGCAGATGTTATATATATAGTGTTAGCAGTGGGAAACTAAATAAGGACCTGTGACATTTAGGAGGTCTACATAACAGACTTAGTAGTCTGGTTATTCACAATGAAGAATTTGGGGATTTTGGAACTCAACAAAGGGCTTTCAGGTGAAAACATGTCCAGTACCCTGCACTCATACCCATCAATCATCAGACAATTTTATATGTTTACATTTTTGAGGTGAAATATATTTTTTATGTAAAATTCTAAGTAAAACGATGATTAAAAAATACAATATATTTGAATATGACACAGCATATATCTCAAAACGAATCAAAACATTTTGAATAATAATTTATAACCCACAACTTATAAATGCACTTTACATCACAGTTTCTACTAAAACAACAGCCTTTAGGATTAAGACTAGAACATTTTCCCTACTCCCAGTGCAATAAATGATACTTACCTTCTTTGATGTAAAACATCAAATACATTGATAAATTAATTTAAATGTCACTCACATTTAAATAGACCCTAATATGTTCAGTCAAGTCGGAAAAGTGTTAAGGGTGTTGTGAGAAGTATAATAAATCATGTTTAAATTTATAATTGGATACCAAATAACTGCAGTATATTAAATCCTAAGTAGTTGACCTACTGTAATTTATTTAGAGGGTTATACAACTTAGAAACTTGAGTAAATCCAACATATCTGTATAACATTTGTAAACATGTTTACATATTACCTTAAAATGTTATAAAATATATTATATTTTAAAACTTTTTCTTAAATTTAATGTTTGACAAACATTATTATTACTATATTTGCTTTTGCTGTACTACAATAGCAGACTAATGTTAAAAATAATCCAACAACACAAAGCCTCAATTATGTGGGCATGTCCATTCACTAGAACCAAAACTACAAAAATTATCACAAAAGAGCACAAAGACACTATGCCTAAAAATATTATAAACATATCTTTAGTTAATGAAATAAATAATCAAACACATTATAAAAAGATAGTAAAAAAATGAGACAATATATCAAAGACACTGTAATGTAGCTGTACCGAATCACTGACAACTGGTACCAATGCACCCGAAAAAGATGTCAAATATGGAGGGGAAGGGGGGGGAACAGAATATTACCATTTATCTGCAGGAGTTGAGTATAATCACACTCCTAAATAGTAGCAACAAATAAATCATCAAATGTCTAGAGAGAGGGTGACATCCATAGAACCCTCAAGCCATATAAGATAGCTACCAAAATAACATATTTGTTCTATTTATTTAATAAAATACTAGAAAATAGAGAATAGTCTTGACCTGCAGGACAATATAAATTCAAAACAGAGAATGTAACATTTTGACTCAAAGGCTAGAATGTATTTGAAATATACAGCCAGAATTGTGTAAATTAAATATCAATCAGTATAAAATAATGGCACTTGAATGAACAAAGTACATGAAAAGTCTTAACATACCTATCATAAGAAGAAGACAAAAGAACACAGAAAAATCCTCGTAGAGGCTGATGAGAAGGGAAAAAGATTCTAGGAGTGGGGAAGAAGGGGAGAAGAAGTAATGACAGGAAAAAAGGATGGTGAGTTGATTGAGGTGACACTCTTACTGCCAGCAAATAGGAAACAAGAGATCTAAATTCAGTGGACATTCGAAACCATATCCAGTTGCCTCAATGTTCCCGGCTTTTATTGGTAGTCCAATGCAGGTAAGATCCTTCTTTCTTCGGTGGTCGTGTTAATCCAATTGCTTTGTCTTCTAGCCCCCACTTCCCTGCGAAGGCCGCTCTGGCCGGAAGCTGGCGTGCGTGAGGGTAGCTGGTGAGAGTTAGTCTGAGAACGGTTCCTGTGTGACATCACACCTGTAAGTACGGGTGCCTCCAGGGGAAAAAAAACTTGGTGTTTCTTTGTCAGGGATAGGCAAGTGTGTTGATTGTCCTCCTTAAATTGGCATTCTGTTCCTATGGCAACTCATACACAGAGCAAAGGCGGATCTTTTGTCTGTTACCGACCATACTAATAGTGGTTATAACTAACTTTTGTGGGATATTCTATTTATGGATATTGTTATAATTCTTATAGATTGATAATTTAAACTGTATTGCGGGAAGTGTATTTAATAGAAGGCAAATAGTTCAATTTCTTGGTTTAGACCCCTAGGTGCCAAGCTATTCAGCTTATATATCCATTGGCTTTTATAACAGGACTTTTTTTTATATAATCCTAGCCTCTCATATCCTGCTTAATTTTTTCAATACCTCAAAATAGGGAGCCTTCAAAACGGCTCCCATGGTATACTGCGTAGTGGCGTGATAAGGAATGGCCTTCAATTTTTTTTGTGTGTTTTCAATATGCTCCCCAAACCTTATTTTAAGTGCCCTTTTAATACGGCCTATATATATTTTCTCACATGGATATTTTATAAAGTAGATAACTCCTTTTGTATTACATGTGATATTATCCTCAATTTTATATAGCTCTGAACCCTCCCTAATTTCTCCAATCCTCTTTGTGTTTTTCACTATTCAGCAGTTTTTTCACATTGTGCAGGGAAAAAATTCTACTTTTTCAGTATTTTTATTGTTAATATCATTAGTTATTATTTGGTTCCTGCCTATGGAGGGTGTCACTAAACTGGCCAAATTTTGTGCTTTTTTAAAAGCAAAGGTGGGGTGTAGTGAATTTTTTTTCTCCTATCACTTTGTACTGTTTGAGGATGCCCCAGTGTCTTTTAACAATCCGTTTGAAGGCTCCTTCTTTCTACCTGTACTGCATTATTATGGGGACTCTGAGAGTTCCTTCATCTTTTTTATCTATATCATGTGTTTTGATTCCTCATAGTTTGTTTTGTAATAGAGTGTCACGGTCCATAATCTTCACATCTTCCTTAGGCCTCTTTCACACTACCGGTTTTTTTTTTCCGTTTTGCGGTCCGTTTTTTGCGTTCCGTATACGGTCCGTATACGGAACCATTCATTTCAATGGTTCCGCAAAAAAAACGGAATGTGTTCCGTATGCATTCCGTTTCCGTATTTCCGTTTTTTCCGTTCCGTTGAAAGATAGAACATGTCCTATTATTGCCCGCAAATCACGGTCCGTGGCTCCATTCAAGTCAATGGGTCCGCAAAAAAAACGGAACACATACGAAAATGCATCCGTATGTCTTCCGTTTCCGTTCCGTTTTTTCTGAACCATCTATTGAAAATGTTATGCCCAGCCCAATTTTTTCTATGTAATTACTGTATACTGTATATGCCATACGAAAAACGGAACAGAACAACGGAACGGAAACAGAACCACAACGGAAGCAAAAAAACGGAACAACGGATCCGTGAAAAACGGACCGCAAAACACTGAAATGGACATACTGTAGTGTGAAAGAGGCTTTAATGTTGCATATCCCTTTTCTTCAAATTTTCTATGTAATTTATCTGCCTCCTCATCAAAATGCTCTATAGTGCTGCAGTTTCTCCGCAGCCTAATATATTGGCTGCAGAGAATATTTGAGCAGCCAAATGGGTAGGTAACAGCTATTTTATGGGATAAAACTGTTAGTATCAGTGGGTTTCTGGTAGGTTTTAGTGCAAATCTGTCCATCCTGAATAAAAATGGTGAGGTCTAAAAAGTGTATTTGTTGGTGGCTCCAATTGGGGGTAAAATGTAGATAAAATGAATTTTTATTAATCTCAGTAAAAAAACATTCATGGTGGCTTCATCACCTTTCCAAATAAAGATATCATCATCAATTAATATTTTCCAGAGGACCAGGTTCGCACCGGGAATGCCTTGGGGATATATTGTGGCAACTGGGTCCCTATCGCGGTCCCCCACGTCTGTAAATAAAATTCATTATCATGTTTAAAATAATTGTGGTTTAAGATGAACATAATACACTCTCCTATCTGGTCTTGAGGCATCCAATTTTCTTTATTAAGGAAATATTCTGTGGCTTCTTTCCCTTTGTTATTTTCTATTATTGTATCTAATGAAGTGACGTCCAAGGTGCTTGGATATAATTGTCCTGCCATTTTATGTCATTCAATAGTTGTAGAATATGTTTTGTGTCTTTGAGGTACACTGGAATCTGCTGTACACAATCTTGTAATAGAACATCTACAGTGGATATAGTTTCTGGAGAGTTTGGGAGATTGTTGTCACATGTACCACACAGCTAGTACTTGCCAGATATTCCTGCAGCTCATTTAATATTGCTGTAGGCCTCTTGGTAGCCTCCAAGACCAGTTTTCTTCTCGTCTTTTTATCAATTTTGGAGGGACGTCCAGTTTTTGGTAATGTGACTGTTGTGCCATATTTTCTCCACTTGATGATGACTGTCTTCACTGTGTTCCATGGTATAGCTAATGCCTTGGAAATTCTTTTGTACTCTTCTCCTGACATACCTTTTAACAATGAGATCCCTCTGATGCTTTGGAAGCTCTCTGTGGACCATGGCTTTTGCTGTGGGATGCGACTAACTAAATTTCAGGAAAGACCAACTAGAGCAGCTGAACTTTATTTGGGGTTAATCAGAGGCACTTTAAATGATGGCAGGTGTATGCTGACTCCTATTTAACATGATTGTGAATGTGATTGCTTAATTCTGAACATGGCTACATCCCAGTTATAACAGGGTGTGCACACTTATGCAGCCACATTAATGTAATGTTTTCTTCCCTCCTCCTATTAAAAGATTTCAGTTTGTTTTTCAATTGAGTTGTACAGTTTAGGCTACTTTCACACTAGCGTTCGATCGGATCCGTTCTGAACGGATCCGCTCATATTAATGCAGACGGTGGCTCCGTTCAGAACGGATCCGTTTGCATTACCATGAACAAAAAAAAAAAAAAAAAAAAATTTTTTTTTTTTTTTTCATGATAGTGCAAACGGATCCGTTTTGACTTTACATTGAAAGTCAATGGGGGACGGATCCGTTTGAAAATTGAGCCATACTGTGTCAACTTCAAACGGATCCGTCCCCATTGACTTACATTGTAAGTCTGGACGGATCCGTTTGCCTCCGCACAGCCAGGCGGACACCCGAACGCTGCAAGCAGCGTTCAGGTGTCCGTCTGCTGAGCGGAGCAGAGGCTGAACGCTGCCAGACTGATGCATTCTGAGCGGATCCGTATCCACTCAGAATGCATTAGGGCTGGACGGATCAGTTCGGGGCCGCTTGTGAGAGCCTTCAAACGGAACTCACAAGCGGAGCCCCGAACGCAAGTGTGAAAGTAGCCTTATAGGTCACATTAAAGGTGGAAAAAGTTCTGAAATGATTTATCTTTGTCTATTTTTTTTTACATCACAGAAACCTGACATTTTAACAGGGGTGTGTAGACTTTTTATATCCATTGTGTATATTTTGATTGGCAGTCAGGCCATCAATTCCCGATATTATTGGTCTCCCAGGGGTATTGGTCTTGCATTTATGTATTTTAGCAAGATAATAAAATATTGGGATCCTAGGGTTAAGGTTATTAATGTAAAAGGCTTCTTTAATTGACAATATTCCCTTCTCTTTCCCCTTTTTAATTAATTTGATCAATTCTCTTTAGTACTGCTCAGTAGAATCAAAGGGGAGTTTTTTATTTTATTTTTATCAGTAAGTAGGCGCAAAGGTTCTATATGATATGTCTTGTTCCAAAATCACAATTCCCTTCTTTTCCTCATTTATTACATTTTGTGTATGTCTTCCCTTAATGGGATTAATTTTCCTCAGATCCCTCAGTACTAGTACTATGATTATTATTCTGTCCCATTATATAGAGCCAAAAATGTTAGAATTGTGTAAATGTCCCAATATTTATGGACCTGACTGTATATACCCTCTCCCTTCATTGTGGTATTTTCCTTTTCTTTTTTCTTTGCTAGTCCTCTCCCCCTCTTTCCTCTTTGCGTTGCTTTCTTGATGGTTTTGCCTGAAAAAAATCCCTCCTTACGGTTTTCCTTTTGCCATTTTTATGTTTGTTCTCTATTATAGGTTGATTTGTTTTTGCCATTTGTTTTGGGGGTTGCTCTTTTCTTGTTTCCATTTTGAACAATTGCACTGTAGCTGTCTTTTTTTTCTTATATTTTTTATTATTTATGATTTTGTCTATATTTGTATTTTTACTCATATTCTCTTGTTCAGTGATATTTAGTAAATTTGTATAGTTTCTCATATCTTCATTCATTGAATTTAGTATCTCACATCTATTTGCCACCTATGTGGGTCCATTTTCCCTATTTTATCGTATGTATATTTCTAGTGTAAGTGGTATTGGGATGATTCCACTTATTTGGTCCTCCTCTTTATTCATACTTTCTATGGTGGTATTATGAATAGTTATTATGTCCTTCACAATCTGTCTCATCTATTGCATTGAAACAGGATATATTTTTAGCGCATTCGCTGTATATTCAATCTCTAATTGTATTTATTGCTAGTACTAGGTCTCATTCAAATTTGTGTTTCTTTTTTGTTATAATTTCTTATTCTTTTATTTTAATTTTGTGCTTTTATAGATTTAGAAATTTTGATAATTTCGGGGTGATCTCTAAAGGGCTTCAGTGCCTCAAATAAATGGGCAATTTCATGGTTGAGTCTCATGAGTCCCGTTTTTCTTTTTTCTATAATAAATTACATTGCTGTTCTAGAGAAATTATGGAGTAACTCATTCCATTCATTCAGAGTGTCCATGTTTCCCACGTCTCCTGCTAGTGTTTTATGTAATTTTAAACCCTTTGGTATGATATCGCTGTCCAAATATTTTTCTAATGATGCTACTTCCCATAAGTCCCGCATTTCTGTTATTAGTAGACGTTGACATTTTTTTATATTTATGGTTGCTTCTTGTATATGTGCATTGTGATCTCTCTTGGGTAGATTAAAAAACATTTGGAAATTTCTAATTCTATTTTTGCGGTCTAACCAGAGTTCACTCATTCTTACTTTGTTTGTGATTGTCGTGTCTTTATTGTTATTATTATTATTTTGTTTTTTTTGCGGTATGCTGCACGGTGTACAAGGCAGGAAAAAATGTGGCTGTACAGAAAAAATAGGAGTACTCTGTGCTGCCGCTAATATTGGTGACCTTTGTGTCTTATACTACTCTGGTGTCAAGCCAGGGAGCCACTGTTGGGTATCTAATTGAGTGCCCTGCCTAGACTCAGCACAAGGGGAATCAGCCTTATGGGGAATATCAGGTTAAATGGATCCACGTGCTGTGGAAAAGACATCTCCCTTATAGCACTGTAACAGATTCATCAAGTTTAAACAACTATAGCCGCTATGGGCATGTATGCAATGATCTCACCTGTGATTCTATACTCCTAGTTGTCTCAATGTTCCCAGCTTTTATTGGTAGTCTAATGCAGGTAAGATCGTTCTTTCTTGGATTAACACGGCACTTTCATAAGGTAAAAAAAATGTGTAGTCCTTTATTTACTCATGCAAAGTTTAGTCCACTTACTGGGACCGTTCTCAAGCAAGTGAATACAATATAGTGGTGCATATTTAAAGGGTACAAATACATTTGCATATATAATCATCAAGATAGCAATGAGCAATAAAACACAAAACCGGAATATGGTTGTACAACACAAATAGAATGCAAGTGTCGAAAATGAATAGCTTCAGCATATACACAGATATAATGCAAAAATGTATATCCAAAAATGTATCTTCATTAAAATAGATAAAACAAATAAATACATGCATAAATTGGCAAAGACAAACACAACTACATAGAGAGTGCACAAAACACATTAGGACATCAAGTTATAGCATTGCAAGTAGTGGAAAAGGTGGGATGGAAAAACAAGTATAAATAAATACAAAATCAAACCATGTGGCTCCATCACCTAGATTTAAAAAAACATGATTCACAACATATACACAATACAGACCCAGCTGGTGGCACCTCCTAGAGACTCTGACACATGTTTCGCTTTCCTGCAAGTGCTGAATAGGTTCCATACTTGGATACCTTATTTACTATACTTCTGTGTATACTTATGTCAGAGTCCCGGTTTGGTCTTTATTTCATCCTCACAGGGTCATTGGTATTACTGATGTGTACAATTCATGACGAGTAGATGAACTCTCTCTGTGGTGTGTATACATCCGCACAAGGAATAGGTGTGTGCGTAACTGTAGCGCTTCCCTGTCCCTAAGTCCCCCCCCCCCCCTTTGATAAACATTCTGTTTTCAGGATTCTAATATCCCTGCAATTTACCATTATTTATTTATTTATTGTGTTTATTTTTTTGAGATATGATGTTTATTCTATTTTATTGATTATGTATAGATAGGTGGTTGGCTCACACCTGGTGTCTATGAGCGGGTGCTGCTAACTCACAACTTGGGTGCCCGGACCCAAAGAAAAATGGTTATTGGAAAAAAGAAAGGAGTGAGCACTCACACCATCTGGACCATGAGGTACAAGGGTATATTAGTTTAATAGGACCAATTGTCCAATAATCATTCACATATGAACATTCAAATACAATAAAACTAGTAGTAGGTACCAACACATAAAACACATAAAATAATAAAAATCCTCGTGATTCTACACCTGGGGGGCTAATGGTGGATAAGCCACTGAGGTGTTAGTATAACCGCAAACCACAATCAGGATTGAAGTGTCCCGAAGAAAGTCTATATCTTCAATTGGTGTTAAATCTCCTCATGTATATAGGTGTCATAACAGGAAGAAGTCTCTCCAAAATTGCTTGATATGCCGCCCAGAATAGTAGAATTATTGGGCCACTGTCTGCTAGGTAAACAGTTCAGGTTCCTACCTGGTTTCAAATGTTCTCACCCGCTGGCGCGTCCTGCCACGAGAAGTCTCGGGTAGATGACGTCACTTTATCGCGGGATCAGACAGGCAGGAGTAATACCTTAGCAGTGGCAACCGTAGCTATGTTCCGGAGCGGTATTTGTAATCGGAGGTATTCTTTATCGCATGGCCATGCAATATTTTAAATCAGGATCCAGTGGATTAGGTTGGCGCTTTTTCTTCCTGGCCCTAGACGCATTTTGGGGCGTCTACACCCCTTCCTCAGTGGTAGGGTTTTTTATTGGTTATGTGGCTGACATGTGCAGTGTATGGATGACGTGCTGACATGCACAGTATGTCTCTACACCCGCCAAGTGGCCATCTTGGTTGAATTCTGACTTTGAGCGTTGTACAGGTGAGTGAACCTCAGGCACCGTAGGCCACTATCCCTTACACTGAGGATACTAATTACACTGATAATTAATTAATGTACAGTCCTGATCAAAAGTTTAAGACCACTTGAAAAATGGCAAAAAATCATATTTTACATTGTTGGATCTTATCAAGGTTCCAAGTAGAGCTTCAACATGCAACAAGAAGACATAAGAGTGAGACAAAACATTTTTTGAGCATTCAATTTAATGAAAATAACAATTAAACTGAAACAGGCTGTTTTTCACCTGATCCAAAGTTTAGGACCACATGCCTTTAAAAGGCCAAATCTGTGCAAAGATGTGGATTCATTGTCATTTTCTATCAGGTAGTTACACGTTGTGATGGCAAAGGCAAAAAAACTCTCCCTTTTTGAACGTGGTCGGGTTGTTGAACTGCATAAGCAGGGTCTCTCACAGCGTGCCATTGCTGCTGAGGTGGAACACAGTAAGACAGTCATTTGGAATTTCTTAAATGATCCTGAGGGCTATGAAACAAAAAAGTCAAGTGGAAGACCAAAAAAAATGTCATCAGCACTGAGCTGGAGGATCCAATTGGCTGTCCGTCAAGACACTGGACGATCCTCGACCCAAATTAAGGTCCTTACTGGTGCTTACTGCAGCCCCATAACCATCAGACGGCATCTGAGACTGAAGGGCTTCAAAAACAAAAAAGTCTTCAAAGATCTCGTCTCCTTGAACGCCACAGAACTGCTTGTTTGGACTTTATAAGAGAGCACCAAACATGGGACATTCAAAGGTGGAAGAAAGTTTTATTCTCTGATAAGAATTTTTTTTACCTCGATGGTCCTGATGGTTTCCAACGTTACTGGCATGACAAGCAGATCCCACCTGAGATGTTTTCTACGCTCCACAGTGGAGGGGGCGCCATAATGGTCTGGGGTGCTTTTTCCTTCAGTGGAACAATGGAGCTTCAGGAAGTGCAGGGGCGTCAAACGGCCGCTGGCTATGTCCAGATGTTGTAGAGAGCATTCCTCATGACTGCGGGCCCTCGTCTGTGTGGTAACGACTGGGTTTTTCAACAGGACAACGCTACAGTACACAATGCCCGCAGGACAAGGGACTTCTTCCAGGAGAATAACATCACTCTTTTGGCCCTTCCTGTGTGTTTCCCTGATCTAAATCCAATTGAGAACCTTTGGGGATGGATGGCAAGGGAAGTTTACAAAAATGGACAACAGTTCCAGACAGTAGATGACCTTCGTGCGGCCGTCTTCACCACTTGGAGAAATGTTCCCACTCACTTGATGGAAACGCTTGCATCAAGCATGCCGAAACGAATTTTGGAAGTGATAAACAATAACGGTGGAGCTGCTCATTACTGAGTTCATGTTTGGAAGTTGGATTTCTGTTTTGGTGGTGTTTAGTTTTTTTTTGGAGGTGTGGTCCTAAACTTTTGATCAGCTGAAAAACAGCCTGTTTCAGTTTATTTGTTGTTTTCATAAAATTGAATGCTCAAAAAATGTTTTGTCTCACTCCCATTTCTTCTTCTTGCATGTTGAAGCTCTACTTGGAACCTTGCTAAGATCCAGCCATGCTAAATATGATTTTTTGACATTTTTCAAGTGGTCTTAAATAGAGTTGAGCGAACACCTGGATGTTCGGGTTCGAGAAGTTCAGCCGAACATCCCGGAAATGTTCGGGTTCGGGATCCGAACCCGATCCGAACTTCGTCCCGAACCCGAACCCCATTGAAGTCAATGGGGACCCGAACTTTTCGGCACTAAAAAGGCTGTAAAACAGCCCAGGAAAGAGCTAGAGGGCTGCAAAAGGCAGCAACATGTAGGTAAATCCCCTGCAAACAAATGTGGATAGGGAAATGAATAAAAATAAAAATTAAATAAATAAAAATTAACCAAAATCAATTGGAGAGAGGTCCCATAGCAGAGAATCTGGCTTCACGTCACCCACCACTGGAACAGTCCATTCTCAGATATTTAGGCCCCGGCACCCAGGCAGAGGAGAGAGGTCCCGTAACAGAGAATCTGTCTTCATGTCAGCAGAGAATCAGTCTGCATGTCATAGCAGAGAATCAGGCTTCACGTCAGCCACCACTGCAACAGTCCATTGGCATATATTTAGGCCCAGCACCCAGGCAGAGGAGGGAGGTCCCGTAACAGAGAATCTGTCTTCATGTCAGCAGAGAATCAGTCTGCATGTCATAGCAGAGAATGAGGCTTCACGTCAGCCACCACTGCAACAGTCCATTGGCATATATTTAGGCCCAGCACCCAGGCAGAGGAGGGAGGTCCCGTAACAGAGAATCTGGCTTCATGTCAGCAGAGAATCAGTCTGCATGTCATAGCAGAGAATGAGGCTTCACGTCAGCCACCACTGCAACAGTCCATTGGCATATATTTAGGCCCAGCACACACACAGGCAGAGGAGAGAGGTCCCGTAACAGAGAATCTGTCTTCATGTCAGCAGAGAATTAGTCTGCATGTCATAGCAGAGAATGAGGCTTCACGTCAGCCACCACTGCAACAGTCCATTGGCATATATTTAGGCCCAGCACACACACAGGCAGAGGAGAGAGGTCCCGTAACAGAGAATCTGTCTTCATGTCAGCAGAGAATTAGTCTGCATGTCATAGCAGAGAATGAGGCTTCACGTCAGCCACCACTGCAACAGTCCATTGGCATATATTTAGGCCCAGCACCCAGGCAGAGGAGGGAGGTCCCGTAACAGAGAATCTGGCTTCATGTCAGCAGAGAATCAGTCTGCATGTCATAGCAGAGAATGAGGCTTCACGTCAGCCACCACTGCAACAGTCCATTGGCATATATTTAGGCCCAGCACACACACAGGCAGAGGAGAGAGGTCCCGTAACAGAGAATCTGTCTTCATGTCAGCAGAGAATTAGTCTGCATGTCATAGCAGAGAATGAGGCTTCACGTCAGCCACCACTGCAACAGTCCATTGGCATATATTTAGGCCCAGCACACACACAGGCAGAGGAGAGAGGTCCCGTAACAGAGAATCTGGCTTCATGTCAGCAGAGAATCAGTCTGCATGTCATAGCAGAGAATGAGGCTTCACGTCAGCCACCACTGCAACAGTCCATTGACATATATTTAGGCCCAGCACACACACAGGCAGAGGAGAGAGGTCCCGTAACAGAGAATCTGTCTTCATGTCAGCAGAGAATTAGTCTGCATGTCATAGCAGAGAATGAGGCTTCACGTCAGCCACCACTGCAACAGTCCATTGGCATATATTTAGGCCCAGCACCCAGGCAGAGGAGGGAGGTCCCGTAACAGAGAATCTGGCTTCATGTCAGCAGAGAATCAGTCTGCATGTCATAGCAGAGAATGAGGCTTCACGTCAGCCACCACTGCAACAGTCCATTGGCATATATTTAGGCCCAGCACACACACAGGCAGAGGAGAGAGGTCCCGTAACAGAGAATCTGTCTTCATGTCAGCAGAGAATTAGTCTGCATGTCATAGCAGAGAATGAGGCTTCACGTCAGCCACCACTGCAACAGTCCATTGGCATATATTTAGGCCCAGCACCCAGGCAGAGGAGGGAGGTCCCGTAACAGAGAATCTGGCTTCATGTCAGCAGAGAATCAGTCTGCATGTCATAGCAGAGAATGAGGCTTCACGTCAGCCACCACTGCAACAGTCCATTGGCATATATTTAGGCCCAGCACACACACAGGCAGAGGAGAGAGGTCCCGTAACAGAGAATCTGGCTTCATGTCAGCAGAGAATCAGTCTGCATGTCATAGCAGAGAATGAGGCTTCACGTCAGCCACCACTGCAACAGTCCATTGGCATATATTTAGGCCCAGCACCCAGGCAGAGGAGGGAGGTCTCGTAACAGAGAATCTGGCTTCATGTCAGCAGAGAATCAGTCTGCATGTCATAGCAGAGAATGAGGCTTCACGTCAGCCACCACTGCAACAGTCCATTGGCATATATTTAGGCCCAGCACACACACAGGCAGAGGAGAGAGGTCCCGTAACAGACAATCTGGCTTCATGTCAGCAGAGAATCATTCTGCATGTCATAGCAGAGAATCAGGCTTCACGTCACCCAACATTGGAACAGTCCATTGGCATATATTTAGGCCCCGGCACCCAGACACAGGAGAGGTTCATTCAACTTTGGGTAGCCTCGCAATATAATGGTAAAATGAAAATAAAAATAGGATTGAATGAGGAAGTGCCCTGGAGTCCAATAATATATGGTTAAGGGGAGGTAGTTAATGTCTAATCTGGACAAGGGACGGACAGATCCTGTGGGATCCATGCCTGGTTCATTTTTATGAACGTCAGCTTGTCCACATTGGCTGTAGACAGGCGGCTGCGTTTGTCTGTAATGACGCCCCCTGCCGTGCTGAATACACGTTCAGACAAAACGCTGGCCGCCGGGCAGGCCAGCACCTCCAAGGCATAAAAGGCTAGCTCTGGCCACGTGGACAATTTAGAGACCCAGAAGTTGAATGGGGCCGAACCATCAGTCAGTACGTGGAGGGGTGTGCACACGTACTGTTCCACCATGTTAGTGAAATGTTGCCTCCTGCTAACACGTTGCGTATCAGGTGGTGGTGCAGTTAGCTGTGGCGTGTTGACAAAAGTTTTCCACATCTCTGCCATGCTAACCCTGCCCTCAAAGGAGCTGGCATTGACACAGCTGCCTTGGCGACCTCTTGCTCCTCCTCTGCCTTGGCCTTGGGCTTCCACTTGTTCCCCTGTGACATTTGGGAATGCTCTCAGTAGCGCGTCTACCAACGTGCGCTTGTACTCGCGCATCTTCCTATCACGCTGCAGTGCAGGAAGTAAGGTGGGCACATTGTCTTTGTAGCGTGGATCCAGCAGGGTGGCAACCCAGTAGTCCGCACAGGTTAAAATGTGGGCAACTCTGCTGTCGTTGCGCAGGCACTGCAGCATGTAGTCGCTCATGTGTGCCAGGCTGCCCAGGGGTAAGGACAAGCTGTCCTCTGTGGGAGGCGTATCGTCATCGTCCTGCCTTTCCCCCCAGCCACGCACCAGTGATGGACCCGAGCTGCGTTGGGTGCCACCCCGCTGTGACCATGCTTCATCCTCATCCTCCTCCACCTCCTCCTCATCCTCGTCCTCCTCGTCCTCCAGTAGTGGGCCCTGTCTGGCCACATTTGTACCTGGCCTCTGCTGTTGCCAAAAACCTCCCTCTGAGTCACTTCGAAGAGACTGGCCTGAAAGTGCTAAAAATGACCCCTCTTCCTCCTCCTCCTCCTGCTCCTCCTCCTGGGCCACCTCCTCTTGCATCATCGCCCTAAGTGTTTTCTCAAGGAGACATAGAAGTGGTATTGTAACGCTGATAACGGCGTCATCGCCACTGGCCATGTTGGTGGAGTACTCGAAACAGCGCAACAGGGCACACAGGTCTCGCATGGAGGCCCAGTCATTGGTGGTGAAGTGGTGCTGTTCTGTAGTGCGACTGACCCGTGCGTGCTGCAGCTGAAACTCCACTATGGCCTGCTGCTGCTCGCACAGTCTGTCCAGCATGTGCAAGGTGGAGTTCCACCTGGTGGGCACGTCGCATATGAGGTCGGTGAGCGGGAAGGCCGAAGTTACGCTGTAGCGCAGACAGGCGAGCAGCAGCAGGATGTGAACGCCGGAAGCGCGAACAGACGGCCCGCACTTTATGCAGCAGCTCTGACATGTCGGGGTAGTTGTGAATGAACTTCTGCACCACCAAATTCAGCACATGCGCCAAGCAAGGGATGTGCGTCAAATTGGCTAGTCCCAGAGCTGCAACGAGATTTCGCCCATTATCGCACACCACCAGGCCGGGCTTGAGGCTCACCGGCAGCAACCACTCGTCGGTCTGTTGTTCTATACCCCGCCACAACTCCTGTGCGGTGTGGGGCCTGTCCCCCAAACATATGAGTTTCAGAATGGCCTGCTGACGTTTACCCCGGGCTGTGCTGAAGTTGGTGGTGAAGGTGTGTGGCTGACTGGATGAGCAGGTGGAAGAAGAGGAGGAGGAAGCCGAGAAGGAGGAGGTGGCAACAGGAGGCAAAGAATGTTGCCCTGCGATCCTTGGCGGCGGAAGGACGTGCGCCAAACAGCTCTCCGCCTGGGGCCCAGCTGCCACTACATTTACCCAGTGTGCAGTTAGGGAGATATAGCGTCCCTGGCCGTGCTTACTGGTCCTTGTATCTGTGGTTAGGTGGACCTTGCCACAGATGGCGTTGCGCAGTGCACACTTGATTTTATCGGATACTTGGTTGTGCAGGGAAGGCACGGCTCTCTTGGAGAAGTAGTGGCGGCTGGGAACAACATACTGTGGGACAGCAAGCGACATGAGCTGTTTGAAGCTGTCTGTGTCCACCAGCCTAAATGACAGCATTTCATAGGCCAGTAGTTTAGAAATGCTGGCATTCAGGGCCAGGGATCGAGGGTGGCTAGGTGGGAATTTACGCTTTCTTTCAAATGTTTGTGAGATGGAGAGCTGAACGCTGCCGTGTGACATGGTTGAGACGCTTGGTGACGGAGGTGGTGGTGGTGGTGTTGGTGGTACATCCCCTGTTTGCTGGGCGGCAGGTGCCAACGTTCCTCCAGAGGCGGAGGAAGAGGCCGAGGCGGCAGCAGCAGAAGAGGCCGAGGCGGCAGCAGCAGAAGAGGTAGCAGGGGGAGCCTGAGTGACTTCCTTGGTTTTAAGGTGTTTACTCCACTGCAGTTCATGCTTTGCATGCAGGTGCCTGGTCATGCAGGTTGTGCTCAGGTTCAGAACGTTAATGCCTCGCTTAAGGCTCTGATGGCACAGCGTGCAAACCACTCGGGTCTTGTCGTCAGCACATTGTTTGAAGAAGTGCCATGCCAGGGAACTCCTTGAAGCTGCCTTTGGGGTGCTCGGTCCCAGATGGCGGCGGGCAGTAGCAGGCGGAGTCTCTTGGCGGCGGGTGTTCTGCTTTTGCCCACTGCTCCCTCTTTTGCTACGCTGTTGGCTCGGTCTCACCACTGCCTCTTCCTCCGAACTGTGAAAGTCAGTGGCACGACCTTCATTCCATGTGGGGTCTAGGACCTCATCGTCCCCTGCATCGTCTTCCACCCAGTCTTGATCCCTGACCTCCTGTTCAGTCTGCACACTGCAGAAAGACGCAGCAGTTGGCACCAGTGTTTCGTCATCATCAGAGACATGCTGAGGTGGTATTCCCATGTCCTCATCATCAGGAAACATAAGTGGTTGTGCGTCAGTGCATTCTATGTCTTTCACCGCTGGGGAAGGGCTAGGTGGATGCCCTTGGGAAACCCTGCCAGCGGAGTCTTCAAACAGCATAAGAGACTGCTGCATAACTTGAGGCTGAGACAGTTTCCCTGGTATGCATGGGGGTGATGTGACAGACTGATGGGGTTGGTTTTCAGGCGCCATCTGTGCGCTTTCTGCAGAAGACTGGGTGGGAGATAATGTGAACGTGCTGGATCCACTGTCGGCCACCCAATTGACTAATGCCTGTACCTGCTCAGGCCTTACCATCCTTAGAACGGCATTGGGCCCCACCATATATCGCTGTAAATTCTGGCGGCTACTGGGACCTGAGGTAGTTGGTACACTAGGACGTGTGGATGTGGCAGAACGGCCACGTCCTCTCCCAGCACCAGAGGATCCACTAACACCACCACGACCATGTCCGCGTCCCTTACTAGATGTTTTCCTCATTGTTATCGTTCACCACAACAACAAAAATATTATTTGGCCCAATGTATTGTATTCAAATTCAGCTGGATATAAATTTGAGGCCTAGTATTTAGGTGCTGGGTGACAGGTATGGGTTTAGTGACAGAATTAGACTTGGAAATGCACAGTAGCGGGTGTGTGAAGTTATTCTGAATGACCCTATGTGCACCTTCAATATGATCTACCCTTTTAGGGATAGATTTCAAATAGCTCTGATATAGCAGAAACCACTAAATTATGAAATTGCTAAATTGGGAATTGTATTTCAACCCAGAACAAAAAATGTGCTTTGACGGACACTAAATAACTTTCCCAGCCACAACAGGACAGCGGTAACGAGAGATTTAGCAGGATATAAATTTGAGGCCTAGTATTTAGGCGCTGGGTGACAGGTATGGGTTTAGTGACAGAATTAGACTTGGAAATGCACAGTAGCGGGTGTGTGTGAAGTTATTCTGAATGACCCAATGTGCACCTTGAATATTATATACCCTTTTAGGGATAGATTTCAAATAGCTCTGATATAGCAGAAACCACTAAATTATGAAATTGCTAAATTGGGAATTGTATTTCAACCCAGAACAAAAAATGTGCTTTGACGGACACTAAATAACTTTCCCAGCCACAACAGGACAGCGGTAACGAGAGATTTAGCGGGATATAAATTTGAGGCCTAGTATTTAGGCGCTGGGTGACCGGTATGGATTTAGCGACAGAATTAGACTTGGAAATGCACAGTAGCGTGTGTGTGAAGTTATTCTGAATGACCCTATGTGCACCTTGAATATTATATACCCTTTTAGGGATAGATTTCAAATAGCTCTGATATAGCAGGAACCACTAAATTATGAAATTGCTAAATTGGGAATTGTACTTCAACCCAGAACAAAAAATGTGCTTTGACGGACACTAAATAACTTTCCCAGCCACAACAGGACAGCGGTAACGAGAGATTTAGCGGGATATTTATTTGAGGCCTAGTATTTAGGCGCTGGGTGACCGGTATGGATTTAGCGACAGAATTAGACTTGGAAATGCACAGTAGCGTGTGTGTGAAGTTATTCTGAATGACCCTATGTGCACCTTGAATATTATATACCCTTTTAGGGATAGATTTCAAATAGCTCTGATATAGCAGGAACCACTAAATTATGAAATTGCTAAATTGGGAATTGTACTTCAACCCAGAACAAAAAATGTGCTTTGACGGACACTAAATAACTTTCCCAGCCACAACAGGACAGCGGTAACGAGAGATTTAGCGGGATATAAATTTGAGGCCTAGTATTTAGGCGCTGGGTGACCGGTATGGATTTAGCGACAGAATTAGACTTGGAAATGCACAGTAGCGTGTGTGTGAAGTTATTCTGAATGACCCTATGTGCACCTTGAATATTATATACCCTTTTAGGGATAGATTTCAAATAGCTCTGATATAGCAGGAACCACTAAATTATGAAATTGCTAAATTGGGAATTGTACTTCAACCCAGAACAAAAAATGTGCTTTGACGGACACTAAATAACTTTCCCAGCCACAACAGGACAGCGGTAACGAGAGATTTAGCGGGATATAAATTTGAGGCCTAGTATTTAGGCGCTGGGTGACCGGTATGGATTTAGTGACTGAATTAGACTGGGATATGGCCAAAAAATAACCACACTATTGCTGGTTAAATGCACTTGGTGACGGGCGCAGCTTGCCCCTGATGTAGTATATGGCCAAAAAATGAACAGACTATTGCTGGTTAAATGCACTTGGTGTGATAGCTTGACCAACCACACTACTGAGGGTTAAATGCACTTGGTGACGGGCGCAGCTTGCCCCTGATGTAGTATATGGCCAAAAAATGAACAGACTATTGCTGGTTAAATGCACTTGGTGACGGGCGCAGCTTGCCCCTGATTTAGTATATGGCCAAAAAATGAACAGACTATTGCTGGTTAAATGCACTTGGTGTGATAGCTTGACCAACCACACTACTGAGGGTTAAATGCACTTGGTGACGGGCGCAGCTTGCCCCTGATGTAGTATATGGCCAAAAAATGAACAGACTATTGCTGGTTAAATGCACTTGGTGTGATAGCTTGACAAACCACACTACTGAGGGTTAAATGCACATGGTGACGGGCGCAGCTTGCCCCTGATGTAGTATATGGCCAAAAAATAAACAGACTATTGCTGGTTAAATGCACTTGGTGTGACAGCTTCACCCTGATGTAGGCTTTAGCCAAAAAACAACCACACCATTGAGGGTTAAATGCACTTGGTGACAGGCGCAGCTTGCCCCTGATTTAGTATATGGCCAAAAAATGAACAGACTATTGCTGGTTAAATGCACTTGGTGTGACAGCTTCACCCTGATGTAGGCTTTAGCCAAAAAACAACCACACCATTGAGGGTTAAATGCACTTGGTCGCAGCTTTTATGCACTTGGTCGCAGCACCGCACAAGACACAAAATGGCCGCCGATCACCCCAGAAAAAAGTGACTGACAAACGGTCTGGGCAGCCTAAAAACAGTGAGTGAGCATTTGAATTACAGCAGCTCAATGATGCACAGCTGCAGATCGATCGATTAATCAAGTGAAGTCCTTTGGAGGAGTTAATCTGCCTAATCTCGCCCTACTGTCGCATCCGCAACCTCTCCCTACGCTAATCAGAGCAGAGTGGCGGGCGGCGCTATGTGACTCCAGCTTAAATAGAGGCTGGGTCACATGGTGCTCTGGCCAATCACAGGCATGCCAATAGTAGGCATGGCTGTGACGGCCTCTTGGGGCAAGTAGTACGACGCTTGTTGATTGGCTGCTTTGCAGCCTTTCAAAAAGCGCCAAGAAAGCGTCACAAAAGCGCCAAGAAAGCGACGAACACCGAACCCGAACCCGGACTTTTACGAAAATGTCCGGGTTCGGGTCCGTGTCACGGACACCACAAAATTCGGTACGAACCCGAACTATACAGTTCGAGTTCGCTCATCCCTAGTCTTAAACTTTTGATCAGGACTGTAGTATTTGGTTTTTGACATTAGTGCACAATGGTATGTGAATAGAGTTGAGCGAACCCGAACTGTAAAGTTTCGGGTTCGTCACCAAACTTTAAGATTTTTGGCACCCGGACCTGAACATTTCCGCAAAAGTTTGGGTTCGGTGTTCGGCGATCTCTTGCAGCTTTTTGAAAGGCTGCAGAGCAGCCAATCAACAAGCGTTTAACTACTTTGCGCTAAGAGGCCATAACAGCCATGCCTACTAATGGCATGGCTGTGATTGGCCAAGTGCAGCATGTGACACAGCCTCTATATAAGCTGGAGTCACATAACCCCGCACGTCACTCTGCTCTTGTCTGTGTAGGGAAAGCTGCTGCTGCTGTGAGGGACAGATTAAGGCAGAATTCTGGGGTTGTACAATCTGCAAACTACAGGAATAATTGAGGGTGCTATGCTACAATATTGTACCCAGCCCTGAGCCCAGTGATACTCCAAAATAATTTTTAATACATCTGTTAGTGGGGTTGGCGTTGGCGGCCATTTTGTTAAATGCAGTCACCTTGAAACTGCATGTTAACTGCCTGTGTGCCATGGACATTAGTCTACTTCTATTCTGGTAGCTCAGTGGAGGTGAAATTCCCTTTTTTGGCAGGTCAAGTACCCCTACACCCAGCAGTGCATACCTGGCATTGAAAATTATTCAATTACATTAGTCTGTCAGACTGTCACATATTTTTGTGACCTAAAGCGAGTTTTTTTTATCTGTCTGCCACAGGCTTTGCATATCTGACAGTCCAATAAAACCGTTGAATAGTGTTGTTACCTTGCTGCTGTAAAAAAGCTAAATTTTTGTGCTAGATAGCACTTTTGCGTACAGCGCAGTATTACTTATTTTATAATTAAGCAGTGAAATACTGCATTTCTAAAGTTGTTTGCCCAAAAACTGTTCTAGTGCCACAGTGCACATTTGCATACAGCGCAGTGTGAGGCAGGGACATGCCTCATGGTTGTTAGGGGAGATATAAGGCAGGATTTGCTGTGTCTTCCCCCAGAATCGCCAGGTCTGAAGAAAGACCAGGTGCAGTAATCACCTGGGGATAAAGGAATCCTCAGAGTGAGAGGGGGAGGGGGACTTGCACACAGAAGGCTGGAGTGGCTCTGTGTGGTCTGAGCCGAGAGGGCTGAGAGACCTCTATCCCCAAGGAGACATTGTTGTGGGAGCAGCCAGGAGGCTGTGGGACATTGGCTGACAAAGCCGCATGGGTTCACAGGGTGTGGACTGTGACTTAGGTGAGTCAGGAACGTCATGTTTAGTTAGAGCCCAGCCGGGCAGGTGTTTATTTTGTATTTATGTTTGGTTTGCTGAGGTGCAATAAATGCACTGTTTGGACCTGAAACCTAGTGTCCTGAAGCCGTATCTGTGAGAATGACCCCGAAGAAGAGCTAAACCCCCACAATTGGTGTCGGATGCGGGCAGGTGTCCCTGCTGATAAGTAAAAGTGCTGGAAGCCTGCTAGTTTGCAGAGCAGAGACTGCTGGTGTTAAACTGGACGTTTTTTTTTCTGTGGTGCAAACAGTGCAGGACTTAAAGGGCCAGTAGTCGAGTAAAAGAGACTGATCAGTGGAAATGGCTGCAAAATGGTATAGCCCGTGGGAGAAATCCTGCGAGTTAGTGATCGGCGGAATCCCGCTGGGGGTCATTCTAGACTCCCGCCAGCAAGTGTCTCGGGTCCTGCCTGTAATTCTGGACTTTGTAACAAGGGGGCCAGAGACAAAAACTACAGTGTCACTGACCTTTGTGACGGACTATGGCTCTGTGCAATGGGAGCTGTTAAAATGTAAGGCACTGGAAGTGGAATTTGTACTGGGCAAGGACTTTCCATTGTTTGGGCAGTTGTGGAGCGGAGTTCCTGATAAAAGGCAAGGATATGCCGTTGCCAAGGGCAACCGTCGGGAAGAAAAGGAGGTGAAGAGCGGTGCGGTTCTCGGGAGTGCATATCTTCCCTGCGACTGTGCCCGGAGTCCTAGAGAGGAAGTGCGGAGGCGCAGTAAAGCTGTTGCTAGGAGCAACCACAACCTTGATGAGTCCACGGGAGAGAATGTCACTGCTTTACCAGAATGGTTGATTACAAAGGGTAAGACTGTTCCTGTTATTAAGTATGTGGCAGAGCCAGTGACAGTGAGCCAGCGGCAGGGGATACATGCTGGGCCGGTAGGTGACAAGTCACACAGAGAAAAAACTGTGTCTGAACAGGCGGATAAGCCTGCTGTGATTGCTCCCTCGCAGAAACCTGCAGGGGAGAAGGTTTCTGTGTTTCCTCAGTTGCCCATGACCAAAGCTAGTTTTGGGATGACAAGGATCCGGGATCCCATGCTAGCCCGGGTAAGAGGTAGCACAATATTGAAACCTGAGACTGGTAAAATAATAAAGGTGCTGGACAGTCGTGCGGAGAAGGACGATCCGCTGATTTTCACTGAGCGTGAGACTCCAATGAGAACAGAGACTGATGAACTTGATGTTACAGATAAGCTTATGCATAAGGGAGTGTTGGGGTGTAATTTTCCCTTATGCTGGGAGTTGTGGAGTAATGGAGACACTTCTGCAGAGAGTGCAAAAACTCCTGCAGAACTTGTACCTGTACCTTTAAGTGAGGATCTAAGGGAGCTGCACTTTGACCTGCATGGGAAAAGCATATTGACCATTGGAAACAATGGTGCTGGTCAAATACAAAGTGATGGTGACAAAAGTGCGGAAATGCATAAGGAAAATGTGATGTCATATGAAATATGTGATAATAATGACATGCCTTTTCCTTTGCAGGCTGTGATTGGGGAAAAAGCTCCCCCTGTGGGTAAACATGTGTCTGATATAAAAGTGTTGATAAATGTTGAAGAAACACCGCTAGGAGACCCCATTGTAGACAACGTGGCGGGGCTAGAGGGTGTACCACATGGACCAGAGGTGGATGTGCAGTCTCCACAGGTTTCTATGATTACTAAAATGTCCCAGGTGGGGATTGACTCAGGGGTGCCCCTAGAGGCCAGGGTTAATAATTACACGAGCCGTATAAGTGGCCTATGTGCCGTGACAGTTAGCAACTCCGAGAGTGAGGCTACCATGTCAAGACCCAGCAAAACAAAAGTCGTTACTAGTAGCAACCAGGTGACAGTTATATCTGACGAGACGAGAGTTCAGTCGGGTGACAGCCTAGTGTCTGAAGCTCATATCCTGACAGTTGTAGATGACCTGACAGGACAGTACAGCTACAAACTTGATGTTTTCGCTTGCTCTACACAGTCCCTAGATACACTAGAGACGGGGCTAGCGGTTCTCGCAGAGCAACTACAGGAATCTCCAGAGGAGTCACAGAAAGAGATGAATGAACTGAAGGAACTAGAGTCACTAATAGAAGCGGAAATTCTCTAACTTCAAGAGGAACTTGCAGTTTCTGAGCAATCCAGACTTCATGCAGAGCAGGAAAGAGATGAGCTGGCTGATGAGGTTCTAAACAGCGCCTCAGAAAAATCTGCTCTCTTGGAGGAGAAAAGACATTTGGAAGCCAGGATGGCTCAACTTGATCAAGAGTTATGTGATCGCATGGTGGACCTGGACCACCAGAGACAAACTGTGTCTAGATTGGAGAAGAAACAAAAGAAGTTTGACCAGCTCTTGGTTGAAGAGAAATACATATCGGCTCGATATGCCGAAGAACGCGACCGAGCGGAGGCTGATGCTTGGGAGAAAGAGTCCAAGACCCTCTCCTTGGCTAGAGCCCTTGAAGAAGTGCTTGAGGAGCGAAATTAATTAGAGAGGCTGAACAAGCTACTCAGAGCAAAGATGGAAGCTCTCATGAGCTCAAAAGATGCCATCTATGAGGTGGAGAAGCCTAAGTGTGCTCCTGCACAGCAGGTGGAAGAAAGTAAGAAACCAGAAGAGGAAGATCCTATGGAAGGTGCCAAGAAGTCAGAGCCTGGTAAGAGTGGGTCTGGATATGGTGGTGCCAGGGTACTGGCCAAGGCAGAGAAGGTGGAAAAGGTATCAGCTGAACCAGTTGATGGGGCTGAATGTCGATGCAGAGGCCAAGAGTCTCATGACAGTGTGTAACCAGGACCAGGTCGCAAAAGACATCCCCTCCGCCTACAAGGCCTTCCAAGTAGCCAGCTGCCTGCTGGGGAAGAAATATGAGGAGACGGACGACCAGTATGCAGATCCGGGCTATTGCGATGGGCTGTCTCTCCTGACTCCTCCCCAAAAGGAGACCAGTGTCCTGGGGAAAACGCCAGAAGACAAGAAGTATGCTGAAGACCCCAGTGCCTCCAACCTTGATGCGAAAGGGAAGGAGGAATTAAGAAACCAAGGATATGATGCCATGTCCCTGAATGGGGAGAAGGCTAATAAAGTAAAGGCCAAAGAGACAGAGGCCAAGGAAGCTAAGGCCGAGCTCTTGAAATGGGAGAAAACTTTGGATGTCCCAGAGACCAAGGTTAGGGTGGAAAGAGCGACTGCTGAAGTGGGAAAAGCCACTGAAGACGCAGAAGACTCTGAAGCTGGCTCCAAAACACCTGCTGAGAATAATAGTAAAGGGGTCCAGAGGCGTGGAAAAGGAGCGAGACATAAGAAACCTGCTCTGCTAAAGGAGCTCTGCAAGGCAAACGAGAAAGGGTTGGGACACGACCATGACTGGGACCAGTTCAGTCAAGAGTTGCCGCAGTCCAAGAAAGGACGTGAGGGGCCTGTGCAGAAGCCAGGAAATATAAAAAGACAGTACCTGCTCATGAAATGGACAAGAAATAACCAGAGGCCTTGTCAGCTCTGTAATAAACTCATGAGGGTGACAAACCAAGCGCTGTTGTCCTGGGTCTGGCAGAATAAGGGGAAGACTGTAGGCCAGATTAATGCCCGTTCACGTGCATCTGGATTTGATGCTAGTGTTCACCCCTACAGGCTTGAACAAAGGGGGGAGGTATGTGAGGCAGGGACATGCCTCATGGTTGTTAGGGGAGATATATGGCATGATAGGGTTATTGGGGAATTTCCTCGGGTCCTCTACCCCCATCTTATAACCTCCATTCCCCATCTACTCATACCTCCCCTACAACCCCACCACAAATGACACAACACCGTACGTTGGAATTAAATGGCCACAGCAGCCTTTTATTAATACAAACATAACATGTAACTGTCAATATAAATATATATATAACAATATATATAACAATATATATATAAACCCTGACGAAGGAGGTCCTAGAAGCCCCCGATTCGATTCCAGCTGGTGCCCCAAACACCCGGTTATGCCATCCTGCCTCCAGCCGTATCACTCCAGCTCGGAGACACCGAGTGATTGTCACCCACTGAAACCAACCAACTTTCCACACCTGGGAGTCCAGCCCCACCGTTTGAGGCCCTCCCATCCACAAACACCAAGCCCTACCACCGTCTTTCAGGACCTCCTACCGCCACAGACTTGACTTGGCAACTTGACCCTTAACCTCAAGCTAGCGCGGCCCTCCACACCCCCAACGCTCGCTCAATCCCTCCTTGCAAACCCAACGACCACAAATCAATACCCACCGCGTTAAGATGGACACCGTCCGCTCTCCAAAACTCGCCAACACCGGGCTCCAACTCCATATGCCTCACCACCACTGCCCCATTCCGTGCCACAAACATACCAACCGCCCTGTTCACCTTAATCCGGGCCTTGTTTATCCTCTCCACCGAACGTGCCTCACGCCACCGCCGTCTGGGAACTATATCTGACCACACCAACACCATCCCGGGAAACAACGCCCACAACCGCAACAGGTCGAACTTCACATCCCTGATGAGCTCCCTCACCGGCTTCATACCTAAATCGTTCCCTCCCGCATGCACCACCAAGACATCGGGAGGCCGATCCAGCTGAACAAACCTGTGAACTTCTCTCAAAACCCCCCCCCCCACAACATACCTCTGTAACCCAGCCACCGTATGGCCGCCACCTCCCTATCAAAGCCCAACTGACGACCATTCGGCCTCACATCCGCTCTCAACGCCCCCCAAAACACAAAGGAATGGCCGATAATCCACACCAAAGCTGGGGAAACTCCTGAAACGAAATAAGCAAAACAAAAACAGCCGCATTAATGCCAGAGCCCAAAGCCACCCCCCTTACACACCTCCTAAGCGAACGTAAGAACGAAACCGTCCCGATTCCCACCTCCCAATCCTCTTAATCACCTCCTCGCTCATTCCGAGACGGGCCGCCTCCGTCGCCGCCCCAATCCTAAACGAGTGGCCCGTATAGCGCTTCGGATCCACCCCCAACTCCCCCAAGCACCTCTTCAATACCGCTACGAACTGAAATCGGGACAGAAAAGACCCATCCGCATGCCGCAACAAAGGGAACGCTCCCGCCCGTCCACCAACCCGATACTGACCCAAGCAACTCACTGGGCACATCGAGCAACCCGGAACTGCAAACAAGCAAATCCGACACCCCCTCCCCTCCTGATCCATTTTTGACCTCCGTAACCGGACAACCACCCTATCCTGCAACACCTCCACATCCTCATCCATCAAGCCCCCGGCACAACAAACACTCCTACTCACCAACTCCCCCAACCGAAACGCCCCGAAAAAAGCCAGTGAAAACGCCGCTCTGAACAAGCGCACCTCCCCCCCAGACCTACATACCCTCTCCAACCTACCCCCAAGATTCAACAACAGCTCAAACGACACCGGTAACCGCCTGTCCTCCATCCGACCACCCCGCCGCCAACCCTTCAACACCTGCCGCACCACAAAGGCCTTCGTACAGTCCACCAACCCCCGCAACTTGAAGCCAAACGCCAATCCCGACATGCACCTATTCACCTGCGCCACAGACCATCCCTCCTCCTTCTTCTCCCCCAAGAACAATAGCAACGGCACCTCACCTGCATCCACTCCCACCCCCAGAAGGCTACACCAACCAACCCAACACCCCCAAGCACCCTCATACGCTGCCCACGTACCTTCTGACAAAGAAGCCCTGAACAACCCGCTCACAGTACCTCCAAGATCTCCCACAACAGCCCCGGACATTCCAACCCGTCGACCTCCGCCTTCTGGTGCCAACTGCCGAAAGCGTTCCCACTGCGAACGAGAAAGAGCATCCGCAATACCGTTAGAAACCCCTGGAACATGCACTGCAACCACCCACACATTCAGCTCCAAACAACGCAACACCATATGCTGCAACAACCTAACCACCGGTGGGGACGAAGCCGACAGACAATTAATCACCTGCACCACCCCCATGTTGTCACAATGAAACCTCACCTTTCTATTGCGAAACACATGCCCCCCACAACTCCAGTGCCTAACACAATAGGAAAAAGCTCCAACAACGCCACATTCCGAGTCCATCCCCTCCCCTCCCAAGACCTAGGCCAGCGGTCCGCGCACCACTGCCCGTCACAATAAACCCCAAAACCAACCCCCCCTGCCGCATCCGAAAACAGCTCAAAATCCACACTGTCCACCGCATCCCCCAACACCAACGCCCTCCCATTAAACTCCTGCCAAAAACCGAGCCCAGACATCCAGATCCCCCCGCAGCTCCCGACCCAAACGAATAAAATGATGCGCTGCCGTCACACCCGCGGTAGCTGCCGCCAACCGCCTGCAAAAAATCCGACCCATAGGCATGATCCGACATGCAAAATTCAACTTCCCCAACAACTGACTGCAAATCCCGCAAACGAATCTTAACCGACCTCCTCGCCCTGTCAACCTCCCCCCGCAAGTCGCACAACTTATCCTCCGGTAACCTACACTCCATCGCCACCGTGTCCAAAACAATCCCCAAAAAACTCAACTCCGTCGTGGGCCCAACAGTCTTCCCCTCGGCCAGCGGCACACCAAAGGACGCAAACACCGACTGTAACGTGGAAAGCAACAACTGACACACCCGCGAATCCGCCGGACCCAAACACAAAAAATCATCCAGGTAATGTATGACCGAACGACAACCCGCTACATCCACCACCACCCACTCCAAAAAGGAACTAAACGCCTCGAAGTACGCGCATGACAAAGAACAGCCCATCGGCAGACACCTATCCACATAAAACCCCCCATCCCAATAACACCCCAACAGATGCAAGCTATCCGGATGCACCGGGAGCAAACGAAAGGCCGCCTCGATGTCCGTCTTTGCCAACAGCGTACCCTGCCCCAAACGCCGCACCCACTCCACAGCCGCATCAAACGAGGTATAGACCACCGAACACAATTCAGGATCAATACCCTCGTTGACCGACGCCCCCTTTGGAAAGGACAAATGATGAATCAGCCGAAACTTGTTCGGCTCCTTCTTCGGCACCACCCCAAGCGGTGAAATTTTGAAGTCAGGTAACGGCGGACCGCCAAACGGGCCATCCATCCGCCCCAACAAAACCTCCTTCCTCAGCTTATCCGACACTACCGCCGCATGCTCCCCTGCTGACCGCAAATTCCTACCAGTAAACCTGGTTGGACCTGCGTCCGACGGGATCCGAAAACCAAACTGAAAACCGTCCAACAACAACCGGGCCGCAGCCCGAACCGGATACCTATTTAAATACGGCTCCATCCTTTCCACCCGCACCGGCGTCCAACCCTTTTCCACCAGCATCCCCCCCCCGCGGCCGTCCCCCACGAAAACATCTGGACGCCCCATGAGCCCCCCCGCAGGAAGTGCACTCGTGCTTGAACTTGCACTTTGCCCCAAACCTGCAGTTCCCTTCATTAAAAAGGAAGCACAAACCCTTTGCCGCAGCTGTGGACAAACCCGACTGCCCCGCTCCACTACCCGCGTCCCCCCGAAAGGACTGCCCCTGCCCCTGCCGCCCAGGCGCCGCCACCCGCATCCACAAACCAATGTCCTTATGGTCCCACCTCATACTCGGGCGGACCGCCTTCCTCTGCCGAAACTGCTCATCATAGCGCAGCCAGCCCACACCCCCATACACCCGATACGCCTCCCCGATCGCGTCCATATAACAAAACAGCGCGGAGCAGCACTCCGGCGCCTTCTCCCCAATGACGCTCGCCAAGATAGCAAACGCCTGCAGCCAATTAGAAAAAGTACGCGGAATCAACCGATATCTGCGCTTCTCCTCCTCTTCCTTTTTCCCTTCCTCCCGCCGCGTCCTATCCAACTGAAACCTCTCCAACGGCAACAACGAAAAAATCTCGATATACTCCCCCTTCCAAATCCGCTCCCTCACCTCCGCCTTCAAATGCGCCCCCAACGGGCCCTCAAAACAAACATATACCTCACCCTGAGCCGCATCATCCACCTTACGCCGCTCCTCCTCGCCCCCCGCCTGCGTCTGCACCGACACCGACTCCCCCCCCCGCACCTGCGCACCCCCCACACCTGCACCCCCCAGAACCGGCCCCGCAACGGCCCCCCCAACCCCCCAGGCGGGCAACGGAGACAAACCAGCTCCCCCAAGACCCGCAACCCAACCCGCCAGGCTCCCCAACAACTGACTCAAGCCCCCAACCAACTCTCCCTGTCCCCCCACAGCCCCCACCCCCCCGGGGGCCCCCCCCCAACGCACACAAAGGTCCCGCAGTGTTCCTACCTGGCTGCCCGGGCGCTGTGAACCCCGCAGCCGTCGGTCCTGACTCCAGCAGATTCCTCCTCAGCAAGGCCTCGTCCTCCTGCGCCGGCACCTCCACAGATCTGGATCCCAGCACCCCAGCCTCCACGGTGCTGGGTGCGCCCGACGACGACGGCGATGCCTCTTCCGGCTGGCTCCCGCAAGCGCTCTCCTCCTCTCTGCTCTCCCAAGGCCTGGACCCCTGCCGCCCAGCAGCAAGCCCAGCCTCGTTACCGCTCCGCTGCACACTCCCACGTCGCGCAGGCCTCCCCACCCTTGATGCGAGTGGGGATCCCGCAGGGCCAGATCCAGATCCCTCGCCGCCAGCTGGAGAGGGCAGGGGGGGGACCCCTACCCAGCGCAGAGCTCCGCCGTACTGCGGGATTCCTCCCGCGCCGAGAGGCCGCCGCCGGAGCTGTAGCAGAACCTCCCCGGCGCGGAGGGTCCCTGGAGGGGCTCCCAATCCGGCGCCGAGCTCGTGGGGTCTCACTAGGGCTAAGGCGCGCCGGCGGCCGTGCCCGCCGCGACCGTCTGCCCTCCGGCGCCACGCTAGCTATGCCTGCCGCCTCCCCACTCAGCACACCTGCCACTTGTGCCTCTAGCCACTCCGGGCCCCGCGACTCCGCCGCCTCCCGCAAACGATTTAGCAGCGCCTCCATGTCTCAGGTACGATCGCGCTGCCTGTCCTGCAGTTTCTACCTCTAAAATGGCGCCCGACTTTCCCGCTCTTTCTCCTTTTAAACCTACTACACCGCCCCCTACGCTAACCCGGCCTCCTACTTCCTTAACCCCTTCCTCCCCCTTTCAAACTCCCTTTTTACCTGCCGTCCCCTCGTCCCCCCAACCTCTCATGTCAGCCTCCCCTTAGGCTGCGCTTCTAGTCCGGCTGCACTGGATTTGCTGTGTCTTCCCTCAGAATCGCCAGGTCTGAAGAAAGACCAGGTGCAGTAATCACCTGGGGATAAAGGAATCCTCAGAGTGAGAGGTGGTGGGGACTTGCACACAGAAGGCTGGAGTGGCTCTGTGTGGTCTGAGCCGAGAGGGCTGAGAGACCTCTATCCCCAAGGAGACATTGTTGTGGGAGCAGCCAGGAGGCTGTGGGACATTGGCTGACAAAGCCGCATGGGTTCACAGGGTGTGGACTGTGACTTAGGTGAGTCAGAAACGTCATGTTTAGTTAGAGCCCAGCCGGGCAGGTGTTTATTTTGTATTTATGTTTGGTTTGCTGAGGCGCAATAAATGCACTGTTTGGACCTGAAACCTGGTGTCCTGAAGCCGTATCTGTGAGAATGACCCCGAAGAAGAGCTAAACCCCCACAGCAGTATTACCTATTTCATAATTAAGCAGTGAAATACTGCATTTCTATAGTTGGTTGCCCCAAAAAATGTTTTAGTGCCACAGTGCACTTTTGCGTACACCTCAGTATTATTACCTATTTTATAATTAAGCAGTGAAATACTGCATTTCTATAGTTGCTTGCCAATAAAAGTGTTCTAGTGCCACAGTGCACATTTGCGTACAGCGCAGTATTAATACCTATTTTCTAATTAAGCTGTGAAAATACTGCATTTCTATAGTTGGTTGCCCATAAAAGTGTTCTAGTGCCACAGTGCACATTTGCGTACAGCGCAGTATTACCTATTTCATAATTAAGCAGTGAAATACTGCATTTCTATAGTTGGTTGCCAAAAAAAGTGTTTTAGTGTCCCTGAGCACTTTTGCGTTCAACGCAGTATTACCTATTTGATAATTAAGCAGTAAAAAACTGCATTTCTACAGTTGTTTGCAATAAACACTGGTTTTGGCCTATATAGCTGATCTGAGGCCTACCCTGTATTTATTTCATGTGAGGTAACCAGTGAAACTCGGCATTTACACAGTTGGTTGCCAAAAAAAAACTGTACTATTGCCCCAGAGCACTTTTGCGTACAACGCAGTATTACCTATTTTATAATTAAGCAGTGGAAAACTGCATTTCTACAGTTGTTTGCAATAAACACTGGTTTTGGCCTATATAGCTGATCTAAGACCTACCCTGTATTTCTTTCATGTGAAGTAACCAGTGGAACTCGGTATTTACACAGTTGGTTGCCAAAAAACACTGTACTATTGCCTCAGAACACTTTTGTTTACAGCACAGTATTACCTATTTGATAATAAAGCAGTGAAAAACTGCATTCCTACAGTTGTTTGCAATAAACACTGGTTTCGGCCTACATAGCAGATCTGAGGCCTACTCTGTATTTCCTTCATGTGAAGTAACCAGTTGAACTCTGCATTTACACAGTTGGTTGCCAAAAAACACTGTACTATTGCCCCAGAGCACTTTTGCATACAACGCAGCATTAGCTATTTTAGAATTTACCTGTGAAATACTGCATTTCTAGAGTAGATTGCACATTTTCGCTGTACGCTGCGTTTTTGACAAATTAAACCGTTATCTTCTGCAGTTAAATTGTTGGTTTGAAAATTCTAACTTTTGGTGATAGTGAAGTAATTGTATTCAATTGCTCTGTTAAACTGTTGGGTGACCTAAAGAAATGTATTCTGTTTATGACACGGGCACTGCCTTACTGTTAACGCAAATAATGAGGAGAACATCAAATAAGGGATGCGGACATGGTCGTGGTGGTGTTGGTGGAGCTCAGGAAGAGGACGTGGCCATTCTGCACCAGCTACACGTCCAAGTGAATCACCTTCCTCAGGTGCAAGTAGGCGCCAGAACCTGCAGCGTTATTTGGTAGGCCCCAATGCCGCTCTACGGATGGTGAGGCCAGAACAAGTACAGGCGCTAGTAGATTGGGTGGCTAAAAGTGGATCAAGTTCCTTCACATTGTCTCCCACCCAGTCCTCTGCAGAAAGCTCAGAGTTGGCATCTGCAGCCCATGCCCATCAGTTTTTCACCTTACCCCCTTGCAAATCAGCCAAGAATTCTGAGCCCCAAGTCATGCAGCAGTCTCTTATGCTTTTTGATTACTCTGCTGGCAGGGTTTCCCAAGGCCATCCACACAGCCCTGCCCCAGAAGTGGAAGACATTGAATGCACTGATGCCCAACCACTTATGTTTTAGTATGAGGATATGGGAATACCACCACAGCACGTCTCTGATGAGGACACAACACAGGTGCCAACTGCTGCGGCTTTCTGCAGTGTGCAGACCGACAAGGAGGGTCGGTGGAAGATGATGTGGAGGACGATTAGGTCTTAGACCCCACATGGAATGAAGGTCATGCCAGTGACTTTCATAGTTCGGAGGAAGAGGCAGTGGTCACACCAAGCAAACAGCACAGCAAAAGAGGGAGCAGGGTGCAAAAGCAGAGCGTCCGTCTCAAAAACAGTACACCTGCTACTGCCCACTGCACCAAGGGACTGAGCACACCAAAGCCAGCTCCAAGGGTTTCCCTGGCATGGCAGTTCTTCACACAATGTGCTGACGACAAGACCTGAGTGGTTTGCATGCTGTGCCATCAGAGCCTGAAGCGAGGCAATAACATTCTGAACCTGAGCACAACCTGCATGGCCAGGCATCTACATGCGAAACACAAGCTGCAGTGGAGTAAGCACCTTAAAAACCAAGAAAGGACTCCCTCCTGCTCCCTCTTCTGCCGCTGTCTCGGCCTCTTCCTCCACCTCTGGAGTTACATTGTCACCTGCCGCCCAGCAAACACAGGATGTGCCACCAACACCACCACCTTCGTCACCAAGCATCTCCACCATGTCACACGGAAGCATTCAGCTCTCCATCTTCCAAAACCTGAAGAGGAAGCGGAAGTACCCACCTATCCACCCTCAATCCCTGGCTCTGAATGCCAGCAGTTCTAAACTGCTGGCCTTTGAAATGCTGTAATTCCGTCTGGTGGAGATGGACTGTTTCAGACAGCTGATGGCGGTTGCTGTCCCACAGTACGTCGGACATCAATTGAGGTAGTAAAGTTGGCCACTCGGTTCTCTTAGCAGGTGGTACAGCCCTTAACATTTCAATTAAGGTTGGATTTATTTTTTCACAAAGTCCGTTACCTTGAGGATGGTAAGCTCTTGTTCTGATCTTCTGACAATTGTGAAGTAAACACAGTTCATGGAACAATTGAGACTCGAAGGCAGATCCTTGATCTGTAAGAATCTTTTCAGGGCATCCATAGGGCAACAGGAAGTTTTTCCAGAAAACATTTGCGGTGGTTTTGGCTGTCAAGTCTTTACCAGGTACAGCTACTACAAATTTGGTGTAGTGATCAATTGTGGTCATGTTGTAGGTATACCCTGAGCGACTTGGTTCTAACTATACATGGCCAATGGCCACTATTTCTAGAGGTGTTTTACTTACGATGGAATGCAATGGTGCTCTCTGGTCATGTCTTTCATTTCTTCCAATGGCATAAGTAGAATATTCTCGACACCAACTCTCAATATCTCCTCTCATTCCAATCCAATAAAATCTTCTGCGGGTAGTAGCCTCAGTTTTTTTGTACCCCAAAGTGTCCGGATCTATCATGGTACGTTTCAAGTATGATTCTGGCATTTCGGCGTGGTATTAGAATCTGATACAGCCGATTGTTGGTGACTGGATCTAGGGTTCTCCTTAACATTAGACCCTTTTGCATGAAGAGTTGCTTTTGGTGTCTCCATAGCTTGAGTAACTCTGGGTCTGCATTTCTCCTGCGAATTCTTTCCAAGGTTCATCCACTGGTGAAGAAGTCTTGAAGTTCACCTAAAACTCTGCTTTCCGATTGTAACTTGATCCAACTTTCTTTTTCAACTTGGGATTTTGGATCTGTCTGTTGTTGGAATAGGAAAACTTCTCTACCTTTGATGGTGATGACGTCTTGCTGGTAGAGATGGTGTGCTTGATTACACTGACTTCATCCTAATCTGTAGGGTGTTTACTGAAGGCATGATGACACTCTTGCACAACTTTTAAGACTCCTTCAATTTGTTCCTCAGGGGTAGAGGTATTCCCCACATTGAGTTCTTTCCACCATAATGTATCTGAAGGATGTTTTTGTGGACTTAGCTTCTGAGCAGATTGTTCAGTGGTAGCTGCAGGTACGCTGATCACATCTTGGAAAGTGACTTGTAGCAGTTGAGGCACAGGGCAGTGCTTGTTCAAAGTTATACTATGATCACTTAAATTCAGAAGACGAATAGGCACTTTACTTTGAGATACAGTCACTAGGCTTCTTGCAGCTCAGACTAAAGGATGGTCTTCTAGCGTGATGGGTTCCACCAGGGCCTAGTAGTCTTGGCCTTGGATCCCAAGAGCAGCTCTGCACTACAGGAGTGTTTCAGTATTGGGTTTAAGGATTATTGTTTGGTTACCTCGGGCACAGTAAATCTCTCCTTTCTCATTGGTAAATTTCTGTTGCGCACTTAAAACACGGATAGTCTGTTGTAGCGCCTTTTTGGAGGCAGGTGCGGCGGTAGGCATGGATTTGTGCAAAACTTCAAGCATTTCAGCATAACATTTCCTAAGAACATTCATACCTAGGACTACTGGAGGGTTGTTTTCTTCCCTGACCTGCACAACATTTCTCAAATTCCGACTGCTGAATAGTTGTGACTTGAGACCCGGTGTCTAATAAAGCAACAAAGGGAACCCTATTTATTTGAAGAACCACTTCTGGACGGGATCCTACATATCTGGGCATCCAGCGGGGATCTTCTGGACCTACTGGTTCACCTCCCAAGGGGTGGTCCTTGACCTCGAGGGCTGTCCTTTTAACTGCCAGCACATCATTTCTGTATGGCCAGGCTTGTGACAGTATGTGCGAGTGGGTCGTCTCCGAGCACTGGAGCGCTCAGGAGGGCGTCTACTAGAATTTCTGGGATATTTCTCTTTATAATCCGGAGGGAAGAACAGTGTCTCATACTCCAGCACCAAGGGTTTTTCCCACTGTTCTAGCTTTTTACATACTTTCTCCAGACTTTTGGTCAGAAAGTGACTTATTCTGTCAAGGCGCCAATTGCATCAGGAACCAGGGCTGGAGTTGCTTGACTGACCATAGAACAACATTTTGGAGATGCAACTGGCTTATCCATAGATATTTTGACAGGTCTAGTAGGCTACGATTGTGTATTTGTCCCCATAATACTGATGGCTAACTCTTTGAAGTCTAGGAAAGTGGAACTTGGATGCTAAGTCGCTAACATCCTTAACTGACTTTTTAAGGCTTTTGTACTAACACCTTCAATGAATTTCTCCTTAAGCGTCTTATCTTCATTTTTTCCGCTTCATGGGGGTCTAACTGTACCACAGCTCTGAGGGCTTCCTGTAATGACAATGCAAAGTCTCTGAGTGACTCAATTGCTGTTTCTTGCTGAAGGACCTCATCTTGACCTCCAACACAGTCTTAGGTTCAAAGGTGGTGTAGAGCCGTTCAAATATCTGCTCCAGCATTTTCCTCTCTGATATTGGCCAGGACTTCACTTCTCTGAGGCCAGCTCCTTCCAATTTCGCAAGCAGAATTTCCATTTGTTGCTCTACTGTCACAGGGTACAACCTGAATATAGCAGGAATCTTTTTTTTAAAGTCTCTTAAAGTGTGAGCTTCCCCAGAGTATCGTGGGAACCAGGGTGCCCCAAAGTAGTAAGGGGACCTGTTTAGATCAGGCTGCACATTATCTTCCTGCACCAACGGCAGATAAAACATAGATTACACACGGCTTTACACACTTGTTAGGTTGCGTTGCGATGGGCCACCTTTATTTTGTTGGTGAATGGCCCTTTAAGAATTGCGGTGCTGGCCAAATTAGGTACTTAGTAGGGCAGCTTGTGTATAAGAACAGTCCCGGCAAGAGTTTTTCTCTAACACAGTTACATACAGATTCCATGGAAGATGGCTGATATTTGCCTTCCCTTTCATCCCGTTTGCTTACACGCCAAGTCTCGAGTCTTTTGTGCGTCACATCATGCTCCCCTCTTGCGCACGGCTCCGCTTTCCAGTGTGTCTGACATACAGATAAGGTGGTGCAATGTTTTGCATACAAGGACGGCCTTCCCGGATCACTACAATGAAGGTATAAGGGGCCGTCCAATTTATTTTGCATATGGGGTGGCACTCAATTTTCCCGCCAAGCTGGGAATTTTGCAGAGTGATTGCGCAGCAGTAATTTGGATATATACTTCAGGCGGCCATTTTGGGTGCAAGAGAAAGTAAATTCAGTCACAGCAAGCAGTTCTAGTGACACAAAAACCTGTGATTTTCTGAGTTTTAACAGTGCGATTTCAAAGTAGATGATTGGCACAGCATATCCATGCAGTCTTCAAGTAGTTTAAACAGTTCTTTATCCCAATAAAACAGTCAAACAAATGGGGCTCATTCACATAAGAGCATATTTATTATCTTTGTGACGCCAATTTAATGCAACGTGCCAGTCCGCAGGGGTAGAACATGTGAGGTTCACGGTGGGCTGAAGGGTACAAACAGTTCATCGGTTACTCACGGTTTAGCAGACGACTCCCTGGGCCAGCAGTGCAGTGAAGGGGAGAACAGCACTGGATTCTACGGGGCACACTCTATTACAGGAGACACCGGCCAGGTGGTGATCGAGGTGCCCTTGATGGTGATTGGGTTGCTGAGTGCCAGTGCTGCTGGGCCCCTGACTTTAGGTAGTGTCGTGACGCCAGCACCTTGATGGTGCAAAATGTTGAGAGTGGTAGTAGTATGAAGTTAGAAGAAGTAGGGAGGTTTAAATCCAACTGAGAACTTTACTATAACCAGGCTCTTGATAACAGTTTACATCCAGTAATAAAGCAGTCTCTGATACACATGCAAGTTGGATGTGATGAATCCCAGTAACAGGCTGTACTTGTAGTTATGTCTCAGGCTAGGGTAGTTAGTTATGTACTCACTGATATTCAGCTCTTAATCTGGTTCTGTATCTCCAGCTTATTAATGGTGAGGCTGCTTGAAGCTAATAGATCCTTCACCTTGAATCCAAAGGTCCTTAAAGCCTGGTAAAATGGCTGTTGTCCTTTGTGTCATTATCCACTCTTTCTCCCTTGAACTATCTTCCACTAAACACAGCAAGCAGCTGCACTCTCACTCCTTCCACTCCTACCACTCCTACTCCTCCTCTCTACTGACTAACTAGGCCTGAACTGAGGTATATATATATATATATATATATATATATATAGCATCAAAGGATGAGGCAGCACTCCAAATGAGGTGAAAAAATTGTGGATCTTTTATTCCCCTTGCACCCACTTCATTGGTCTTGTGCTGCTGTGGCCCCCTTTTTTTGCTTTTTATATATATATATATATATATATATATATATCCTAGTGCTACCCCCATCTAGTGGTGGAATGTATGTAATGCACCTGACAGCCTGGTAACAGGGATTTCACATAAGAATATAATATAGCATGATATAACATGTGACACAATAAGCTTTTGCAGTGCCCACGTACGCTAGTGGGACGCTGCAAGGGCCTGGGTTAGCTCCTCAATCGGGCTCCACTGTTCAGGCTTCAGATCAAGGTAGTGGTGTTTTCCTCTTGGAGTAACTTCTGGGTCTGAGAAAGCAGCAGTCACTGGCCATCTTTGTTCCAGCAGTCTTGATATCATGTGATAAGTGTTATTTCAGCACGTACTTACATCATGCACCAGCATGTGTTGTGGTGTGCCCATCTACTGTTGCTTCTCCTTTAGCACCATTGTCATTGACAACAGCTTTGACTTTCTCTGCCGTAATATGGCAATAACATCCTCAAGCCACTCTGCAATATTTGCAGCTATGTGTCTTTCTTCAAGGGGCATCGTTGAAAAGAAAATGACATGACATGTCACCCCAGATAAGCTTCTGTAACAACGCTCGTCCAATTATCAGTTATAAGTGCAATGCTGTCAGTCTCAAGAGTGTTATTTAACTTGCCTTTAATTTCTTCATACTTTTTCTCCATAATTTTCATGAAGTAGATTCTTGAAGGAAGAATGTATCTTAGATTGAAAGTGGAAATCATCCTCTAAAAACCTTCATCCTCCACCATGGATAGCGGGCACGTGTCTGTGACAATCATGTTCAGAATGCTCTCTGTAAGCTCAGCTGCTTCAGTTGAACGTAATGCAGCTGTCCACACATAGCTGTCCATACGCCGCTGTGATGGTGATTGTGATGTACTGAAAAAGAGGCTAAATAAACAATTATTCTTACAATACAAAGCCTGTGTGTTGTGTGTGTCACCTAAGATCATATAAAATGCTTACTTTACTAACTTTGGGTCCAGTCTGCTCGGTGAACTAAATGCGAAAACTGGGTGTTTTCTAGTGAGATGTTGAAGCATTGATGTTGTGCTATTATGGTAGGCTAGTTCGGCTTTACAATAGACACACTGTACAGAGCTTTCGTTATTTTATAGCTTGAAATGATCCCAAACTTTGGACACACTGTGCTGATTTCTCTGTCGTGTCTCTTCTTTAGGTCTTGCCTCTTGCTTTGTGCAACAATAAAAGAGTCACACCTTAAGAGGGGGGGGGGGGGAATAAGAATTTCAGAAACAATTTTTTTTTAAAATCAGAACACACAGATCATCGAATCAAACTACACCCCCCAAATCAGACTGTCACATCTTAGCCACAATAACCCCCCCCCCAAGCCAGTCAGCCTTGCCCTCAAATCAGTCCCCCCATGCTGCAAGCCCGCAATCAGACCCCCATGCCAGTGCCACCATCATCAGACCCTTAGGCTGCCAGCACCACCATCAGAACGTCCCTTGCTGCAATCAGAGCCAGACCCCCATGCCATCCATTGCCATTTTTCCAGCCCCACCCCACTCCCTCAGTGCCTCCATGCCATTCCATCCATTGTGATGTCCCTCAGTGTCATCAGATCAACCCCTCCATGTCATGTCCCTCACTCCCCCAGTGCCATCAGATATCATCATCATCAGCCCCTCCATGTCATGTCCCTCACTCCCCCAGTGCCATCAGATATCATCATCATCAGTCCATCCAGGTCATGTCCCTCACTCCCCCAGTGCCATCATCAGATATCATCATCTGCCCCTCCATGTCATGTCCCTCACTGCCCCAGTGCCATCATCAGATATCATCATCATCACCCCCTCCATGTCATGTCCCTCACTCCCCCAGTGCCATCAGATATCATCATCATCAGCCCCTCCATGTCATGTCCCTCACTCCCCCAGTGCCATCATCAGATATCATCATCTGCCCCCCCATGTCATGTCCCTCACTGCCCCAGTGCCATCATCAGATATCATCATCATCATCACCCCCTCCATGTCATGTCCCTCACTCCCCCAGTGCCATCAGATATCATCATCATCATCAGCCCCTCCATGTCTTGTCCCTCACTCCCCCAGTGCCATCAGATATCATCATCATCAGTCCATCCAGGTCATGTCCCTCACTCCCCCAGTGCCATCATCAGATATCATCATCAGCCCCTCCATGTCATGTCCTTCAATTCCCCCAGTGCCATCAGATATCATCATCATCAACCCCTCCATGTCATGTCCCTCACTCCCCCAGTGCCATCAGATATCTTCATCAGCCCCTCCATGCCATTGCTAATGATCCATGTCCCCCAGCGCCATCAGATATCATCAGTCCCTCCATGCCATTGCCAATTTGCCATCCATGTCCCCCAGCGCCGTCAACACCCCCCACCCCCCCAGATTTTGGCCCCTGCTAGTGCTATCTTATACTTACCTTTCCTGGCAGTGCGCTGACTCTGTCCATAGGAGATAAACGTGTCTTCTTCCCAGCATGCACTGGGAGGGACCTGACATCACACACAGCATCAGCGGACGATGTGTGCACACCAGGTCCTGCAGCGTGGTGCCGACTGGAGGACACGGAGCGGTGACTGAAAGGCTTTGTTTCGCTCACGCTCCGTGGTCACGTGATTTAAATGAATTACATTGATGAATCATTTCAGTGCTACTCCAGACATGGCTGTTATAGTAACTACTTACATTCCCAATACAATAACAACCCCAGAGCATGTATTCTTATGACTCTGTGGTGTATCATTCCTTTATTATTTCTACTAGAAGTTAAGAATTAGATGCTCCAGAATTGGTATTACATTGGAAATGCAAATACTGTAGTTACTAAAACATACATGTCAGGAGAGGTGAAAGGTCCTCTTTAAGAAAATGCTGACATGATGATGCCACAATTCTTCATTTAGAATATCAATAGATAGACGTTGTGGTTTAGTAGCACAAGCATTTGCAGAATAGACTGAATAGTTTTGCAAAGCCAGATAAAATACCATTGTCTACACCTACAAAGTAAACATTTTGTGATGGGCAATCTACCCATCTGCAACAATCTAACGGGGTTAAGTTTCATTGGTATATGATACACAACTGGATCATCTTACTATTATCCAAAAAAGATATATGCAGATGAAACTTCAGAACATCATTCCAATCATCAGCCTGGATATTGGGGGGTTATTCATTCCCATTTAGATTCAACAAAGAGATGAAAAGAATTTCCCATAGCTGTGAGTGTATAAAGCAGATGTAAAGTAAGTCCCTGTTGACCATGAGATTTTAAAAATCCTATAAGAGGAAAGGTAGAAATATAAAAAGAGTACCCAGCTGAAAGTGAGTATTTAATTCATGGCACCTAAAAGTATATAAAAAAATGAGTACAAGGAATGTTGCATTTGAGTTTTAGCTGGGAAAAGGAAAGCAACACATATTGACCATATAACTTTTTCCCACACCCTAGATATTACATGATGACTAAAAGGAAGAGGAAATTGAAAATTAGAGAAGGAAAATATGGATTGTGTCATAGAGGCATTAAAAAAACACCAACAAAGCACATTTATTTGGTGCCATATGAATAGGAACAATAGGAAATGAAGGGTTTTAAAGAAACATTTAGACTCTATGAGTGAACTGTGCTGGGAATCACATAGGGATTTGGGGAGCAGTATTATTTTGAATAGTTTAATACAACTGGATACCAATAATGGTAATTTACACCAAAGTTACTGTATACTAAATCAAAAGAAGGAGGTGATAAGAGACATTGCTAAAGAGTACCTTGCTGCAGGGAATATGATGGAGATAAAATACTATTGTTTTAAACACTTCCTCTCAGCGAATATTCTAATCGCAAATTTTTATCACGAATATCGGCACTTTGAGAATCCTTGAAAATCTAGAATATAGTTCTATGTATTCGCGAATATTCAAGTTTTTTTTTGTTTTCATCATAACACTCCCTTCTTGCATGTGGGCCAATGAGAAGGCTGAAATATCTTTGTCAGAGCTTAGCAACATCCCTAGCAACCAATAGGATAGTTGCCTACCCCTTACTATATAAGAACCTCCCCAGCAGCCATTTTCTGCAGTTTTTTGCAGTTCTGAGAGAGACAACAGTGTCATTGTTGTGCTCTGTGCTTTCATCTGGATCCTATTCCTTATCCAATTAGATTAGATAGTTAGTCATATATATAATATAGATAGTTAGTGGGAGATAGTCAGTGTAGGTTAGATAGTGATATCGTGTAGTTGATTCCAGTGCAGGGTGTTAGGTAGTGTGATAGGAATTACTGTTTCTCTGCTGTCCATACATACATGCCACAGACATAGTGCTGTGATGTCACAGCAATACTTAGTGCACCAATCAGTAATATCTACTCAGACCTGATAAAATGTAAAGTTTCATGTATTGTGCGAAAAATATGTACATCATTAGTGCTGATTTGCGCAATCGCAAATATATTGTATCACTCTGTCAGAAGTTCTTCCTCACAGTCATGAAAGTTGTTGCCACCCATTTTCTCCAGTCTCAGGAAAATTCTAGCAGCTTGACAAATGTAGCAAAAGTGAACCACGTCTGTATTTTGCAATACGCGCAAACTACACTGACGATTTTTGCAATCGAGAAAAATCACGAATTCTCAAATTTACAAATTTATAGCGAATATTAAGCCATAAATTTACAAAATATCGTAAAAACTAATATCGCCTATGCCGCTTATCAATTGTGAGGTATAAAGTAACCTATTAGTTTGATAGAACTTGTGTCCAAAGTTACATTTTTGCAGACAGGCAAAAGAAATGACCGCTCGATGGAGTGTGACCTTTTGTGGCATTAAGAGAAGCCAAAACCCAGTGGTTCTCCTGTAGAGTACCATATTGAAACACCTTTTGGACTCTTCTTATATATTAATGCATGCGTTTTTACCAGGAATCAATCAATTTTGATCTGAGTGTACCAGATCTATTATAATTCAGCTCAATTTTTGAGGCCAAAATGTTAGTTAGTATTTTTTACTCTACATTGGCCAAATAAATAGGTCAATATAATATCACATCCCACATGATTTTCTCCTGGTTTAAGCAATACTACTGCAACACTACTGTTGCAAAAAGTTGTACGGTAAAAAGTGATTAGTACCTCTGGCAATGGCATATGGCATGAAAAAAGTTTTATGCAAGTGAGACACTAGTCGGTCCTGGAATTTACTATAAATTTCAGTGGGTAAATTAGTAGGACTTGGGGCCTTACATTGGGCCAAAGGTTTACTAGCCACACTGATTTCCTCCAGTTTGATGTCAAGAGTAGTGATGAGCGAACTTCTGTTTTAAGTTCGGCGTCTAAAGTTCGGCTTCCGGTTAGCGGAGAATCCCGATATGGTTCCCGATATGGATTCCGACTTCCGTTGTGGTCCGTGGTAGCGGAATCAATAATCGGCCATTATTGATTCCGCTACCACGGACCACAACGGAAGTCGGAATCCATATCGGGATTCTCCGCTAACCGGAAGCCGAACTTTAGACGCCGAACTTAAAACAGAAGTTCGCTCATCACTAGTCAAGAGCACACTAGGTTCAGGGAACATTAATCAGAGAAATATTGCAAAATGTCTCTTCTGCAGTTGTTCTGTAGAGAGTGTCTTTGATATCATGGAAGCAATAAGTGAGAGATTCAGACTCTGTAGGTGACTAAATTGGGGCCTCCTCGTCTCTAGGCCATGGTAAATTTAATATGTATATGAAATAGTGGAAGATATTTACCCTTGCAAAAAAGCCTTTATTATGTCCCAAAAGAGGCAAATCAGGTCAGTTGTAATAAAGAGATATAAAAAAACTGTGTTATACACACCATTGAGACACCCCATGCATCTACTGTACTATGAAATTTGGGGGCTGGGGGCCGAATGCTGAACACCTTCTTCTGCTTCCCAATATGAAACCATGACATTTTAATGCAGCAACCAATATGGGGAAGTCAGGTCACAGACATTTCTACAACTTTATACAGTTTAATGGTAGCTGCACAAATTCCTGTGTACTGAGCTGCCCTTAGTTGGCTGCAGGTAGCCATTTTTACAATATACTGTGATGGAAAGCAGAGTATTTAGGGCTGTAAGGGACATATTTATCAGTGTATTTTAGTTGCGATTCCAAGGCTTCCTCATTTCTAGCTGAGATAAATTTAATATATGAAATGGTGGAGGATATGCACCCCTGCAAATAAGCCTTTATTATGTCCCAAAAGAGTCATATAACACATGAGTGGTAGTGCACTGGATATATTTATCTAGGTAATTATGCCAGCTGTCTGGCATAAATACATGGAGAAATATGGTTTTTAAAATAAGCACAACATATACTAACCACCTGTTTCAGCTTTTTTAACAAAAAAGTTGGGTAAAATGGATGAGGCATACATTTTTGGTTTTATGCCTTTTTGGTTTTATGCCTTAAAAAAGAAAAAAAAATTATCCACAAAATGTAAGTTCAGCAGAAATCTTACTAGGTTTTTCTATGGTGTCCTATGATATTTGTGTATACCCCTGTGCAAAAATTCCATCTGGTTTGATATTCTTTCATTTGGGCCAGGACAATCAGCCACAGAATAGAGAAACTCAGGGAAATGGTTTGCAGAGTTAGAGGAAGATATTCCTCTATTTCCATAGTCTATGGTATTAACCCAGATTGTCAGGTCCTGTGAAACAAATATATAATGTGCTCCTGACAGTGTTTGCTCAGTAAAGAAATGGCAAGTGAATTATTGAGGCGTTAGCATGGTGGAAATGCAACAGATTTAGCCAGTCTCTCTCTTGAAAAAGGTAGCAAAAGAGTTAACAATACACTGTTAGTTGTGTTAGCCAGGCCATGAAATCTAGTCTCTGTTGTTATCCATTAGCAAATTAAACTATCCCATATATAATAAAGTAGCATCGTGATAGTCTAATACAAAATGAAAGAACCCAACATAGAACCACCAGGGAAGGTGAATTATATACACAGAAAATGAGATTATTCTTAGAATTGATCTCAACATATGCAAACATAAATGACCTTCTGGGTCTCTACAGGTTACTGTAGCTTTCCAGTGGAGTGATCTGTATTTTAAAGGAAAGCCCCAACCCCCCATCCCCATGAATAATGTGTGAAAACAATGGGCTGACCTCTGGAACCCTGGTTTATTCAACAATCTAGCTATATCTAATGTAAGAGAACAGCGTAAACATCTTATATACTGAAATAAAGCTATAAATCATGAAGGCACAAATTAGCAGTATTGCTCCATAAACAACAATAACAATTCCAACAAAAACAATTTTCTCTTATGGAGAAATAGCAAATATAAAGGGTTACCTTTGCTTTACCTCTTTTATGGATTTTACTCTTTGGCTTTACTTTAGCTCCCATATAACAGCAGCTAAGAGAGGTAATTAATTACCTGTGGGTAGATAAGAATCATTTTAAACAGTAGACAAGTATGGAACATGCAGGGTTTAACCCATAGTAGAAGATAGCTGTCCAGCTTTAGAAAACACATGAAGGATGACCATTCAAGCTCTCCACTGTGAAGATCAGCTAGCAGCCACTCATGACTTTCACTGGGGATTTAAAGATATTTGAGGTACCCTCGTAAATGATAGTGTTGATCGCGAATATTCTAATCACAAAATTTTATTGCGAATATCAGCACTTCGAGAATTCGCAAAGATGTAGAATATAGTACCATATATACATAATCGCTAATATTCTAGATTTTTTTTTTCATCAGTAACCTCTCCTCTTGCTTGTGGGCCAATAAGAAGGCTGCAATATCTTTGTCAGAGCTTAGCAACATCCCTAGCAACCAATAGGAAATTTGCCTACCTCTTTACTATATAAAAACCTCCCCAGCAGCCCTTTTTTTTTTTTTTGCAGTTCTGAGAGAGAGAGCAGTGACATTGCTGTGCTCTGTGCTTTACAGACTCACCTGGATCCTATTCCTTATCCAATTACATTAGATAGTTAGCTCATATATATAATACAGATAGTCAGTGTAGGTTAGATAGTGGTATAGTGTAGCTGATAGTGATATAGTGTAGATGGTTCCAGTGCAGGGTGTTAGGTAGTGTGATGTCCATACATACATGCTACAGACATACTTAGTGCACCAATCAGGTCTACTCAGACCTGATAAAATGTGAAGTTGAATTTATTGCGCAAAAAATATGCGCATCATTAGTGCCGATTTGCGCAATCGCTAAAATAATGACTGGAGATCACGAATTCTAGAATTCGCAAATTTATTGCGAATATTATGTGAATTTTTTTTGCAATATCGCAAAAATAAATATTGCCTATGCCGCTCATCACTAGTAAATGATTGGAAGACAAGCAAGGTATACCATGGATTATGAGATTCCTCCGTCTCCATTGAACTTCAAATGCAAAGAGTGCAGCTCACCCAGGCTTCAGTGAAATGTGTACAGTGGTTGTGAAGTTTAAAGAAGAAGTCTACAAAGATATAAACTGTAGTATTGGTGTACTTTAACAGGCTTTTTTTATGTCTAGCCAAATACGCTGTCATACAGTATCTCAATTCTTACAATTCAGTAGAAGGAGTATAAGAGGTTGTGGTGGGCTGGAGGAAAGTTCTTTCTGGGACTCTGTGCACCTGCTCTCTGCAAACATGCTGGAGAATTCATCTTCTAGGGTTGTTTTCTGCCATATATTAACAAAGTGTTCTGGATATTAATACTGACCAATTTAGTAAGCTAATAATGTACATATTGTTGTAGTATAGACAGTTTTGTAGGTTTCCAGACTTCTGCTGCCATGTTTCAACTTTTATTCAGGCTGACATTGCTGTGTATATGGGCGTCACCTTGTCTTCCACTTCAAAAGCATAAAATTCCACCTCTGTTATGCAGCAATGCAGAGGTTGCCTTTCTTGACATAATACACCCACAACATTTTGTATCTCCTCTTTTTTTCCCTATAAAGGGGGTTTTGCATGCAGCAATAGCTTTGACCAATTGTTGAGAAACCTGCTAAAACTGGGTTCCTGATCCTCTTCTTCATCCCCAGAGACAGAATTACAGCATGACTCTGTATGTTTACCCAGTGTCAGACTGGGATTTCAGAGGCCGAACAGAGGAAATTATTCTCAAGGTCCGACCCCTATATCATCAGTAAAGTGTAATTGGCTTTGAATCACAGAACTAGACTCTAGTGGCAAGTGATTGACTCAAAGGCAGTCAAATGTTGTTTTTTTCTCCTGGATCTTTGTGGCCCATTATGGTAATAGAGTCTGGGCCCATCGGAGAATTCTTGGGTACTCTAGTGGGCCAGTCGGACACAGGGTGTGCTATATCTCAGTACTCTGGGGCACTCTTGGGTTCACTCCAGACAAAATCCTTTAATTTCACAGACACTGACTGGCTGTTGTGGCTCACAATTTCCGAACAATCTGTTCATTTCTGAAAACTAAATCCTGCCGGCTTGTTAGAAGATGCAAGAGCTGAATTCACATGCAACAATATTTCTTTAAACATCATAGTTTAAACATTACAACATTAAACATTGCAATTATCCGACACAGCATTCCTAGGAATGATCCTTCTCAATATTTGCCCAAATCATCAGCCCATGGTAGCTTAAGCATTAGTAATAACTAGACAGCATTACAAATCTTAAAGGGTAACTGTCATATACTGTATATATATATTTTTATGTAATTGGTTTGGTTTTACCTTAGTTCCCTAGTTAATACTTTTGTATAGGATATTGAATTACCTAGTAATTGCAGCATGTTCTTTCCTCCCCCAGGTATTTCAGTGGTGCGGCTAAAACAGCGTTGCAAGTTGTCCTCCGTCTCCTATCTTCTACATACAGAAGACGGAGGACGTAGTAGTGGGCAGTCTCAAAAGCTGCGTGGATGCTATTCTAATTCACAATTAGAATATTCGCAATCAACTACTCAGGAGGAAGAGGGCGTGTTTAAGTCTGGAGAAAGGCGATTGGTTGGGGTGAGGATGTGTGTTCCCGAGATGAGCCGAATGAATTCTGGGTAGTTAGGGAGGGAGGTCTTGGCCTCAGGGTGAGGGCATCGGCAGCCATATTGAGAAGATAGTCAGAAAGAAGTCTTGTGAAGAGCGGTTGCTATGGACAGAATCTTATTAAACAAGTGGTATGTGAACACAATAATTAGTGATAATGGATTATCACCACAGCAGCAACAACATATATGAAAATAGAATTTTGAGTGAAAATATAACAGTTATCCTTTAAAGTGACAGCAAAATATGTGGCTATAGTTAAGTGCATGGTTGCCAGTGGTATAAAACAGCTGGATGTATCTTGCTGGATCAGAATAACTGAATGTGCTTTTTTTCTCAAAAATTGTTGCAAGAAGGTCAGTTACAGGGGATGTGAATTGCAAGAAAAAATATCCCATGGCCCTGGGTAGTGTTCCTGTCTGGTGGGCTTGCTCATAATGCTTTGCAAATGAGCCCCAGCCAATCATGAGGGACTATAGTTGACATTTGTGCGACAGTGTCATAGGTGCTATATATAAGATCCCAATCTAGAAAAATAATTGTATATATTAGAAAGCCAAATTTTTGTAAAATTCAAAACAAATTCATTTAGAATTGATACACTCATCTCTATGAATAATTTATACTGCTATAGTTCAGCCACGTGTAAAAAGCATGCACCCAAATACGGAGATATGTCCCAATTATTAATGAATTGTTTACAGGGCTTGTAGACTCCAGAGGAACATTGGGTCTGAGGCCACCAGCAATGCCAGAAAAAGGCACAGAGATATAGGCCAAATTACCACATTCACACAGTACACCTTGATGTTGCAGACCATATGTAGGGAGTTCAGAGGTAGCATTGGTAGTCGCAAACCCTTAAAAAAATGATATCATGGTCACCCATTTCTCCATCGACATTCTTTGTGACACTGGTCCAATTCCACTGGCTGCAGTTGTGACATGCCAGTATACTGCATTTGACCAGTACAGTCAATCACTACCCTCAGCATTAGACCACTGAGGATAGTGATTCACTGTTGCCGTCAAGCGTCATATACAGTATTTGTATGCTAATACTGCAGTTTGTAAATAAGTAGCAGCAGGAGGATTGGACCAGTGCTGCAGTGGTGACAAGCCAATACTGCAGACCTTCATTCTAGCCTGCATTGCTGTGTACAAGATAGCCTTTAAGATTTGTGCCATAAGGTTAAAAGGAACATCTGTTGCTGGACCACTGTCTCATAGCTCAATGTCTTGCAAACACCTTCTGAAGACACTGTTTGGAGCCCTAGGCTTGGGAAGTGATGTCCAATTTCACTTGCATCACAGAATAGATCATTGCCTGCATGATCCATCTATGCTGAGGTTCTTCTCTCGGAACATCTTGCTGTCATTCAAATTCATTGTTATTCTCTCAGCCACTGGACACATAATGTTAAACAGTGCTGACACTTCAGCCTAGGCACATAGCCATCTTCTGGAGTGATAAATTAAGGTCTCTCAGTTCAAGGATTATGTCCCTCTCAGTTTGCGACAAGTGTCAATATCTCTGGCATGTTGACAAACAGGAGGCACTGCACAATCATCCCACACAACTTGATCTGACTTTTGATGTTTCATAAAAAAAAAATAATAATAATTGCTTCCAATCTAGCTTTTAAGTCTCTCCCACATGCTACAGATTGGAGATAGGTGCTTACAAATGTCATCTTCAGATCTTAGCAACATCTGCTACTTCCTATACTTGCATAACCTTCTGGATTGTGCTTTTCAGTGTTGCGATTTCAATGTCGAAGAGTTATGGAATGCTAGGTAGCGCACTCAGCTGGCAGAATCTGCCCAAGGCCATGCAGGCAGCACACACAGAAGCTACAGTTAGAAGACCAAGGCAGCAGTGGGGAGTTGCCAGGTGCCACAGTCACTGTCTGAGCGGATGTCCAGAGATGAGCTGAGGGGTAGAAAATCTCTGGTTCCAAGATTGCACAGGGTACTATCAGGGAGCACTGCGAGCCACAGGATCTGTGCTGGAGAAGTAAATGCTTACCAAGGAGTCTTAGTTGTACTTATACTGTAGATGAGCTGAGCAGCCTAGAGAATATATTCCCCTGAGATGGCACAGATATATGCAGGATTGAATGGAGCATAATTTGAGCTTAGGTTAGTGTGTCTGCTAAGAAGATCATCCAGACCACACCTGAAGATGCATTTGAGCCCCTAACGATTAAAAAAAAAAGTAATGGACACATCTGTATATTATATTGTAATAAAATAGCAAACAAAGCATTATTTTTCAGACAATTTACACCTCATACTCACACCCATACTATGACTCCATATAACCCCTCATGTCTCTGACTTCATAGGAAAACATATGGAGGTTGTTCTGTTACATTCTATATGAACCAGACAAAACATGGCAGGCTCCTTGACAAGTTACAGTATAATACAGAGGTATTATCATCCAGAAGCATTGCTTGTAGCGTTGAATAACAAAACTCCATACCACCCGATGATGCATCATGCAGGAGCATCTTAGTACAAAATCCATGCACATGACTCTGCTGTGTGTATGAGGTCAAATAATAATTCAAATCCAGTTGCTTCACAAAGAAAATATACTGTACTACTGCTACTACTGACGTGTAAATAACAATACTAATACCAATAAGAGTATAAGCGTTCTAGAGAATGATACCATGTGATAGACATAGCATAGAATAACTAAGAAAAATAAAAATGGAAATTGTGTAATTTCAAATATCTCTTTGTTGAATTGCAAGCCCAAAGTTTCTATTAAAAGAAATCTATTAAATTCATGAACCTGATTGCTTATTATTATTTTCTTTCGTTATGTTGCAGCCCAATGGATCAATAACACAATAATGAAACAGATTATATCTCGAAAATGTTCACATTCTGAAACATGTTAATGCTAAAAAAAATATTTTGTGGCGTGAAAAGCAGCATCAAGTAAAGTCCCAAAGGTTTTTTAGTAGCATTTGATGAAATGTATTGATATTCTCAGGCTTGTCTCTTGTTGCCAGCTGTCTATGTTCCAAAATATCACAAACCATTAAGAAGTGTGAAGAAAGGTCAAGATTACATTGTCAGAATTTTTCTTTTCCTCTTTAGAAAGGTGATGATTAGGGTTAAGATAGAGTATATTGCCATTTAGCAGGCACCAACAATTCCAGAAATGCTATGAGAATGAGCCTTTATTTCAAACATATACCTTTTGACTGTAAAAACCTGGAGGGAAAAATTAAGATCTCATTATTATTTATAGAGATTGTCCAAGATTAGAAAATCATAATTACTTTCTTGCAGAAACCTGTAAATGGGACTTAGCTGCAATATCACACATAATTCTGATCTAATTACTGTATAATTAGAGTCACATATCAATAATATCATTATTATAGGAGGCGCCATAGCAAAAGTCAAATTGGATCCCTCGTTTTTGGGTTTGGTTTTTCACACTCTGAACACAAGGGCCAGGTGAGCCCTCACACAGCTCCGTACATAACTACATAAAATTATAGGGTTCAAAATATTTAAAAAAAATCTTTATTTTTCAAGGTTTTTATTTTTATTTCAGTGCTAAAATGCAAGAAAAACTATACATATGTGGTATTGCTATATTTGTGGAGAATAAAAGTGGATTTTTTTTTTTTCTAATTTCACCTCATTTGAAAAAAAAATTCAGCTCTGCACTACATTGTATGCAATATTAAATGGCGGAAACTAAACTGTAACTTGTCCTGCAAAAAATTTGCCCTCATACGGCTATATGAATGGAAAAATAAAAAAGTTATGGCCCTGGAAAGGCATGGACTGAAAAACCAAAAAACGCAAAAATAAAAAAAAACCTCTGTGGCAGAAAGGCATTCTTTGTCAGATATTTCACTATGCATAATGCATCCACACATAACATAATAAATACACACATATGTAATACACGTACACACCCACAATACATACATAAATACATAAAAAAATCCATAAACATAATGTTCAGCAAGCTCTGGAGGAGCTGAGCAGTGGATGGCTTTGGCTGCAATACCTATTCACAGTGGCAATCCTCAAACAGATTCTCCCTAGGACCAGGGCAGTGATCGGAGAGAGCACCATTTGTTCCCCCGAGGCACACCCTAATGTTGGGTATCCTGCCAGATAATAAGTGGGGTGCTCTTGGTGTTATAAATGCTGTATGGGTGCAAGGCAGGAGATGAAGGTACAGTGGCTGGTGTATATTGCTGAAGTCAGTACCCACTCCAGATGCAGAAAATTAATGTCTCTCTTTACTAAAGTGCAGCATGGGAGTTGTAGTATAGCCAACAGTATCAAAACGCAGTTCTGAACAATTCACAGTACAAATCTTCCCAGATAGCGATGTATCAATATGAGTAATAATGGTGGTTGTAGTACTCCTCCTTTCTATTTTTCCCAAAGTCTCTCTCTGTGCAGAATCTAAATATTAATATTTAATATAATTTAATAAAGTAATATTATTTTTGCAATGGTGACTGGCACAGATGATCAAATTTCATATTTTGAAATTTGTTTGCTGGTAAAAGCAGAATTGGGTTATGGATTCCGTTACCACGGACCCTAACGCAATTCTATGAAGGAATGCGTAACGGAATGCCTTTAGAGGCATTCCGTCATTTATTCCATCATAATAGAAGTCCATGGGCTGCAAAACGGATCCATCCCGTTTCCTTTCTGCAGGGGAGTCCTTTCCTGCATTCCGTCATAGAAATTCGTTATGGTCCGTGGTAACGGAATCCATAACGCAATTCTGCTTTAACCACCAAACAAAACGAGAACGAATTTCATAACATGAAATTCTCTCATCTCTAGTGACTATACTTCCCAGCTGGGGGGTACAGGATTAAGATTCACTTGGTCAGGAACATGTCTAAGTGTGAAGGGTATTTTAGGAATGGTCCTTTCACTGCATAAAGTCTCTATAAGCCTTAGGCCCCTTGCAGACGAGCATGTCCGGATTAGGTCCGAATGCATTGCGTCTGCGATCAGGGAAAATCGTGCGAGTAGGTACGCAATTTCAGTCAGTTTTAACTGCGATTGCGTTCCGATTTTCAGTTTTTATCGCATTTTGCACGCGCCTGATAAAAAATTGACGGTGGTACCCAGACCCGAACCCGGACTTCTTCACTGAAATTCGGGTTTGGGTTAGGTGTTCTGTATATTTTATTATTTTAGAAATCTTGTATCTTCATTCATCAGGACCTGCACTGACGTCACCGCGCTCACCACGTGGTGAGTGCGATTACTTCATCAAAGGTCCTTTGGCAGGTCCTGAAAGAAGAAGAAAGAAGACGATGCCGGCTGGGCGAACAACAGGATAAGGTGAGTTATTTTTTTTATTTTTTTTAACCCCTACAGCCACATTTTAGTAAGCATCCAGAGTAGTGGATGCATGGAATAGGCTTCCTGCAGAAGTGGTAGCTGCAAATACAGTGGAGGAGTTTAAGCATGCATGGGATAGGCATAAGGCCATCCTTCATATAAGATAGGGCCAGGGGCTATCCATAGTATTCAGTATATTGGGCAGACTAGATGGGCCAAATGGTTCTTATCTGCCGACACATTCTATGTTTCTATGTTTCTAAGTAGTTGCACCAAATATTAAACATAGTGGCCAGTGCCAAAACTGCAGGATTTTTTATTTTAGTTTAAATATAAAAAGTGGCATGGAAAATAATAATATTAATAAAAATAACATCACCAAAAATTATTTTTAAATATGTTAAACCTAAAAAAGTGATTTAAACAGCAGGTCATTTTCTGATGACATATTTTCTTTAAATCACAAACATATTACTGACTGACTCCAGTGCTTGGCCATACACATCCTGGACCTTCTAGTTCTTATTTTTCTCTTTTTCTGAAGTATATTTATATAGCAATTATTTCTTGTACAGAGATGATGATTCTCCGGAAACCAGACCTAGTTTTCTGGGGAGTGACCCCATGTAGGTTCTCTCACTTTCTCAGCTAACACACTCTCATCTCACAAAACCCATATATACAAACAATACATCTATACTGAAATAATACAGCATACATCACACATATACATACTATAAGACATCCATACAAGTGCATATATATATATATATATATATATATATATATATATATATACATAATGGGCCAGATTTATAATTTCATGCATGGTCCTCACTGGAGTGAAATTGCACTTTTTTGCGACTTTTTAAATAGTCCCAATAGTAAATCTGTCTAGAGATTCATTTACATAAGAAAACACGCCCACTTTCAGAAAACTGGAGAGCATAGTGCAGAGCAGAAAAAAAGTCGCAATTTGTGCGCAGTTTTAGCGTTTGGGACTTTTTTGGGACTTTTTCACTCCATTATTCTGACCTGAGCTAATGATAAATCTGGACCTATGCGTACACACAAGATGTAAAAGAATGATGGTTTGATACTCAGTAATAATTCTAGCTGAATATGCATGAGTTATTCAGGCAAGCCATATAAAGAATCCCATTAAGTTGAAATGATAAAATCAATAAATTTGATATGATTATGTTGGTTTATTTCTGGGAATAAAATACAGCATTATTTCCGAAAGGTATCATATTAAAATGTTATTACATCAACACAGTCTTCATTATTAAGGTATAAGTTATGATTTCTTCAGTGGGAATAAATTTGAGTTATAGACCAATTTAATATGTGATGGCCTAATGAGCTTACAATAATGACTTAATAATGTCTCTGCTTCAACAGCCACCTCAGCACTTTCCATGTAGAGTAAACCGTAATATTAGAGCTGAGGTATTTTCCACCTCCATCACCCAGCATTATGTAGACAACTTATAAACATTGATGTAATTCACTAGAATGGATTTTCACTTCGGCGACATGTTAATTATAGAACTGCAGATTTTATTTTTAATTTTTTTTCTGGGTAGAAGGCACATATGATTGTAAGAGATTAAAATCAGTTTGCCAAGTTTCATACAAAATAAATTCTTCTGGCCTAAATTATAAAGGCTTAGCTAAATTAATCAGTGAGCTAAGCACTTTTGTGGGAAAAATATCTAAAAGCTGATGAATTCATTTTTTCACAATCTCTACTTATCATGCAGATTATGCCGTGCATTTTTTATAATGCTGGTTTTAACTAGTCTGTCATTTGTGAAATTGCCTTTGTACAAGCTGCAAATGAGGAATTATGAATGCATTTGATATAAAACCAAATTTAATTTTATGATAGCCTTTTAAAAAGCAAATACAGGCATTTTAACAATCCCAAGCAGTAATGCATTTGTTTTATGTAGCGCCTGAAATTTGTTTCCCGTAGTGGATGTGTTTCGAAATGGGACCTCATCTTTGCTGTTAATTTGCTCAGCAGTCATCATTTTATACCCAGAACAAATTATACATCTACAATACATACATATTTACAAGGTGTCAATCAGTGACATTCATTTGACAAAATTGCTGAAAATAATCTGACTACTAAAATATATTCATAGAACAAAACACCACATTTTTTGCTGAATGTGTGAGACCAGGATAGTGCTTGGCCCTCCAACTTGGGTCTAAGTCTGGGGCTACACATGAAAATTATATAACGTTGCATCCAGTGATTGTTGATGGTGTTGCAGTTTCACATGCCGTGACTGCAATGCGACAATCGCAGGAAAGTTTCTGTCATGGATAACAAATCTCACGTCACTCAATGCAAGTGTGTTTGCCACATGCAACTTGTTGGTAACTTTTCTACAATTTAGCAGTTTTTTACTGCCAAATCACAGCTTTAAAATAGTTGAGCGATGGCAAGTTTCAGACAAGCTGCACAAATATTTCTGGTCACGCAACTTCTCAGAGATCTGCTGTCATGTGACACATTTTGCCAACTTTCATTTTTTTTCCTATTGTGGTATAGCTGGAGTCCACAGGAGTACAAGCTGTAATACTGTACCACAGCAAGTGCCTAATGAAATAATGGGTCAATATGTGTACTGATCAGCCATAGCAATTAAACCACTGACAGGTGAAGTGAATACCATTGATTATTTTTAGTGTTGAGCCAAGCTAGCTTTGGATGCTTCATGCGAAGTCGCATCGTTCAAAACGTTCAGAATAATATTGTACAGAGATTCATCTCCGTACAGTATTAGAAGGTCTGGGCTCCAATGAGCCGAAATTAGTTATTCACAAAGTCGGGTGTGACTTCGTTGAATAACTTCAGTAGTTAATTTTTAAAGTGGAAAGCTGGCATACACTTGAGTTATAACTTAAGCCAATTTCTAATGTAAGTTATAGTAAATTTGGCACACCAAATCTGTTGCTAAACCCTGACCCTTTCCTCACTAAAAGTGGAGAGAAGCTAAAAAGGTTGCAAATTATGGTGCAAATATAGCAAATGCAATAATTTTTGACTTTGTTATGCCACAATCATAATGTCCCCCAGAGTGCCCATGCTGATGCATGTCCACCACTGAATAGGCCTACATTGTGTATGTGATCTTCAGAACTGAAACATGAAACAAGGTAGCCTTGTCTGATAAGGAAGACTTACACAATATATGCTGAAAGAACATACATATTAGATCATCTGCCAGTCCCACTAAAATCGATAGTTTCAGCTAATCTAAATCTAATCTAATTAATATACCCACCTTGCCATGTCTACCACATAAGATTAAAATGAGAATGCCAGCAATCTATCAATATTGCTAGATTTAATGACATCCATAGGCATTAATACAGAGTTGGTTCCTTAAGAATAAACAGCTTTCACTCTTATGGGAAGGCTTTCTACAAGATTTTGGAGTGTGTCTGTGGGAATTTTTGATCCATCCTCCAGAAGAGGTTTTGTGAGGTCAGACACTGCAGTTGGGTAAGAAGACCTGGCTTGCAATCCCCATACTGGTAAATCCCTGAATGTGTTCAAATGGGGTTCAGGTCAGGTTAAGTAGACCAATCAAGTTCTTCCACATCAAACTCACCCAACCATGCCTTATGGACCTTACTTTGTGTACTGGGGCACGGTCATGCTGGAATTTGAGGGCATTCCTCAAGCTGTTCCCACAAAGTTGGAAGCTTACAATTTTCCAATATGTCATGGAACTAAGGGGCCTAGGCCAACCCCTGAAAAACAACTCCATTGCATTATCCCTCCTCCACCAAACTTTACTTTTGGTACAATATAGTCAGGGAGGTTGTGTCCTCTTGGCATTTGCCAAAACCAGACTCGCCTATCATACTAACTGATAGAGAAGAGTGACGGACCCGCAGTACTCATGAAGAGTATGTCCGCCTCTGTATTCTTCCTTCCTCAGGAGATATTGCAAACCACTGATCTGTAGCTCCCATTCTGTCTGCCCCCACACCACAGGGGTCCAACCTGCTAAAATAGTTCCAGACAGCCCTAGCAGGAGCCTGGCCAAAATGTCAATGTCCTGAGCTCTTTCAGAGTACAATGGGAGATAATGAAGGGGGGGGTGGGGTGCTGAAAGTCTTTTGAAACAAGTTACACAACATAACATAATTACACATTAACACATATCCAACACCAGTACACATTTAACTCAAACTGATGACCATGTCATCACATAGCTCCCCCAAGTTAAAGGATGGCAAACCCGGTGAGACCCTCTACAGGGTCCACTTGGGGATTTCCATGAGGGTACAGTCACCCTCTTCATTCCGTTTGCCGAGATAGTTTATGGTCACTGGCTTTGGGGTTGAATTGGGAAATTGGATGGCTGTAGGGCCAGACTCCACCGCAACGTCCATCCCTGGGCCCCCGACACCCGGTTCAGCCAAACAAGGGGGGGGGGCTCCAAATTCCTAGGTCCGTAGTTGCTAGGAAGGAGGCTGGCCATCAGCTCCCTCCAGGAGCCCAGGTCACAGTGGGTTCCATGACAAAAAGTATAATTCTTCACTTCACAGAACATGTTTCCACTGATTATAAGTTCAGTATCAGCATTCTGTACACCACTTTGTTCAACATTTTGCACTGTTCTTCGTGATATCAGGCCTGCATGCAGCTGCTCGGCCATGGAAACCCATGTCATCAACATCCCAGTGCAGTTCTCATGCTTATGATAATGTCAGAGGATATTTGGATCTCTGCAGTTATTGAGTCAGCAGAGCATTAATGGCTATCTCCGACACTTCACATTTCCGACTATAGGGTACGAGGGCTCCACAGGGTATGGGTTCCCTGTTCTCATGATCAGTGGGTGTCCCAGCAGTAGGACCCGCACCAATCTGATAGTTATTACCTATAATTTGGATACGGGTTATGTTAATATAACTGGAATACCCTTTAAATATAAGTAAAACCGCTAATAAAATAAAGAAATTTGGCTAGGTACAAAGATAAAGTAGACACAACAGTTACAAGTCAGGCTATGCCTCTTGTTATACCTTCCTTATGATCAAAGATGTGATTCCTAACCTCTTTCCCCTTGTGCCTTCCTTTACTCTAGTCTATTTTTATTCTCACTATTGACAAACATTTTTGTAATATTTCTCACTTAAGGGGGTTTCCAGGATTTTGATGGTGGCCTATGTGCAGAATAGGTAATCAATATCTGATCTGTGGCAGTCCCACTCCTGGCATTCCCACTGATCAGCTGACTGAAGAGGTTTGTAGTGCTCCGATGAGTGGTGTGGCCTCCTCTTAAGCCAGTGATATCATGGCCATTGGTCACATGGCCTATATGCCGCCTAGTCCTATTCAAGTGAATGGGCCTCAGCCTAATACAAAGCATAGCCACTATGCAATGTACAATGCTGTGCTTGGTAAGCTGTAACAAGGCCACAAAACTCCCCAGCACTCAGAGATTAATGGCCTATCCTTAGAATAAATAATCAATATCAAAATCCACCCCCAACCCCTTTAATTTTCAATACAAAATATAAAAAAATAAATGGTTTGTTAAGATTATTGACATGATTTTCCACTTCCACTTATTTTAAAGCTTTATTCATTTAAATTGCACATATTTCGGCATACTCTGCATGTTTCAACTAAATTTATTTTAATCAAAAGAATATTTACATTCCCACAACAGATAAATTAAAAGAATTTATAATTTTATTAATCATTCACCTTGACATGCAGGTGATATGAATTAATTTGTAATGCAATTAGATGTAATGGGAATTGTTATACAAAACTAGTGTCAAATACACTTTTGTTGGCTCTCTTTACAAATTCCAATTAAAGATGTACCGTGTGCATCAATGACAAATGAGAACTTCATTAATCTATAATAGGCTAATGACAATTAAAATCTTTCAGAGCTTGTAAAGCAGGATAAAATAAATATATGCCATGGATATGCATCGCTGGGTATCGCTTGGGCAATTTGTCAAAATCTTTAGATTTAGTCTGTCAGTGGGAAAATAACCTTGGATAGTTTATAACAACGTAGAATGATTGTGAAATATTTTACTGGACATGTTTTCTGGTATAACATATATATATATATATATATATATATATATATCTTGTGGGGTTTCGCTCTGGTAGATAGGTTAAGCGGGCACAGTACAAACATCAGTTAACTCAAAACATCAGTGTTTATTCACACTTGAGGCAATTGCACAAAACAGCACACAACTTTGCAGTCTTGGTGTTAATTCACACACAATGGAAAGTTCATATAACACAAGTCACCTGGCTGGCAGTATTGCCTCCAGTAGTCCAGAGCAGGCTTTTGGGGGCCTGTTTCTCCAGCGTGCAGCTCTCAGCCCTCCAGCATGGCACAAAGCCTCAGATCTCAAATACAGAGACCTCTCTACTGAGCCCAGCTGCCAATTTAAGGGCAGCCAGGTGCTGCCAAAACCCGGACCGGCACTTAAACTCCGGTCCGGTATTTGACCTCAGCTGGCTGAAAACCAGTCCAGCCGCACATGCTTAGAGGAAAATACCTGCCTTGCCAGACACCACCCCTCACTGTGTCACATACTCCCCCCTTTGTTCAACCCTGTGGGGGTGGACACACGAAAAACAATGCACCCGGGAAGGGCATCCGCGTTTCCCAGCAAACGACCTGCTCTGCAGGTCGTTAAAGTTCTGCAGAGACAAAAACCATCTGGTGACCAAGGCATTCCTGTCTTTGGCCTGGCTCATCCACTTGAGAGGAGAGTGGTCAGCTTAGGAAGACAACGGGATGCTCCTCCCTTTTGACTTCTTGAGACAGTACAACACCGAGGCCTACTTCTCGATGAGCTCATCCACCTGGGGCATGGGATAAGCATCGAATTTTGAAAGTTGTTACAAAACCGCAACGTCCCGTCTGGCTTTGGTATCAATACTATAAGACTGGCCCACTCACTTTTTGACTCCTCAATGACATCTAGCTCCAACATTAGCTGCACTTCCTCCGATATGGCTTGTCGCCGAGCCTCGGGTACCCGGTATGGTTTTAATCAGACTTTTGCCTGAGGCTCAGTGACAATGTCATGCTGAATTATGGAAGTGCGTCCCGGGAGGTCGGAGAACACATCCGTGTTCCGACTAACAAACTCCCTGGCCTCCTGAGTCTGTTTAGAGGAGAGGCTGTCAGCAAGTTTTACTGTGGCAGCTGCCTCTCTTGCATTAGACAGAGGGGCCGGTACCTATTCTCCTAGAAAACCCGTCCACGGGCTGTCTTCTGTATAGGTTTCCTTATCTTTTCACAGTTTGAGTAAATTCACATGGCAAACCTGCTCTGGATTTCGCCGCCCTGGCTGTTGTACCTTGTAGTTTACATCTCCAATTTTCTCGAGCACCTCATAGGGCCCCTACCACCTAGCCAGGAACTTACTGTCCACGGTCAGCACCAGAACCAAAACCCGATCACCTGGGTTAAAGATCCAGACCCAAGCATGACGATTATAGACCCGACTCTGGGCTCCCTGAGCTGCCTCCATATGCTCTCTAACAACAGGCAACACTGTCTCTATCCAATCTTGCATCTGGGTAACGTACTCAATTACACTTTTATGTGGAGTGGGTTGTTGTTCCCACGCTTCTTTGGCCACGTCCAAGAGACCGCGAGGGTGTCTTCCATATAGCAGTTTTAAGGGCGAGAACCCAGTAGAGGCCTTGGGTACCTCTCGCACTGCAAACATGAGATATGTCAGAAGGAGGTCCCAGTCCTTCCCATCTTTAGACACTACTTTTTTCAAAAAATTTTTTATGTTTGGTTAAATCGTTCTACCAGACCATCAGTTTGCGGGTAGTTGTTTTATGTGCAGCAACTTACAGAGTTCCCTCATCACCTTGGACATAAAAGGGGTCCCTTGGTCGATCAGAACCTCTTTAGGTTGTCCTACTCGGGAAAACATCTCCATAAACTCCTTAGCTATGAGTTTGGCCGAGGTATGTCGCAGTGGCACCGCCTCCGGGTACCGAGTGGCGTAGTCTAGAATGACTAAGATGTGTTGATGCCTTCTGGCGGACTTCGGTACTGGGCCTACGAGGTCCATAGCTATTCGGTCAAAAAGTACTTCGATAATCGGGAGAGGCACTAGGGGACTACGGAAATGTGGCTGGGGCTAGTTATCTGGCAGGTCGGGCAAGACTTACAAAACTCTTCCACTTCTTTGAATATGCTGGCCTAGTAAAAAAACGCTGTAGAATACGATCCTGAGTTTTCTGCAGCCCCAGGTGACCCCCGAGAATGTCTTTGTGGCTAGAGCTATCACAAGCTTGCAATAAACCTTGGGGATCACCAACTGTTCAATAGGCTCACCCCATAGTTGGTTTACCCGACACAACATATCCTGATGAACCAAAAAATGGGGAAACACTGACTCTGCCCCAGGTTGTTGTGGCTCACCATCTACAATTAACACATTTTCCCAGGCGCGGGATAGGGTTGAGTCCCGACATTGGGCGGTACCAAAATTATCCCCGGAGACATTGAGGTCTGCCAATTCAGGACCCGGCGGCAAGTCCTCCACATCTCCCACCATCACACTTAGCGGGGTTGTCTCCCCCTCTTCCACCGAAGTGGCGGTCCCCTCTACCACTGCCCCTTCAGTCTCAGGTTCCCAGGGTTCTGGTCTACCCCCTGAGCTGGGCCACTCTGCTAGGGTTACCCCTATCTCATGAGTATCAGTCACTCTCATAGCAGGCAACAGTGCCGGGAAGCCCGGGAAGTCTCTCCCAATTATAAGTTTGTATGTAAATTTGGGGAAACTGCCACTTTGTGAGTCCGTCTGCCAGCCCCTGTGGTTAGAGACACCAGGGCGGTAGGATAGTCCTTTAAGTCTCCATGGATGCACATGACCCCGACTTTCCGGCCAGTATACTCCGCTGACCGTAACGGGGGAGCCCTTACTAGGGACACCAGACTCCCTGAGTCCAGCAGAGCCTCCGCTACCTCCACCTGGCACAGGTGGTTTAGATTTTTTGGGGTACCTGCTGCACACAGCTTCCTGGCATATAGCGACTGACGGTAGCCATAGTTAGTATCCATAGGTTCCACCTGATGGGGACAGTCAGCTCTTACATGGCCCGACTCCTGACACCACCAGCAGACTATCGGAGCCAGGTCCATAGAGGGTACACCCCGGGTGGGTTTGGTTGGTACAAGTCGCCGGGTCTAGGATGGAGATTTGCGGGGTTTGACTGCCCCATCCCAAAAGAACCCCCTGTAACAGTCTTAGTAGCCTCGTAGCGCTCCACCAGGTCCACCATTTCTAAGGCGTTGCCAGGAGACACCTGGCCAATCCAGTGCTGGAGAGGTGGCCCTCCAGAACATATCAGCTAATAGTCTATCCAGCATAGCCGTGGGACTCAGCACATCAGGCTGTAGCCACTTTTGCAAGTGGTGGAGTAAGTCATAATACTGGGTCCTCGCAGGCTCAGCATAAATCCCCACTGATGTACCCGCTGGGCCCAGACCAACATATTCATCCCCAGTCTTTCCAAAATCACACCCTTTACTTTTCGGTAGTCGGTCTCTTGATCGTCCAGCAAGTCGAAATACACCCGGAATCGGAGGCAAATTACAAGTTCTTAACTCAAAACGTCAGTGTTTATTCACACTTGAAGCAATTGCACAAAACAGCACGTAACTTTGCAGTCTTGGTGTTAATTCACACACAATGGGAAGTTCATATAACACAAGTCACCTGGCTGGCAGTTCTGCCTCCAGTAGTCCAGAGCAGGCTTTAGGGGGCCTGTTTTCCCAGCGTGCAGCTATCAGCCCTCCGGAACGGCACAAAGCCTCAAATCCCAAATACAGAGACCTCTCTGCTGAGCCCAGCTGCCTATTTAAGGACAGCCAGGTGCTGACAAAACCCGGAAGGCACTTAAACTTCGGTCCGGTATTTGACCTCACCTGGCTGGAAACAAGCCCAGCCGCACATGCTGGGAGGAAAATACCTGCCTTGCCAGACACAACCCCTCACTGTGTCACTATATATATATATATATATATATATATACACACACAGTGTATATATATATATATATATATATATCTTGTGGTGATATGTACTGTATGCTGGGAGGCATGTATATACCACCCAGATACCCCAACTGGTTGAGATAACTAAAATCCAGAAAGCTGTAGTGGTTTCAGCAAAGTGTATTTTGCTGAGACAGTTTTGTCTAGATGTTGTTCTGGGCTGGATTTCATGTGGACTGGGGGATAGGTTTGGTAGTGGGATCTGCCAGTCCACACCCTTCCACTACATGTATTGTCTTTTGCCAGAGGTGATCGCAGGTGAGGCGTGCTGCTGTTATCATGGAGGGATAAAACAACACTCTGTGTATGACTTGTAGGGAGAAAGCCTGAGAAAGGCTGAGAGAGAGGGGAGCCTGAGAGGCTTTGTGTGGTCTCAGCCAGGAGTTTGGGGGGCCCAGCGACGCCTACGGAAAGAGGGTCGCACGGTCAGATTCGAGAGGACTTCTGGACCATCTCCCCCCAAGGGTGATGGTGTGGTCACAACCTGGAGGCTGCTGGACCGTATATGGCTGAGGAAGCTAGATCTAATCCCGTGTGTGAATGGTGCTCTATAGGTGAGGTAGAGACAACACGTGTATTAGGTAGAGCCCAGACAGGCAGGTGTTTATTTTCAATGTTTATGTGTGTGATGGTGCTGAAGTGCCAAAATAAAGCACATTTTGGACTTTAAGATAGAAGTCTGTGATTGTGACCCCCTGAGAGAGAGAAAGAGTGATCCCTTACAATATATATACAGTTGCAAGAAAAAGTACGTGAACCCTTTGGAATGATATGGATTTCTGCACAAATTGGTCATAAAATGTTATCTGATCTTCATCTAAGTCGCAACAATAGACAATCACAGTCTGCTTAATTTAATAAACACAAATAATTAAATGTTACCATGTTTTTATTGAACTAAACCAACTTTAAATGGCATCTGTCAGAAGATTTGCACCTATGAAACAGGCTAACCTGATGCATTTGTGCACTTGGCAGCTGAAGACATCTGTGTTGGTCCCATGTTCATATGTGCCCACATTGCTGAGAAAAATCATTTAATATATGTAAATGAACCTCTAAAAGCAATGGGGGCATTCCAATGACCTGCTGTATAAAAATATCAAATGATTTATCCCAAGTGAATGTTTTTAAAAATAAATAAAAACTATGGCAAAACAGTCATTTACTGGTCACCTTGCCTCACAAAAAGTATAATATCAAGCGATCAAGAAGTTGTATGTACCCGAAAATGATGCCAATGAAAACAGCACGTCATCCCACAAAAACTAGCTCCCACACAAGATTATCACCAGAAAAATAAAACACTTTTGAAGAAAAAAAAAATTGCTTTTATTGCTTAAAACGGAATAACAACAAAATTGCTATGACAATTATTTGATCTTCCAGGGAGCTAAGGTGTTGTCAAAATAGCTGACTTATTGCCTTCTCCATATAGGGGACATTCTTTAAGAGCATGCATGCTTGGTCGAGTTTAGCATAAAAATGTGTAAAGAGATAGGGAGCTATAGCTGTTGACCAAATTAAATCTCACTATCTGGGTTGAAGTGCCTGTTAAGAAATTGATTGAATATATATATCACTATTAAACGAGTAAGAAACATAACATTTGTAGCTACATTTTTATTTCATCTTTTTAGATTGTAAGTTTTGATTTGCATTATCGATTTTAGGTTTTAAATTATACTGGCACGATACGTTTTATAGCATTAAGACAGTTATTATTATGACTTTATGACAGAAAGGCGAGACCTTGCCTGGAATTAAAGTTAGAGCTATGGATAAATAGTATCATAGTAACATAGTATATAAGGCTGAAAAAAGACAACTGTCCATCCAGTTCAGCCTGTTATCCTGCAAGTTGATTCAGAGAAAGGCAAAAAATAAAAAATAATTTGTTGTAGAAGTCAAATTTTCCCAATCAGGCAATCAGAATAACTCCTTAGATCAATGACCCCTCTCTAGTAGCTATATCCTGTAATATTATTACACTCCAGAAATACATCCAGGCCCCTCTTGAACTCTTTTAGTGAACTCACCATCACCACCTCCTCAGGCAGAGAGCTCCATAGTCTCACTGCTCTTACTGTAAAGAATCCTCTTCTATGCTTGTATAGAAACTTGCTTTCCTCCAGACGCAGAGGATGTCCCCTCATCCCAGTCACAGTCCTGAGGATAAATAGATGATGGGATAGATCTCTGAACTGACCCCTGATATATTTATACATAGTTATAAGATCTCACATCAGTCGTCTTTTTTCTAAAGTGAATAACCCTAATTTTGATCATCTTTCAGGGTACTGTAGTCCACCCATTCCAGTTATTACTTTAGTTTCCCTCCTCTGAACCCTCTCCAGCTCTGCTATGTCTGCCTTGTTCACAGGAGCCCAGAACTGTACACAGTGTTACTGAGAGAAATATCTCACATATTCATTAAAACATATCCTGATAAAGAAATACAAAAAAAACAAAAACATTTTTTTAACCCAAGGCACTGTGCACTGTACAGTTTTGTGAAAGGGTCATCTGAACCAAAGCGCTCAAAATACTTTACATTTCTATCCTAACTTGTGTATCTCAGTACTGAATGTTTTCATCAAATTATTTGGTTTGCACAGTAAATCCTTCAAAAAGATATGAACTGTCTGTTTCAGAAACCAATCAATGATGACAACTTGCTTAAAAAAAGCTATATAATTTATAAGTTACCGTAGATCTATTTTTTTTTAACAGAGCATGATTTCTTTTCAGTGTGGACCAGCTTGTTTTACAAGTTCATTTTCTGAATAAATGCTAAGTGAAGCTTTGTTCACACTTGAATTGTTCACACTTGATGTAATAATATCTGGTACTCATAAACACATTTCAGAAAAAAAAAGAGAAAAACAAACACCATGTTTTTTAAAGACAGAAAAAATTGATAGAATGCTGTAAAAAACTTGAAAAAGTTGAAAACATGACATGTGAAATGTTTTCTGCATTTTATATCATATACACCTATATCAATATTTTTGATAATGGTCTAGACCAGGGATCAGCAACCTTCAACACTTCAGTTGCTTGAGAAACTACAACTCCCAGCATGCAAGCTTACTCTGCTGTTCTTGTAACTCCAACAGAAGTGAAAGGAGGATTCTGGGAGTTGTAGTTTCAGGACAGAACTGGAGTGCCAGAGGTTTCTGATCCCTGGTCTAAACCAGGGAAGCTCAACCTGCGGTCCCTTGAGCTGTTCCAAAACTAACACTCCCAGTATGCCTGGACATTCTACAGCTACTAGGGCATGCTGGGAGTTGTAGTTTTGCAACAGCTGGAGGGCCGCAGGTTGAGTATCCCTGGTCTAGACAATAGAGCCAAATTGTAAAAGGAACAGCTTAGTATACTATGTGTGCCATTTTAATACATCTGCTGCAAATTTCAAGATTTTTGCTAACTCATATTCATACAGTACATGCAAGAAGAAACTACTGATAAATTTATTTCAAAATCTAAAATAATAAAGGCTTTGCAAAGCTGTATTTAATTACTGTATATTGTCACAAACATTTTTGAGACATTTCACATTTATATTACATGCATAAACTACCTAAGAGGTTTTGTCAATGCAGCCACTGAAGTCATTCGGAACAGCACTGCTGTGACAAATGTTGTCCATTATAATGTTGACAGTGCTCTATAGCTCCAGCGCGGACTTCCAGCAAAAAAAATAGGTTCTTGAACCCCGCTGATCAGTTAGTCATGGCCTATCCTGAGGATAGCCCATCACTTAAAAAGGGCAGGGCAACACCTTTGACTTGTGCTGAAAATTAATAGTCACAAATGCACATTTCGTAAAGCAACAACTACTTTTTTTTTTTGATTGTTCAAAAATGTTATAATTTGTTTATGTTCTAAATATGTGTCCGTTTTCCTATTATGACATAGATATGATAGAAATCTGTGAATGCCCAAAACTCACATTATATTATGTAGAGCGTATTCTTCACATCTAAAAGTTGGTATTTGGATTGGATTCCTTACGCTCCCTAGAGTAAATAAAAAATTCTGAAGACCTGTTCTCCATCCACAGAGTATGTGCACATCCACCGTTAATTGCTTTGTAAATGTTATTATCATTGTTCGCACAGACCATATAATTAATTAGGTTAAATAGGTTATTTTTGAATAAAAATACTAGCTCTTCTGAATAAATTATTATGCTCCCGGAGTCACAACCATAATCACAAATTTCCCAAGGGGAGTAAGACGGGAGCTAAAACATAACCTTTACTTGCATTAATTAAAAAAAGAACATAGCACCATAGTCAGAAGACAATATACAATTATATTATTTAAAAATGAAATCAGAACGACCTTACCAAATCAGATGTACCCCGAAACAGTAGGCCCAACGTGGGTTAGGGCTCAGAATGTCAGGTCAGGTAAGGTAAGGTCACAGTAAGGTCGTTCTGATTTAATTTTTGAATAATATACAGTTGCAAGAAAAAGTTTGTGAACCCTATGGAATGATATGGATTTCTGCACAAATCTGTCATAAAATGTGATCTGATCTTCATCTAAGGGCTCTTTCACACCTGCGTTCTTTTCTTCTGGCATAGAGTTCCGTCGTCGGGGCTCTATGCCGGAAGAATCCTGATCAGTTTTATCCTAATGCATTCTGAATGGAGAGAAATCCGTTCAGGATGCATCAGGATGTCTTCAGTTCCGGAACGGAACGTTTTTTGGCCGGAGAAAATACCGCAGCATGCTGCGCTTTTTGCTCTGGGCAAAAATCCTGAAGACTTGCTGCAAGGCCGGATCCGGAATGAATGCCCATTGAAAGGCATTGATCCGGATCCGGCCTTAAGCTAAACGTCGCATTGCCGGATCCGACGTTTAGCTTTTTCTGAATGGCTACCATGGCTGCCGGGACGCTAAAGTCCTGGCAGCCATTGTAAAGTGTAGCGGGGAGCAGCATACTTACCGTCCGTGCGGCTCCCGGGGCGCTCCAGAGTGACGTCAGAGCGCCCCAAGCGCATGGATCACGTGATCACATGGCACGTCATCCATGCGCATGGGGCGCTCTGACGTCACTCTGGAGCGCCCCGGGAGTCACGCGGACTGTAAGTATACCGCTCCCCCGCTCCCCGCTCCTACTATGGCAACCAGGACTTTAATAGCGTCCTGGCTGCCATAGTAACACTGAAAGCATTTTGAAGACGGATCCGTCTTCAAATGCTTTCAGTACACTTGCGTTTTTCCGGATCCGGCGTGTAATTCCGGAAAGTGGAGTACACGCCGGATCCAGACAACGCAAGTGTGAAAGAGGCCTAAGTCACAACATTAGACAATCACAGTCTGCTTAAACTAATAACACACAAAGATTAAATGTTACTATGTTTTTATTGAGCACACCATGTAAACATTCACAGTGTAGGTGGAAAAAGTATGTGAACCCTTGGATTTAATAACTGGTTGAACCTCCTTTGGCAGCAATAACTTCAATCAAACGTTTCCTGTAGTTGCAGATCAGACGTGCACAACGATCAGGAGTAATTCTTGACCATTCCTCTTTACAGAACTGTTTCATTTCAGCAATATTCTTGGGATGTCTAGTGTGAATCGCTTTCTTGAGGTCATGCCACGTCATCTCAATTGGGTTGAGGTCAGGACTCTGACTGGGCCACTCCAGAAGGCATATTTTCTTCTGTTTAAGCCATTCTGTTGTTGATTTACTTCTATGCTTTGAGTCGTTGTCCTGTTGCCACACCCATTATCTGTTGAGCTTCAGCTGGTTGACAGATGGCCTTAAGTTCTCCTGCAAAATGTCTTGATAAACTTGGGAATAATTTTTTCCTTCGATGATAGCAATCCGCCCAGACCCTGACCCAGCAAAGCAGCCCCAAACCATGATGCCCCCACCACCAGCATAGCAGAAGTTATGTAACATAATTCTGTTGAAGCATGGTTGAAAAACAATGTCTGACTTTCATTGGTTAACATTTATAGAATTTTAATTTATTATTACTTTTGTCAGATTAAAGTTATTTCTGTGACCATTGTGACTTTTTCTTTCATTGACCAAAGGGTACCAACAATTTTGTCCACGTCTGTATTTCCTTTTAATACAGTAAATGGTTGTAGTACAATGTAACTTCAACGCTGAATGGCAATTAAGACATATATATTTTTTCTGATTAATATATTCCCCCACCCAAAAAATAATAATCATAATTCACTGCAGAACAGATAATAGGAAGTAGGTTTATGTCCCTTTAATGCACTCCGTAAATGGCTGTAGTACAATGTAACTTCACCGCAGAACAGCAATTAAGACATATTCTTTTTCCTATTTCTACACCCCCAAAAAATAAATATAACAATCACAATCCACCGCAGAATGCTAATGAAACATATGTATATTTCCTTTTAACACAGCACGTAAATGTAGGTTGAAAGAAATCCAGCTCCACTTGAATAAAGGAATGTCGATTTATTTTGCTTGCGGTAAAAACTCATCCATGAATTACAAAAATAGCAGTCTTGTCTAAGCTTTTCGGGCTACCAGAGACAATTCCAGCCCTTCCTCATGACATGACATAACATGACATCACACGTGTCATGAGGAAGGGCTGGAATTGTCTCTGGTAGCCCGAAAAGCTTAGACAAGACAATTAAGCCATATTTTTTTTTCTGATTAATAAACAACCCCCCCCCAAAAAAAACAATCACAATTAAACTCAGAACAGATAATAGGAAGTTGGTTTGTTTCCCTTCAATACACCCCTCTAATGGCTGTAGTACAATGTACCTTCACCACAGAACGGCAATTAAGACGTATTCTTTTTCCTATTTCTAGACCCCGAAAAAAGAAATATAACACAATCACAATTCACCACAGAACAAATAATGGGACATATGTAGATTTCCTTTTAATACACCACGTAAATGGCTGTAGTACAATGTAACTTCGCTGAGCGGCAATTATGACATATTTTTCCCTTTTATTTCCTAATAATACACCTCAAAAAAATTTCAACAGCTAATGGGATGTACGGATGTAGCAGGGTTAACATGCTTTATGAGACATGTTATCTAAACTAAATGCGTTAAGCAATTGCTTTTCAATGGCTTTTGTTTCAAGATAATGTGATGAGTTAAGAAATTTTTGTTAAGAGTGTGTGTGTTACCCCTGCTACATCTATCTGTACATATATTATCTTTTAATACACCACGTAAATGGCTGTAGTACAATGTAACTTCATCGCTGAACGGCACTTATAACATACAGTATATTTTTTCCTTTTTTTTTTCCCCTAGTAACACCCCCGCAAAAAAGTAAAACAATGTAAAATCAACGCAGGACGGCTAATAGGACGTAGATATCTAACCTATTAAAACACCCCGTAAATGGCTGTATCACACCATAACTCAATGATGTCACGTGCCTGCGTTCCAGTGGCGTACCTACCAGGGAAGCAGGGGAAGCAGCTGCTTCGGGGCCCGGGCTGACAAGGGGCCCGGAGCAGTAGTAAACAGACTGGCCACACCCCCTCTACACTCACTTCACTGCTGCTTTAGAATGTCCTCGGAGCAGAGCAGGGAGCTAAGCCCCGCCCATCAGCACGGACCATTCATAGAGGAGCCTGGCTGCTTAATAGTGCAGCCAGGGCTCAGGACAGTGTGCTACAGGGAGATCCTGTCTCCCCTCCCTCTCCTGACTATTAGTACAGCCCAGCTTCTGCTACAGAGACTGCTCTGTAGTCGGCAGTAACAGGAGGGAGAGGGGAGACTGAATAGTGACACTGGAAGTGCTGCAGAAAGAAGAGCCTGTGTCTGTCACTATCAGGAGCCCATACATTCCAGGCTTATCCCTGCCAACCCTAGCTGTCCTGCATCTCATGTAGCCTCCCCAGCTGCATTCATCTGCTGTCCTTTCAGAAGCCCCCCCCCCCCAGTTCTGTCCTGTGGGCCCTCTACTTATCTGATGCCCTGCCCTCTAGGCCCCCTATCCATCTGATGCCACACTCCTCTGGGCGCCCATGTGCAGCTTGGGGACACCAGTATGAGGCCAGAATGGGGACTGGAAGATCACGGAGCGGCGGGGAGCAGGCGAGTATGTTTTTTTCCACAACTGTACAATGCACCGCTAGTTCACATCACATTTTTGTCCCACATTTAAAGGGGTTGTCCGGGTTCAGAGCTGAACCCGGACATACCCTTATTTTCACCCAGACAGCCCCCCTGAGGCTAGCATCGGAGCATCTTATGCTCCGATGCGCTCCTTTGCCTTGCGCTAAATCGCGCAGGGCACAGGCTCTTTTGTTTTCAATAACACACTGCCAGGCGGAAATTTCCGCCCGGCAGTGTGTTCAGTGACGTCACCGGCTCTGAGGGGCGGGCTTTAGCTCTGCCCTAGCCGTTTAACTGGCTAGGGCAGAGCCAAGTCCCGCCCATCAGTGCCGGTGACGTCACCGGGGTTCCTGGCAGCCCCATGGAGAGCCCCGGCACGTCACCAGATCTCCAAAAAAATGCCTTTGCCTTGCGCAATTTAGCGCAGGGCAAAGGAGAGCATGAACTACTCCAATGCTCATGTCAGGGGGGCTGCCGGGGTGAAAATGAACCCAGACAACCCCCTTTAAGGCTGGGTTCACATCACGTTTTTCCCATCCGTTTAACGTATACAAAAAACCGTATTCAGATGCCTCATACTGATGCCATGACAGTGACATCCGTTCACCATAGAGTTTCATTGTAAAAAATAAATAAAAAATAATCATTTTTTTTTTTACCGGATTGTGCAGGATACAAGAACGTGGAGTACTGCATTTTTGTATCGTGTACGTCATAGTCCAGTAAAAACACATGTATGGTAAAGAATCAAATGCCACTGTATGACGCCTGCCCGCCCATTTAAAAATTTGCTGTGGGGCCCAGTCATTTCTAGCTACTCGACTGGTTACCAAGGGCTCAGACCATGGGGACAGACTACATTCGATGTCAGCCCTGCAGAAATACAGAGAATGGGCGCCTATGCTACAGCAGGGGCCATACTGTACATACAGTGTAGTGTGATGTCATGTTCACCTCTCCGGGTATATTACCCAGGAAAGCACAATTCTGCAAAAAGGACATGTTCTATCTTTTGGTGGAACGGAAGTGCGGAATGGAAGCCCTGCGTAGTGCTTACGTAGTATTCCGTTCCGTGATTCCGTTTCGCACCCTTCCGCATCTCTGGATTTGCGGACCCATTGAAGTGAATGGGTCCGCATCCGTGATGCGGAATGCACACGGAAGGGTGCCCATTTATTGCTGATCCGCGTATGCGGTCCGCAATACGGGAATGGCTGGCCCCTTTCACACAAACGATACAGGTTTGCTCCAGATGCGTTCAGGGTGCATTCAGTGAAACTCGCACCATTTTTCAAGCAAGTTCAGTCAGTTTTGTCTACGATTGCGTTCAGTTTTTTCTGCGCGGGTGCAATGCGTTTTGATGCATTTTTCATGCACGTGATAAAAAAAACTAAGTTTACAAACAATATCTCCTAGCAACCTGGTGGTGAGCGTGAATGAAGATAAAAGATTTCTATCTTCATTCAGCAGGACCTGCTCCGACGTCACCACACTCACCAAGTCACCAAAGGTACTTTTCCTGCCAGGTCCTGAAAGAAGATGAGCCGGGCTGCGTGATCAAGTGGATGAGGTGAATAATTAATTATATTATTATTTTTTAACCCCTCAAGCCACTTGTTACTATGCATTCTGTATTAAGAATGCTATTATTTTCCCTTATAACCATGTTATAAGAGAAAAATAATAAAGTTCGGGTCCCTATCATCTCCTAGCAACCCTCCGTGAAAATCGCATTGCATCCGCAATGCTTGCGGATACAATGCAATTTTCAAGCAGCCCCATTTACTTCTGTGGGGCCTGCGCTACGTGAAAAACGCAGAATATAGAGCATGCTCCGATTTTTACGCAACGCACAAGTCATGCGTGAAAATCACTGATCATGTACACAGCCCCATTGAAGTGAATGGGTCCGGATTCAGTGCGGGTGCAATGCGTTCACATGACGCATTGCACCCCCGCGGAAAACTCGCCCGTGTGAAAGGGGCCTAAGACTTTGACATGGCCCCCACAACAGTATGATAGAATGACACTACATGACAGATAGGGTGTGTGTGTATGTATATAATAGGAAAAGGATGGCATGGCAGTCTAGTCTGGTCTAGATCGTGACTAGCCAAAGGCGCAGGGTTTACACGTGGGGGGGGGGCCCTTACAAAAATTTGCTGTGGGGCCCAGTCACCTCTAGTTACGCCCCTGCTGCGTTCATAAAGTAGGAGGCGCAGGCACGTGACATCAGTGAGTTACGGCCGGCCGCCCGCCCTGCTCTGCCTGCTACAGGACATTTAGTAAGTAGATGGGGCTGGGGATCGGAACTTCAATTAGAGTTATTATTATAAAAGGTTTAGGCATTAAGGAAGTGAGTGAGCAGCGGGGCCGGAGTGCAGTAACGGCACCGGTCCCGCCGCAATTGCATGACACCGGCCCCTCCTCCCTCCCCCTCTAGCTTATGCATCGCAGACCGCGATGTAAAATGGCAGCATTCGCCCAATAAGACACAGGGGCATTTTCCCCCTACTTTTGGGAGTAAAAAAGTGCGTCTTATGGGGCGAAAAATGCGGTAGATGCATGCAAAAGGCCTCATGCACACGACCGTTGTTCGGGTCCGCATCCGTGCTGCAAAAACTGCGGCTCGGGTGTAGACCCATTCACTTCAATGGGGCCACAAAAGATGCGGACAGCACTCCGTGTTATGTCTGCATCCGTTGCTCTGTTCTGTGGCCCCGCAAAAAAAATAGAACGTCTTATTCTTGTCCGTTTTGCGGACAAGAATAGGCATTTCTGCAAATTGCGGAAGGCACACAGGCGGCTTCCGTTTTTTGTGGATCCGCGGTTTGCAGACCGCAAAAAATGGAACGGTTGGGTGCATGAGGCCAAAGAAGGACATTATATTGCTATATGTATATACTACTTATTATATTTAATAAAATCATATTATAACCATTCTTATGAAGTTTAGCTGTAGTTTCAGTTAGGAGTCTCTCTTTAAAGAATAGCCAAGCCTGAAGTCTTGCTCTTATCAGCAAAATACCTATCCTCTGGATAGGTCGTCAGTATCTGATCGGTGGGAGTGCCAGTGCCTTCTCAAACAGGTGATTGGTGGAGTTCCCGGGTGTCAGACCCCCACCAGTAAGATACTGATGACCTATCCTAAGTATAGGTCATCAGTATTAAAATCTCAGAAAACCCTTTTAATTACATATGGAATTGTCTTCTGGTGGACATGATCCATTATTCTGTCAAAGCCTATGTTCTGATACTCTAGTGGTCCACTGCATAAGAGAGTTAGACCAACACCTCCAAACTATATATATATATATATATAAAGTGAGTTCAGGTGCAGGTTGGAATGCAACATAAAAGAAAACAAGGACTACAAGTAGCAGCACACTGTTTTAGGCTCACATATGCAAACATTGAAAACATGAATAAATGTAACCTGTATTAATGCTATACTTACAATATGAAAATTAAAAGCTCATTGTGCACATTTTAGATCAAGAATATGTTAGGCCCATCTATCAGCGACAAGGTGGCTTCAAACAGATGGGACCTACTCTATCAGTCTTGCCTCTCTTGGACTTTTGGCCTATAAAATTTAGGGCAATGTAGAATCCAACTATGTGATATTTTGATTAAAGGCATCAGGCAGATGGGCGTAAGTACACGATCCAAATAGGGGAAGCCACTACCCCAAATATACGGTACAATACAAAAGCGTTAGACAAGCACTTCTAAACTAAAGGGAGCTGCCATGGCTGCAATGCAAAAGCAAACAAGAACTATAAGTAGCAGCACTCTAGTAGTCCAGTCTGACCCTTAAAATAGCCAATACTGTACTTGTTAAATGTAAAGAAATATAATTTATTCTAATGAGATCTCGGTATTGAATTTCTATTTATTTGCCTGTGCAAAAAGTGAATTGACTTGGAAGCAATAGAGCTAGTCCATTCTTAGTAGGTTCTCAGCTTGAAAAATGATCTAGTACTAAAATCAAGTAAGGCTACTTTCACACTAGTGTTTACATTTTCCGGTATTGAGATCTGGCAGAGCATCTCAATACCGGAGAAAAACGCTTCCGTTTTGTCCCCATTCATTGCCAATGGGGACAAAACGGAACTGAACAGAATAGAGTGCTCCAAAATGCATTCCTTTCCGTTTGGTTGTGTTCCTATACCGGAGAGCAAACTGCAGCAAGCTGTGTTTTTTTTTTCATCATGGGATGTGGAGCAAAACTGATTTGGCATGACCCACAATGCAAGTCAATGAACAAGGATCCGTTTTCTCAGACACAATAGAAAACAGATCCGTTCACCATTGACTTTCAATGGTGTTCATGACGGATCCATCTTGGCTATGCTAAAGATAAGGCTACTTTCACACTAGCCTTAATATTTTCTGGCATTAATATCTGTCATAGGGTCTCAATACCGGAAAAAAACGCTTCCGTCTTGTCCCATTCATTGTCAATGGGGACAAAATGTAACTGAACACAACAGAGTGCTCCAAAATGCATTCCGTTCCGTTCTCATACCAGAGAGCAAACGGCAGCATGCTGTGGTTTGCTATCCATCCTGGGATGCGGAGCAAGTCAATTGGGACGGATCCATTTTCTCTGACACAATCTAAAACAATAGAAAGCGGATCCATCCCTCATTGACTTTCAATGGAGATCCTGACAGATGCGTCTTGGGTATGTTAAGCATAATACAACCGGATCCGTTGATAACGGATGCAGATGGTTGTATTATCGGTAACTGAAGCGTTTTTGCTGAACCCTGTCGGATCTAGCAAAAACCCTAGTGTGAACATAGCCTAATACAACCGCATCCGTTCATAACAGAAGCAGATGGTTGTATTATCAGTAACGGAAGCGTTTTTACCGATTCCAGCCGGATCAGGCAGAAAGTAGCCTAAAACCAAGCATCGAAAAAAAAACAGCTTCTTCATAGAAATCCATCTCACTTAGGGCTCATGCACACGACTGTATATATTTTGCGGTCTTCAAAAAACAGATCCACAAAAAATACGGATGACATCCGTGTGCATTCCATATTTTGCGGAACGGAACAGCTGGCCCTTCATTGAACTGTACTATCCTTGTCCGTAATGCGGACAATAATAGGATACGTTCTATTTTTTTGCAGAACGGAAATATGGACATACGGAAACGGAATGCACATGGAGTAGCTTCCATTTTTTTGGCGGACCCATTAAAGTTAATGGTTCCGCATACGGTCCACGAGAAAATACGTTCGTGTGCATGAGCACTTAGGCTATTTTCACACATACGGCACATGAAACTGGTAGGCTGTGCCGGCAGAGAATAGCCTGCCAGAAGGCTCTAGGTGTGGCATAGCTGTGCCTGCTGGACCCCATTGGCTATAAAGGGAACTGGCAGGGATTCGACCTGACAAAAAGAAAATGACACAGCGATTTTTGACCAGCCAAAATTTATGATTAAGGAGGTCCGGGGGTGGCACTATCCGGCTATGCCAGATCCAGGGAACTCCGGCAGGCTGTTACCTGCCAGAACCGCCTGTATGATTGCTGTGCTGCATGTGTGAAACTTGCCTTAGAATGCATATGTTCTATCATAAGACAGGTGCTGTTATAATCTTCATAATATAGATGTATACTCAGTGGGTGGCAAGACTGAGTAACTCTGCATCCTTGGATTTCTATAGTAATGTCACTGTCTATCTTTGGAGACCTGCGCCATGATGCCACAAAGCTATACAACGGGACTTACAGGCGATAACATTGTATGGTAAGTGCTTATTCTATAAGGAAGGCCTGAGTATTGTTACAAAATTGTTCTTCTTAAAATGAGTTTTTACAACAGTTATAAGGTTCTTTTAATTTCTCAAAAAATAATCAACTTTTGTAAACTCCAGAAAATAATAACTGTGGAAGAAACATACTGTTTAATTAAGAAATCTTATATTTCCACAACAAGTTGGTAATTAAAGATGCATTTGCATATTAACAACTCAGCAGCTGCTACTTTTATTCTTCCCTTTTCATTTACAAGGTTTAAATACCAATCTATAATGATAAAAGAAGAGCACTGCTTGGTTGATTAGGGAAAATATCTTACATTTATTAGAAATAAACACAAAGACTGTTCTAGCATTTTACTCTACAAAGGCCTTTGCTATATGCTATATTTAAAACACTGCTGATTCTTAAGAGAATGCACATACATACCGTACTGCTAATATGTCTACATACAATCCACGAATCTGATTGTTCTGTGTATAGGAAGAGAAGTTGTTTGTGGGGATGGAGAATAGGGAGCCCATGAATATGAGGACCCCCTATCTCATGCACTACACTGAGTGGACTTAAGTGCTCATCTCAACTGCTGGAGCTTTTCGATACTGATTTTAAGAAACCAAGTGGGTGAATACCAGTTTATGATACCCTCAGATAAGGCAATATAAAACTGGTGGCTGATTCCCTTTAAAAGTAAAGAGGTGCAAACCTTGTGACTGGGAAAGTGGATCGAAGGAGAGAAGTGGAGTGGAGGAGCATCTACTGTAGTTTGTGTTTAAAAACGTATTTTCTAGCTAAAGTCAGGTAACATCAAGCCTACAAAGAGAAGTAAAAAACCAAAAAGTTCAAATAATGCTTAAAATAATATTTAAATACTGCATTAAATAAACAATAAAATAACCTGTCATATCCATCAACAACTGCAGAGCTTTTTAACTAAGTGTAGACGCCACTCCAGGTCTAAAATAAAATGAGGTGCAAGAGCTTGTATGACACTGTCCACGCTGACTATTCACACTGATAATGTCCACACTGAGTGCTCACGTTCCCTCCCTATTGGGAACTAAGGACAATAACCTTGTCAGTACATGGCATCAACTGCATTTTAGACACCAAAACGAATGGCTCAAGAGTGGGTCTACAGAAAAACAAAACACTAGTGGAATATTTAGTAGTGGCACTTAGATATAAAGAGTTGCAAATGAACTGCATGTATGATGGGCTGAATTAGATCATATCTAAAAACACAAATGTGTCAAAACAATGTACAGTATGCACTAGTAATTAGAGATGAGCAAATTTAGCAAGATTCATTTTGAAGCTAGTTTGTTCAAATCGGCCACCAGATTTATTTTGTTCTGTTTTGTTTTGTCTGAATCAAACGTGTCCCAGATGCCCTGAAAAGTTGTGTAAAACACTATGAGGTCTCCTTGGACAGTATCCAACCCCTTTGAAGTTCTTTAACACCAAGACAGCATTAGTAATGACAAAATGGCCATGACACATATGACTATTGGTAAATGGATGGTAGCAGGTCATAAACAACTTATTTTTTTTTAAACACACTACTCTGTCCAATTTATTTAATTTAAAAAAAAACTGTCCAAAATGATGTCTCTTTGATGGATGATGCTTTCTTCTCTTTCTTTTGAACTGCAAAATAATGGATGCCATTTTGTGTGCATGACGAATCCCAAAAATGTGGATTTGCTGCAATAAGACTAATATATGATTCTTAAGTATTGCTAGAAATGATATACATGTTCATCATTATTGTCAGTCTGAAGCAGAGGTAGACAATATGGCAATAGTAAGTCTAGGAAATATTCCCAGAGAGTAATTTCAAAATTAGGAATAGTAATGACCGGCACGGGCAATATTTGAATTTGCGATATTTCGTGAATATTTGGGCGAATAATCGTCATATATTTGCGAATTTGCGATCATTTTCTCGATTGTAAAAATCGGCAATGTAATATGCACGTATTGCGTGCGCAATACAGGTGTGGGTCACTGCTACATTTTTCAAGCTGCTATAAGTTTCCTGAGACTGGAGAAAATGGTTGGCACTGCAGAACATTACAATAGCTTTATATGCAGATAGAGTGCTCCAATATGTTTGCGATTGCGCAAATTGGCAATTAATGATGCGCATATTTGTGCGCAATACGTGCAACTTCCCATTTTAGCAGGTCTGACTACATATTACTGATTGGTGCATTAGGTATTGTCACACTACCTAACACCCTGCACAGCTACACTATATCACGATCTAACCTACACTGACTATCTCCCACTAACTATCTGTATTATATATATATATATGCTAACTTACTATCTAATGTAATTAAACAGTAAAGCACAGAGCACACTGCTATCTTTCAGAACTCCATAAAACTACAGAAAATGGTTGTGGGGTAGGCAACTTTCCTATTGGTTGCTAGGGATGTTGCTAAGCTCTGACAAAGACATTGCAGCCTTCTCATTGGCCCACAAGCAAGAAGGGAGGTTACTGATGAAAAAAAAAATCTAGAATATTCGAGAATACGAATATATAGCACTATATTCTAAATATTTGTGAATTCTCGAAGTGGCGATATTCACGATTCAAATTGTCAATCCAAATATTTGCGCCAAACACTAATTAAGAATAAGGATAAAGGGGTTTTCTGGGTGTATAATATGAATGACCTATTCTCAGGATAGGTCATCAGTATCAGATGGGCAGGGGTCCAACACCAGGCAACTCATGTTGACAGCATTTAGCTTACATTATTTTTTGGAAAAGGTCATTCTGTGCCAATAATGGAATAGATGTATTTTTCTATTACAGAAGGTATGGATCATCCCCCTCAGTAGAGTAGAGGTCACTTTGATGTTCAGAGCTAGTTCTCCAAACTGTACTTACCATAACTTTCCTCTAGGTTCAATATGCTGAATTCTGTAGTATGAGAAGATACGCTTTGAAAAAAAGAGCATGATTGTTGTACAAAGATTAACAAAAAAAACATGTATAGCACATAAAAACTAATACTACTTTATAACTACTACACCATTACACTTGCGACCCTATTTAGGTTTTGTTTCAAATGCATAGGCATGTGCCTTGATTGCCTAAATGGTAAATTCAGCTTGTTCTAATGCAAACGTCCTTCTCACTATACATAGTACTTCTAAAAGTCAGTGAGATGTGAACACTAATTACTTCTCCTTCAGGGATAACTGCAAGCCTTAGGCATTGCATCTTCAGTAACAGTTTTGCTGGCTATGTCTTAGTCATTCAACTTAATGATCTTCACCTTTGCTCTAATTACTAATCAATCAATGTTAGATTCTGCATTTAATAATTTTTTTTTTGTTCAGCTCAATATTTCTTGACCACAAGTTTCTAGGTTTTGTTGTCACCGTCCTCTCTATTTTCTTGCTTCCTATTCCTGGTGTGACTTGACCTGTTTTCTTCAACTAGTTTGTTTGCTCTCAATCTCTGACACTTCACATTGCCTAGCTTCAAGGCTTCAAAGCAGACAGTCCAAAGTTCTGAGTATATGTGTGTTACAGTAATATTTAGAGATGACAAATTGATCCGAATTTCAGAATAAATTCGATTCGCCTAGAAGCCGAATTTCCTCGTGCTTCGTGTCAGAGAATTGATTTAACCTGAAATAGTATAAAAAACGAAACAATTCAAACTTACCTCCTCCATTTGCTCACGACGGGCTGCGAGCCTCCATCTTGCTTGAAGATCTCTGCCGAAATCCCATGCGGCGCGAGATTATATCATCATGCCGGCTGGAGTGATGACGTCATACGTCACCGCGCCAGCCGGCGTGATGGAGTAAACTCGCACCGCACAGGATTTCGACCGAGATCTTCAAGCAACACCGGCCAGTTGCAAGCAAATAGAGGTGGTAAGTTTGATTACTCAGATGCCCCAAGCATGTATGAACGCGGCATCTGAGAGATGCAATGACGGGAGCTGTGCTATCACAGCTCCCTGTCATTGCACCCGTTACTTACAAAAAAAATGCGCTCGTGACGAAGTAACTCACCACGAAGGAATTTTTTGGGTGAATTCTGAGAATCAGCGGAATCAAACTTTTAAGAAATTTGCTTATCTCTAGTAATATTAGACTTTCAGAAGTTTGTGTTTCAACTTAAACTAAATGCTTGTTATTCATCTTCTACATGAACAGGCTTAGGCCTCTTGCACACAACTGTATGTTTTTTTCTGTATTTTGTGGTCCGCAAAAAACAGATCCGCAAAAAATACGGATGACATCCATGTGCATTCCATTTTTTTGTGGAACGGAACAGCTGGCCCCTGATAGAACAATACTATCCTTGTCCATTAGGCAGACAATAATAGGACATTTTCTATCTTTGAAGGGAAAGGAAAAACGGAAATATGGAAACAGAAAGCATATGGAGTACCTTCCTTTTTTTTGCGGATCCATTGAAATGAATGGTTCCATATACGGTCCGTATACTGAATGCAAAAAACGGAACGTAAATGGAAAAAAAAAACATTTGTGTGCAAGAAGCCTTACAAAGGATACTTTTTTTTAAATGAATATATTTTATGAAGGAATACAATACAACAAGAACAAATGATAATGTGTCAACTTATTTTTAATACCCGCATGTACGATGCTTTCGGAAGTCTTTAGAACCTTTATTTTATTTTTTACATTTTGTTGCAGCCTTGCACTAAATAAAAAAAAATTAAATAAAGTTTTTCCCCATCATTCTGCACACAATAACCAATAATCGTTTAGAAGATGGCAAAGTAGAATTTCCGGAAAAATTTGATTTGCACAAATCATATTTTTTCCTAAAATGGCTGCTGAACATGTGAGGACATGGAGAAAAGAACTCTGGGAACTCGGGATCACCCATAATGCCATGCATGTAGCCAATCAGCAGCCAGCCCTGTGATGTCACAGCCCTATAAATAGACTCAGCCATCTTGGATTCTGCAATTTGCCAGTGTACTTAGTGCAGGGAGAGATGTCAGCAAGCGCTAGGGACAGTGCTAGAAAACCTTTGTTGTGTTAAAAAAAAAAGATTTACAAGTTCAGGGAAATATTATTCAAGGTGTAGGGAAAGGATAGAGAGGAATCATTCCACAGCTTTTATGTTGAACAGGATTCAGTAGGGGAGGTTACAGCCTGGGTAATAGGAACAATCCTATTAGACCTTGCTGCCCTGACTGGGGATCCAAATTGCCATTATACAGCTCTGTAATTCTTATTGTTATTGGGGTGCAAGTGCTGTTTGATACAGCCATTAACAGGGTTTATTAGTTTATTAGTTTATTACAGGGAACTATTTCTGCACCTTATTTGCCCTTGTGCGGTGCAGTTATATGTTCTAAAGCATTTTTTGGCTTGTATGAGTTTGAAAAAAGGGCTTATTAGCTAAGGTGTGGTGAAGTGCTAAAATTACTGCCCTTTTTGTTGTATATTAGAGGCAAAAGTAAAATATATTTGCCATTCAGCGGTGCAGTTATATGTTCTAAAGCCTTCTGTGGCGTGTATAAGTGGAAAAAAATAAGGGCCTATTTGCCGTTCAGCGGTGCAGTTATATGTTCTAAAGCCCTTTTTGGCTTGTAATCGTAGCAAAATAAAAATATATTTTCCGTTCAGCAGTGCAGTTATATGTTCTAAAGCCCTTTTTGGCATGTATTAGTGGCCAAAAAATATATATTTGCCATTCTGCGGATATGTTCTAAAGAGTTTTTTGGCGTCTTATATTGGGGGAAAAGAAAAATGGCTTATTAGCCGTTCATAGGGCGTGTCAATTTAAAGGAGAAAAATGAAAATGTGGGATTTATGTGAATGAGGGGGTCCAAAAATTTGCCTTTTGATGTGTAATATCGTAATTAAAAAGATTTTTTGTTATTGATAAACATTAAGCTTGGTAAATTTGTGCTTGATTATAATGTATAGTGAAATTTCCGAAAAAAGGGAATAAATTAATATAAACTACACAAAAATTGGCTCAAAAAGTTGTTTAATGAAGTGAAACAATTTTATTTATATTCTGTCTCTATTATCAAACACTGAAAACACATTGTAATTTTTTTTTAAAAAGCTTCAACCAACAATATTCAGCAAATCTTGCTTCAATTCATTCCTAGACATCATTGTTCTGCTTGCTTCCTGGCCTCTAATGAATCCTTCTCTTTTCTCATAAGTATACACTTTGCCAGAAGCCTCTATTACTTGTTTCACACACCTCTCTATGGACTGTCCATGACATGGCCACTTTGGAACTGGCATTGGCTCTTGAACAAACTTTCTGATATTTTGAGTTTACAAGTAAGTGGAGGTTCATATACTTTTTCTGACCAGTCTATCAGTTCCAAAAGTGAAGTTGCATTAGGATTTACTGCAGGTGTTTTCCTAGGCCGAATAGATAGGTCTCCTGGTGTATCATCATCTTCATTCCTTAATTCAATTATCTTCTGGACCCCTGCTTTCCTTTCTTCTTGGTCTTCCGAGCATAAAAGTGTCTGAAGCACCATTTCACTAAATGCGAACCACGATGAACGTTTGATTGTTTGCAAAACAATATCTGCTACTCCCTTCTTCTGGGATTTTAGGAGCTTCAATTGATAAAGAATGTGGCGGGGTCCTTCCACCCAAGAGAATTTCGATTTGATTGTAAACCAGTAGCGATGGTATACGCCAACAATGCATTCCACAAGCAGTTGCAACGTCTTCAAGTTGTTGCCTTTTAGGCCATGTTTTGAAACCCAAATCCTATTTGCAGTTGACGTTCGAGATTGGCTTACAGGACCAATTTCGAATAATGCCAGATCATTTGGAAGTACACCTGTCCTTATGACCTGAATTATCCTGTAACCATAAGCCTGATCTGTAGTGATATCTTTGACAACAGTGTCACTCAATGGAACCAAAGGCTTTGGAAAGGATATTCTGACAAATGAGGGATTGATTTATAGTTCAGTTACACTATCAAGCATGTTGCCAATTTTACCACTCCACTTGTTAGACAAAGTTTTCCCATCTAACTGTTTGATCAAGTGCCGCAAAGGTAGCTCATTAGTATGAAGAGCACAAACCAACCAGATGAGTTTACGATTCAGATTTACCTCAACCCAATGCATGACTCCTCCTTCACAACCAGTGTTAACATTCGTTGAGTCACCACCAATATCCTGCAAACTTTTATCAATGCTGTTTTTCTTTAAAAAATCCACAAGATGGTTAGCAATAACTTTAGCAGGTTTCTTTTTCATTAAGTCTTTCTCTGGAGTAATAGCATAGGGGGAAAATGGTACTAATTATATTGAGTTTGTACTCTAATGTCTTTTGTGTATCTGTTTTATATACCAATAAAGATGTTAAATAAAAAAAATAAAAAAAGTCTTTCTCTGGAGTAAAATGGCAAAGATACCTTCCACCTGGCTCACTGCAAACAGTGTAATGCTCTTCTTTCACAATACTTGGAAACTGATGACTTGAGTTATCTGTTTGTAACAGAACTTTAGTGGAATCTTGGCGTCCTTTAAAGAAGATACATTCAATCTTGCCTATCCGGCATCGAGCATGAAATTCTTCATCAAGTGATTTCATGACTTTTTCTTGGGCCCTTTTTACTTTATTGTGATCAACAACAAGTATCCTGTCTCCTTCAGTAATTAATGCAGCATCCAAAAATGCAGCTGTTGTAATGGCAGCTGTAGCACGTAGACCAACACCATACCTAATACTTTGCAATGCAACATTGCGCAATTGTAATCTATTATACTGACTTGTACTTGAAGTAGAAGGTACATCAGAATCATCACATGGTATCTGCAAAGGTTCTTCAGAATCTTCATCTTCAACATCAGTTGGCTCTTCATCTTCTTTGGAGAAAATAACTTCATTTGGTTGTAATGACTGTAATGTTAACTCTTCCTTCCTTTTCTGCTTATATTCAGAAATTCTTACTTCATCTTTGTTGAGGAAGGGTTGAGACGTCTGCATATGTATCCATGCATGCCTGCAAACACGTGCGGGCATGTATGGTACATATGCATACATTAACCAACGCATCATGGGATGATGTGCGCAGATGTGCCCAGCATCTGCGCACGTCTGCCCATGGTTGATCCCCAGGGGCTCATGGGGGCCCCTGTGGGAAATATGTGCCCCCTTATAATGTAGGGGCCGTGCCCTCTTATAATGTAGGGGCCGTGCCCCCTTATAATGTAGGGGCCGTGCCCCCTTAGACCGTGTCCCTTATAATATATATTGCTGTGGCCCCTTATTATATATAATCTATAATCCCCCTTAGAATATATTATATAATATGCCCCTTATATGTACTCCTGATATATATACACATATATATGTGTATTCCCCCCCTCCCTATACCTGAAACCAGGTGCATCGGTGTGAATGTGCCCCAAGCATTCACACAGATGCAATCTGGTTGATTGCATCAGAATGACCGGACTAAGGTCCGGTCATCCTGATGGATACAAAGAGCTCAGATTCAACAGAATCTGAGCCCTTTGTTCTAATTATCTCCAGCGCCGCTGGAGATAATTACGCATGATAGAGGAAGGGGAGAAGCCTCCCCTCCTTCTATTATGCGCATTCCGACAGCAGGCCGTGAAGGAAATGAACCTCCCTAGCATCACCCGTGATGCTAAGGAGGCTCGTTCCCATTGTGGACTGCTATTGACTGCCCCCCACATCTCTGGATGTTTTCATTCATGTGACAGGGGAAATGCAGTGGTGGCCATGTGGGCATCAGTGACGCGGGTGCCGGGAGCAGGCAAAGTATTACCTGGCATTTTGGGGGGGCATTATAGGGTTTGAATAACCCCTTTAACTCCTTGCTGCTGATGCTTAGTTTACCATGAGAAAAAATATCCATTTATCATGAATAATGACTTGAGTATAAGTTGATATTGCTGTCATAACGCGCAAGAAATAAAAGCGTGAACATCATACGTTATACACAAAAAATATGATCTATTACACGTTACACACCAATAATGTTGTTAAACCTTGCACACACCAGTAACTCCACCATATAGTGCCTCTCCTATACACTATGCAAAAATAATAACATAATATGCTATACAGATAAATAATCCTGCTGAGGGTCCATTCAGACGTCTATAATGTTTTGCTGTCTGCAAATTGCAGACCGCAAAACACTGACGCCACACATCACCGGCACTTAATAGATCATTCCTATTCTTGTCCGCAGCTGCGGACAAGAATAGGACATGCTATATTTTTTTCCGGAGCCGCGGACCGGAAGTTCGGGGCAGTGCACTGTGTGCTGTCCGCATCTTTTCCAGCCCAATTGAAAATAAATGGGTCTGCACCAGTTCCGCATAATTGCGAAACGGATCCGGACCCATTCAACAGACGTCTGAATGGACCCTTATACAATGTGCACAGATAAAGCTACCATATCCTGCACACAGTGGGACAGGGCAGCTATTAGCAATATTTTTGTCCCATAATTGCCATTGGACTGGAGTATATAGCCGCACGTGCGCACCATCTCCTACCCAGCCGTGGCTCCAGGCGCAGGCGCAGTGTGTCCCGGCTGGTTTCGGGCATGCGCATTAAGTGGGCGCTTCTCCTGCGGCGCTGCTATAATTTTGACTTACCTGTGGATCTGTGCTTGCGCAGCGCCGCACACACCCTCCTCCAGCTGATTCTCGTCACTTCTGGTGCGGCCACGTCACCGGAAGTGACGAGGGTATAGCATTCTGATAAGGAATAGTATTCTGACAGAACAGAGTGAACATAAAAGACAAAAGGTGATGGAGATCTGTTATTAGAGGGAGGGTAGCAGCAGCTGGCATGGGCTATTTTATATGAAAGGGGAAAGAAGCAGGTGGCATGGACTCTGATAGATCAGGGGGCAGAAGTTGACAAGGGCTTTGTGCTAAGGGATTGGGCACATCAAGTCCAATAGGTGATAGGGGCTCAGTTACTGATGGATGGACAGACACATATTGGAGAAGGACAGAGGGTTCCATGTGCTTTGTGAGCGGGAGGTGGTGACAAGGAATACAAAAAGTGGCAGGGGCTCTGTTATGAGAAGGGGGCACAGAAACTGGTTCAGGTTCTTTTGGTCACAGAAGGTGGCAAGGAGTCTCTGGGGACTTCAGGGAACATAGGAGATGATAGTGGCTGGGAGGCCACAGATGGATGCAGGTTAGCAGCTATTCTGTGGTCTGTGGGGAGAGTAGTAGAGGGGCATGCAAGAGAGGTTCTGTGGGGGCCAGGAGGGAGATAATAGGTAACAGCAGGATAGAGGGAGGTGGCAGACAGCTAGTGTCCTACCTGAGATTCTTTACTGCTGCAGTATTTTTTCGCGACTGCCGTTGGGGGGGGGGCATGGTTTCACAGGATGGGGCGTGGCTTCATTGATGAGGGCGTGGCTGGTGAAGTTCTGTCTGCTTGAGCCTGACACGGAGGGTCAGGACATCAGCAGAGTGTGCTCTATTGTATACAGAATGGGGGGGCCATGAGCATAGAGGAAGCAAGCAGGGCCCGGCCAGGACTGAACGGAGGACAAGTGGGCGTGCTTCCTCAATGCCCGATAAACTGTCTACAGATGTAGGGGGCAGGGCCTTCCATGCGCTCCGGGCCCCCCCCATGCCATGGGCCCCATAGCAGCTGCGTGGTCTGCCTATATGGTAGGTACGCCACTGATCGTAAGGATATGAAAACACCTACCGATGGGGTGTTAACCCCCAGAAGTAGGTCATCGGCACGAAGGAGCAGTCATTTTCACAGCTCGAGGTATCCTCCCGGAAGCTTGCCCTCTGCACGTCGACGGTCTGCATTGCGAAGCTTGTGTAAAAGAAAAATCTCGTAGTACACCGCTTGGAGAAAACTCTTGATCCGGCACAGGCTGTTTTGCTCCTTCAAAAAAAATGGACTCTGTACAGCGTGACACAGATTTATAAGTTCTCATACACCAGACTGAAAGAGTATTCCAAGCTCCTTTCTGCCCACATAGCTGCCGAGACGCAGAAGGGTCTTGCCATTGAAATGGGCTCAGAGCTGAACCTAAAAGCCATATTTTCCTGTTTACCTGGACTCAGAGGAAAGGACAGAGATCCACTGGCTGTGCTCATTCAGATTTCATTTAAGCCTTCACTCACCAACGAAGGCAAGCACAGAGGACTATATTGTGTGGACAGGTTAGTTCTGTGGGATGTACACAGAGGACGATCTATTGGAAGTGTTACCTGAGACATTTACTTGCCTCCCGCTCTTCCTGTTTAATGGCTCTAAGGCGCTCACGGCTATCGTAGGGACGTGGTTCCAAAGAAACTTTGACTGGTGTTTGACTTTGACTCAGTAAGCTTGTGATCAGTTCTCAGGGCCTTACGTGGCTAGCAGCAATGTGGACCGGGTATAACGTGTCTGGATCAGTGTTGGCCACAGAGCTTGTTTTCTCTGTGCCCGTCGAATCTCACATGGACATTTCTTATGCCATCCACGCAGAGAACTTCAAGACTTTACTTTATGAAATGATATTCATAAATCAAAGGACGAGGTCACGTTGGAGGAAGTGGACAATTTATTCCAATGTCTTTATCCGCATTTCTTCAGACACTTTAAAATCCACTTATGAGCAAGGTGACAGCATCTGTGGCATCAGCACATTGTGAAGGAAAAGTGAAGTTCCTCAGTAAGGACTACCTGATCCAAGTGCTGGGATTCATCACGGAGCTGGCCATCAATAACATCCAGTATTGAACACATGGACAACTCTGATCTTGGACCTTGTCCACAATGTTCGGAACCCCCCAGACATCTTACTTGTCTTAGACATGATCTCTGCAGTGCTTACTACATGTTATACTGCGTCTTACCATTCTTTTACAGTGGCTGTGAGACCTGCAAATACTAAGGCTTATTTATAAAGATTTTTGGGTGTTGCTTGTACCGACCAGTTACCTTCCAGCTGTGATTGTGTAGTCTGCGCTGTCGGAATGAGCTGGAGTCGGCTTGTTTGCTGGACTGTCCTCCAGTTATCAGGCATAAACCCATACATTTCATTATAAATATGCATTACCATTGTGGTCACCACGACACTGGTTGTCGATCTATTCTTGTTGATAAAGCACTTTTTTTCTTTTCAGTTTGTCTTTTAAATCTTGTTGTTTTGCCCTTTCTGTGTTGTATTTTATGTGTGTTAATGTCCTGTTTGTGAAATAAACATTTTTTTTTCTTCCCCGTTCAAACAAAAAAAAGAATTGGATTGTGATTTGATAGCCAAACGCAGGAGTGGGTACAAAACACAGAAGACATAAAAACGTTCCATTCACGTGTCATTTGTTTTGGATCCACTACTGTTTTTTTTGGCATTAGCAATACTGATGGATTACTGACCAAATGCTTACCGAGTGAAGGCGGATGCACCACAGACAGGAGGATCTGTTTTTTGTGGGTTATTGCTCTGACGGATGAGAGGATGGGCAAAATAATCAGTTAAGTCAACACAAACTTACTGCTGACACCCTCTCCACTCTGTCGGGGGGGGGCTCTACTTTTATAAGTGTTTAATAGAACAGGTTCTGTAGACATCTATGTGAAATCAGCTGACGACGGTGTAAAATGAGCGTGCTTCTTCTTGGCGCTAACATTGACCTGTAAGACTGAGTTCATACTAGAGTTATTTGGTCAGTTTTGGTCCCGTGACTGCTCAAATTGGTGAAGTGTGCAGTGATTCTAAGAGTGATGCCTGTCATCTGCATGTTATACTGATTCACAGTATTGTTTCACTACCACAGCAGACTCCATATGCATGCTATTGCAAGGCACAGTGTTCTACACCACTATAAAGGCTATCTGCAGGAAATAGCCTTTTTTTTTTACGTAATTCACCAGGAATAAATTCGGATTGAAACCATTTTTTTCAGAAAATTTGGCGAACCGGCCAAATCTAATTTTTAAAAAATTTGCTCATCTCTAATTATAGCCTCAAATATTCTGCCACAAGATTTACTTACCTGGATTTGGGAATTTTCTGCCATTGCTCTCTGCAGATCCTCTCAAGCTTTGTCAGTTTGGAGGGGGACTGTCAGTGGACAGTCATTTTTAGGTCTCTCCAGAAATTAGCTTTTAGGACCAATAAAGATCAATCCTTATCTTCACATCCTCCAGAGCCATCCTGTCTCAGCAGTGCTGCAATAGTTCAATTTTTCTCCTTTATTTCCTTTTAGAAAAGAGACTAGCTTCTCTTTTCAAGGGAAGCATTATGTGGGACACCTGCACAACAATAGTAAAAATCTTGTTCTGAGAAAGCACCGCTTTAACAGGCTATCACCAGGAAAAAATCTCATTGTTGAAAATGTATTTATTTTTTATTTTTTTTTGCAGTTTGTTTGCCTGTGAAAAACAGATTTATATTCACAAAGATTAAAAGGAAACTGAGTGTTTCACGTCTGCATTTATAGTATATCCAGACATATGTAGTATAATAACAAAAATAGCTAAATAGACCCCATATCTGCAACAAGCTCTTTCCCGACAAAATCCTTTTACCAGACCAGAGAGAATTTGCTTTTCTAGCTGAGAGGCCTTAGGTGAACCTCTGGGTGGTTACCATTTTTTTTTTATTATGGAGACTACTTAGCATATCTGATGCCTATAGTAGGCTAAGCAATGCTCCTCTTGGTTTCTTGGAAAATATATGCAAATTACTATGTTTATTATTTCCTTGCATCAGAATTACCGTATCTTTTTTGTGAGGAAACTTAATTTGCAAATATTTGGGTTTTTGAGAAAGATATTCAAATTAGCTTTTCTGAAAAAAGCTTAGGAGGCTCTATTTGGGTCTTCTGTCATAGAGTCTATTAAAAAGAACAAAACTGATGGAAACTAAATGGACCCCATTGTAGTCAATGGAATCTGTTTTCCTCCATTTGAGTCAGTTATGTGCCCTATCCAGCACTTCTGTTTTTTCCAATGATCTTCACCTCTAACAGAGAAAAATGGAAAAAACGTGGCAATGTGAACCCAATGATGTTTGTGATGCCAGCTGATTTTAGACATGTTTGTGATGACATCATGCTCACTGATGATAACACCTGACCACTTGTGAAGTGGATTGTTCTTAATTTGCGCCAGTTGTACTGTTTCTTTGTCCATTGTTTTAAAGGAGGACTGTTTAATGTGTCTTTCCTGTAGCTGTCTGACTTCCACAGCAACTTGAATCAACTATGTGGTGCCTTTCGGTCTAACTAAAAAGCCATCAGATGTATGGGAAAGGACCTGCTAATTATGTCACCTATGGATTGCATTAGACCACCTGCTGTGTATTAGGATTCGTTCGGCCACATGCCTCGCTGTGCACGGCCAGCTCCCTAACTTGCCACTACCTCCTCTGGGTGGGTGCCACAGCTACTGGCTGTGGTAGTTGGTCCTGGGTCCCCCTGAAGTTGCAGAGGTTGTATCCCTGGTGAGTCAGCAGAAGGGTAAATCACTGTCACATGTGCCATCCTGTGTTCTTGCTGGAACTATACTATATGCTGCTAACTGTTGGTTATCCATTAAAGTCTTCCCAGAACATTGCACCCTCAAAGGAGCATGGACATTTGGTGGTATGAGCCCTGGCTCTGTGCAGTCTTTATAAAGATAGCCAGGCTGGAAGACAAGAGCACCCACTAACCCTTGTGTCTCCACAATGCAAATTTGTATAAAATTTTTTTCCCAGGCTAAAGCATTGCCTAGCCTACAATAGTCATGACATACTAAGTGGTTTCCATAACAGAAATAGTCCCCCAAGGCCTCTCAAGTAGAAAAGCTAATTTACTCTGATAAAGGGATTTTTTCCTGAAATTGATGGTTGTGGATGTGAGGCTGCCTTAGCTATTTTTCTAGTTATGCTACATAAGTCTATTCAAAAGGATGAGATTTTGTGTAGAAAGCTATGTGTCCCATCTTTTTCACATGCAGATTTCTCTGCTGCAAATAGATAGCAAAAAATGCAGGATGAAATCCAAATTGATAGGATTAATTTGCTCGTTCTAGTATGTAGTTTCAAGCTGGTAGTTTCAAGCTGCTCAATTGGTGATTTTTGAATATAAGATTTTCCCCTGGTGGTAGCCTCAAACTGGTCAATCAGTGCTTTTTCATAATAAGATATTTTTTTTTCTATTAATGTGTTTGTGTCCCTACGTAATGCTTCTCTGGAAAAGAGACATGCAATTTAGTCTCCTTCCTAAAAGGAAAGGAAAACAAAGTGTCTCGTACCAGGAACCCAGCTCTTTTGAGGTAATTACTCTTTAGCAGTGCTGAGCAAAGAAAATTAGCTATTGACGGATCTCAATAGCAGAATTGAAAAAGTTAGTGTGAAAGTAGCCTTAGTTGAAGTGGAGATCAGCTAGCAGATCAGAAGCAACTTCATGCTACCCGTGGCTTTCAAATTCATTTCTAAAGATGTATATACAGTACACCTAACTAGAGGCACTTAACCCTAACTAGGATGTCGCAAACATAAAATTTTCCATTCGCGAACCGCAATAGACATCAATAAGAAGGCGAATTTGAAAACCCACAGTTACTCTTTGTGGCCACAATAGTGATGGAAAAGTTGTTTCAAGGGGACTAACACCTGGACTGTGCCATGCCGGAGGGGGATCCATGGCAAAACTCCCATGGAAAATTACGTAGTTGACGCAGAGTGTGGTAAGTTGAAATCGCAATGTGATTTATAGAACTTGAATTAATCGCATTGCAATTTCAACTTTCTGAAATCCGACAGTACATTCTAGCATGAAGTCGTTCCCATGGTGACGGAAGTCGGCAGAAGTTCTAAGTTGAAATTGCAATGCCATTAATTCAAGTTCTATAACTCGCATTGCGATTTCAACTTAGAACTTCTGCCGACTTCCGTGCTCATGGAGCGTCCCCATCACCATGGGAACGGCTCCATGATAGAATGTACTGTCATATTTGAGAAAGTTGTAATCGCAATGCGATTAATGCAGGTTATATTAATCGCATTGCGAATTAAACTTAGAGCTGCTGGGTTCCTAATGGTTGTATTGCTAGAATATAACGAAGATTGAGAATATAGTGCTATATTCGATCTAAGTTGTAATTGCAATGCGATTAATGCAGGTTACATTAATCGCATTGCGAATTCAACTTAGAGCTGGGTTCCTAATGGTTGTATTGCTAGTATATAGCGAAGATTGAGAATATAGTGCTATATTCGTTATATTCGTCAATTCTAGCAATACAACCATTAGGAACTCAGATCTAAGTTGAATTTGCAATGCGATTAATATAACCTGCATTATTCGCATTGCGATTGCAACTTAGATCTGAGTTCCTAATGGTTGTATTGCTAGAATTAACGAATATCGCACTATACTCTCAATCTTTGTTATATTCTATCAATATAACCATTAGGAACCCAGCTCTAAGTTGCAATCGCAATGTGATTAATATAACCTGTATTGATCGCATTGCGATTACAACTTTGTGACACTGCAGCTTCAGAATGAATCTAAGATGAATGCTGTCCTTGCTTTTTGATAGGCGGTGGGAGGGTCTGGGAGGGAGGGTATGCTGATTGGCTGGAATGTGTCTGCTGACTGTGAGGTAGAGGGTCAAAGTTTGCTCAATGATGACGTATAGGAGGCGGACCGAACATCGCATATGTTCGCCCCGCCGCGGCGAACGCAAACATGCAATATTCGCCGGGAACTGTTCGCCGGCGAATAGTCCGGGACATCTCTACACCAAACTTGAATCTCATAATTGTTGCAGCGTGATATCACATCACAGGAGCCATTGAAAGCCAAGTCAAGTAAAAGTTTTTTGGCATAGTTTATTTAACTTGCTAAGTGATAAGATAATTCTGGCTACCTTGGTACATGATTGTAATGTTTTTGCAAAAATTCTGGTTGACAACATTAATGCATACTTCTACTTCTTTGAGTCAAAGAGTTAGCATTGGGTAAGTCAAAGCACAAGAAGCTCATAAATCTGGAAGACTCCTGAGCTTGTGCATATCACTGAGAGGACTCCTGGCTCACACAGAACTCTGCTTATACCGCACCTGAGACATGAAGACTACACCAAAATAACAGGGAAGTGGCAAGAAGTGATTTAAAAGTATCTGTCACCACTTTATGCTGCACTCAGAAAGGAAAACATAAACCATATGAAATATTCCAAACAAAAAAATACTTCTACAGGTATATGTAGCATAGAGTGAAATCAGTTAATATGTGTGTGCATTGTCTGCATCTTGCTCATTATTGCTACACCAAGAGACACTGCTAATCTATATTGCTGCTTAATGTCAGCGGGAGACTTCAGATCTTAAAGGTTGCTAGATTTATGACCACATTTACTAATTAAACAATGAGGTTGAGTCTTTGAAACCCCATTGTGACAAATATATATTCTGCTGCAAAGATAAAATATTCATTGTCTGATACATTTGTTTCTCATTAGTAGAGTTGAGCGAACACCTGGATGTTCGGGTTCGAGAAGTTCGGCCGAACATCCCGGAAATGTTCGGGTTCGGGATCCGAACCCGATCCGAACTTCGTCCCGAACCCGAACCCCATTGAAGTCAATGGGGACCCGAACTTTTCGGCACTAAAAAGGCTGTAAAACAGCCCAGGAAAGAGCTAGAGGGCTGCAAAAGGCAGCAACATGTAGGTAAATCCCCTGCAAACAAATGTGGATAGGGAAATGAATTAAAATAAAAATTAAATAAATAAAAATTAACCAAAATCAATTGGAGAGAGGTTCCATAGCAGAGAATCTGGCTTCCCGTCACCCACCACTGGAACAGTCCATTCTCAGATATTTAGGCCCCGGCACCCAGGCAGAGGAGAGAGGTCCCGTAACAGAGAATCTGTCTTCATGTCAGCAGAGAATTAGTCTGCATGTCATAGCAGAGAATGAGGCTTCACGTCAGCCACCACTGCAACAGTCCATTGGCATATATTTAGGCCCAGCACCCAGGCAGAGGAGGGAGGTCCCGTAACAGAGAATCTGTCTTCATGTCAGCAGAGAATTAGTCTGCATGTCATAGCAGAGAATGAGGCTTCACGTCAGCCACCACTGCAACAGTCCATTGGCATATATTTAGGCCCAGCACACACACAGGCAGAGGAGAGAGGTCCCGTAACAGAGAATCTGGCTTCATGTCAGCAGAGAATCAGTCTGCATGTCATAGCAGAGAATGAGGCTTCACGTCAGCCACCACTGCAACAGTCCATTGGCATATATTTAGGCCCAGCACACACACAGGCAGAGGAGAGAGGTCCCGTAACAGAGAATCTGGCTTCATGTCAGCAGAGAATCAGTCTGCATGTCATAGCAGAGAATGAGGCTTCACGTCAGCCACCACTGCAACAGTCCATTGGCATATATTTAGGCCCAGCACCCAGGCAGAGGAGGGAGGTCCCGTAACAGAGAATCTGGCTTCATGTCAGCAGAGAATCAGTCTTCATATCATAGCAGAGAATCAGGCTTCACGTCACCCACCACTGTAAGAGTCAATTTTCATAAATTTAGGCCCAGAACCCAGGCAGAGGAGAAAGGTCCCGTAACAGACAATCTGGCTTCATGTCAGCAGAGAATCAGTCTTCATATCATAGCAGAGAATCAGGCTTCACGTCACCCACCACTGTAAGAGTCAATTTTCAAAATTTAGGCCCAGAACCCAGGCAGAGGAGAAAGGTCCCGTAACAGACAATCTGGCTTCATGTCAGCAGAGAATCAGTCTTCATATCATAGCAGAGAATCAGGCTTCACGTCACCCACCACTGTAAGAGTCAATTTTCATAAATTTAGGCCCAGAACCCAGGCAGAGGAGAAAGGTCCCGTAACAGACAATCTGGCTTCATGTCAGCAGAGAATCAGTCTTCATATCATAGCAGAGAATCAGGCTTCACGTCACCCACCACTGCAACAGTCCATTGGCATATATTTAGGCCTAGCACACAGGCAGAGCAGAGAGGTCCCGTAACAGACAATCTGGCTTCATGACAGCAGAGAATCAGTCTGCATGTCATAGCAGAGAATGAGGCTTCACGTCAGCCACCACTGCAACAGTCCATTGGCATATATTTAGGCCCAGCACCCAGGCAGAGGAGGGAGGTCCCGTAACAGAGAATCTGTCTTCATGTCAGCAGAGAATTAGTCTGCATGTCATAGCAGAGAATGAGGCTTCACGTCAGCCACCACTGCAACAGTCCATTGGCATATATTTAGGCCCAGCACCCAGGCAGAGGAGGGAGGTCCCGTAACAGAGAATCTGTCTTCATGTCAGCAGAGAATTAGTCTGCATGTCATAGCAGAGAATCAGGCTTCACGTCACCCACCACTGTAAGAGTCAATTTTCAAAAATTTAGGCCCAGAACCCAGGCAGAGGAGAAAGGTCCCGTAACAGACAATCTGGCTTCATGTCAGCAGAGAATCAGTCTTCATATCATAGCAGAGAATCAGGCTTCACGTCACCCACCACTGTAAGAGTCAATTTTCATAAATTTAGGCCCAGAACCCAGGCAGAGGAGAAAGGTCCCGTAACAGACAATCTGGCTTCATGTCAGCAGAGAATCAGTCTTCATATCATGGCAGAGAATCAGGCTTCACGTCACCCACCACTGCAACAGTCCATTGGCATATATTTAGGCCTAGCACACAGGCAGAGCAGAGAGGTCCCGTAACAGACAATCTGGCTTCATGACAGCAGAGAATCAGTCTGCATGTCATAGCAGAGAATGAGGCTTCACGTCAGCCACCACTGCAACAGTCCATTGGCATATATTTAGGCCCAGCACCCAGGCAGAGGAGGGAGGTCCCGTAACAGAGAATCTGTCTTCATGTCAGCAGAGAATTAGTCTGCATGTCATAGCAGAGAATGAGGCTTCACGTCAGCCACCACTGCAACAGTCCATTGGCATATATTTAGGCCCAGCACCCAGGCAGAGGAGGGAGGTCCCGTAACAGAGAATCTGTCTTCATGTCAGCAGAGAATTAGTCTGCATGTCATAGCAGAGAATGAGGCTTCACGTCAGCCACCACTGCAACAGTCCATTGGCATATATTTAGGCCCAGCACCCAGGCAGAGGAGGGAGGTCCCGTAACAGACAATCTGGCTTCATGTCAGCAGAGAATCAGTCTTCATATCATAGCAGAGAATCAGGCTTCACGTCACCCACCACTGCAACAGTCCATTGGCATATATTTAGGCCTAGCACACAGGCAGAGCAGAGAGGTCCCGTAACAGACAATCTGGCTTCATGACAGCAGAGAATCAGTCTGCATGTCATAGCAGAGAATGAGGCTTCACGTCAGCCACCACTGCAACAGTCCATTGGCATATATTTAGGCCCAGCACCCAGGCAGAGGAGGGAGGTCCCGTAACAGAGAATCTGTCTTCATGTCAGCAGAGAATTAGTCTGCATGTCATAGCAGAGAATGAGGCTTCACGTCAGCCACCACTGCAACAGTCCATTGGCATATATTTAGGCCCAGCACCCAGGCAGAGGAGGGAGGTCCCGTAACAGAGAATCTGTCTTCATGTCAGCAGAGAATTAGTCTGCATGTCATAGCAGAGAATGAGGCTTCACGTCAGCCACCACTGCAACAGTCCATTGGCATATATTTAGGCCCAGCACCCAGGCAGAGGAGGGAGGTCCCGTAACAGACAATCTGGCTTCATGTCAGCAGAGAATCAGTCTTCATATCATAGCAGAGAATCAGGCTTCACGTCACCCACCACTGCAACAGTCCATTGGCATATATTTAGGCCTAGCACACAGGCAGAGCAGAGAGGTCCCGTAACAGACAATCTGGCTTCATGACAGCAGAGAATCAGTCTTCATATCATAGCAGAGAATCAGGCTTCACGTCACCCACCACTGTAAGAGTCAATTTTCATAAATTTAGGCCCAGAACCCAGGCAGAGGAGAAAGGTCCCGTAACAGACAATCTGGCTTCATGTCAGCAGAGAATCAGTCTTCATATCATAGCAGAGAATCAGGCTTCACGTCACCCACCACTGCAACAGTCCATTGGCATATATTTAGGCCTAGCACACAGGCAGAGGAGAGGTTCATTCAACTTTGGGTAGCATCGCAATATAATGGTAAAATGAAAATAAAAATAGGATTGAATGAGGAAGTGCCCTGGAGTCCAATAATATATGGTTATGGGGAGGTAGTTAATGTCTAATCTGGACAAGGGACGGACAGGTCCTGTGGGATCCATGCCTGGTTCATTTTTATGAACGTCAGCTTGTCCACATTGGCTGTAGACAGGCGGCTGCGTTTGTCTGTAATGACGCCCCCTGCCGTGCTGAATACACGTTCAGACAAAACGCTGGCTGCCGGGCAGGCCAGCACCTCCAAGGCATAAAAGGCTAGCTCTGGCCACGTGGACAATTTAGAGACCCAGAAGTTGAATGGGGCCGAACCATCAGTCAGTACGTGGAGGGGTGTGCACACGTACTGTTCCACCATGTTAGTGAAATGTTGCCTCCTGCTAACACGTTGCGTATCAGGTGGTGGTGCAGTTAGCTGTGGCGTGTTGACAAAAGTTTTCCACATCTCTGCCATGCTAACCCTGCCCTCAGAGGAGCTGGCCGTGACACAGCTGCCTTGGCGACCTCTTGCTCCTCCTCTGCCTTGGCCTTGGGCTTCCACTTGTTCCCCTGTGACATTTGGGAATGCTCTCAGTAGCGCGTCTACCAACGTGCGCTTGTACTCGCGCATCTTCCTATCACGCTCCAGTGCAGGAAGTAAGGTGGGCACATTGTCTTTGTAGCGTGGATCCAGCAGGGTGGCAACCCAGTAGTCCGCACAGGTTAAAATGTGGGCAACTCTGCTGTCGTTGCGCAGGCACTGCAGCATGTAGTCGCTCATGTGTGCCAGGCTGCCCAGGGATAAGGACAAGCTGTCCTCTGTGGGAGGCGTATCGTCATCGTCCTGCCTTTCCCCCCAGCCACGCACCAGTGATGGACCCGAGCTGCGTTGGGTGCCACCCCGCTGTGACCATGCTTCATCCTCATCCTCCTCCACCTCCTCCTCATCCTCGTCCTCCTCGTCCTCCAGTAGTGGGCCCTGGCTGGCCACATTTGTACCTGGCCTCTGCTGTTGCAAAAAACCTCCCTCTGAGTCACTTCGAAGAGACTGGCCTGAAAGTGCTAAAAATGACCCCTCTTCCTCATCCTCCTCCTCCTCCTCCTGGGCCACCTCCTGTTCCATCATCGCCCTAAGTGTTTTCTCAAGGAGACATAGAAGTGGTATTGTAACGCTGATAACGGTGTCATCGCCACTGGCCATGTTGGTGGAGTACTCGAAACAGCGCAACAGGGCACACAGGTCTCGCATGGAGGCCCAGTCATTGGTGGTGAAGTGGTGCTGTTCTGTAGTGCGACTGACCCGTGCGTGCTGCAGCTGAAACTCCACTATGGCCTGCTGCTGCTCGCACAGTCTGTCCAGCATGTGCAAGGTGGAGTTCCACCTGGTGGGCACGTCGCATATGAGGCGGTGAGCGGGAAGGCCGAAGTTACGCTGTAGCGCAGACAGGCGAGCAGCGGCAGGATGTGAACGCCGGAAGCGCGAACAGACGGCCCGCACTTTATGCAGCAGCTCTGACATGTCGGGGTAGTTGTGAATGAACTTCTGCACCACCAAATTCAGCACATGCGCCAAGCAAGGGATGTGCGTCAAACCGGCTAGTCCCAGAGCTGCAACGAGATTTCGCCCATTATCACACACCACCAGGCCGGGCTTGAGGCTCACCGGCAGCAACCACTCGTCGGTCTGTTGTTCAATACCCCGCCACAACTCCTGTGCGGTGTGGGGCCTGTCCCCCAAACATATGAGTTTCAGAATGGCCTGCTGACGTTTACCCCGGGCTGTGCTGAAGTTGGTGGTGAAGGTGTGTGGCTGACTGGATGAGCAGGTGGAAGAAGAGGAGGAGGAAGCCGAGAAGGAGGAGGTGGCAACAGGAGGCAAAGAATGTTGCCCTGCGATCCTTGGCGGCGGCAGGACGTGCGCCAAACAGCTCTCCGCCTGGGGCCCAGCTGCCACTACATTTACCCAGTGTGCAGTTAGGGAGATATAGCGTCCCTGGCCGTGCTTACTGGTCCACGTATCTGTGGTTAGGTGGACCTTGCTACAGATGGCGTTGCGCAGTGCACACTTGATTTTATCGGATACTTGGTTGTGCAGGGAAGGCACGGCTCTCTTGGAGAAGTAGTGGCGGCTGGGAACAACATACTGTGGGACAGCAAGCGACATGAGCTGTTTGAAGCTGTCTGTGTCCACCAGCCTAAATGACAGCATTTCATAGGCCAGTAGTTTAGAAATGCTGGCATTCAGGGCCAGGGATCGAGGGTGGCTAGGTGGGAATTTACGCTTTCTATCAAATGTTTGTGAGATGGAGAGCTGAACGCTGGCGTGTGACATGGTTGAGACGCTTGGTGACGGAGGTGGTGGTGGTGGTGTTGGTGGTACATCCCCTGTTTGCTGGGCGGCAGGTGCCAACGTTCCTCCAGAGGCGGAGGAAGAGGCCGAGGCGGCAGCAGCAGAATAGGCCGAGGCGGCAGCAGCAGAAGAGGTAGCAGGGGGAGCCTGAGTGACTTCCTTGGTTTTAAGGTGTTTCCTCCACTGCAGTTCATGCTTTGCATGCAGGTGCCTGGTCATGCAGGTTGTGCTCAGGTTCAGAACGTTAATGCCTCGCTTCAGGCTCTGATGGCACAGCGTGCAAACCACTCGGGTCTTGTCGTCAGCACATTGTTTGAAGAAGTGCCATGCCAGGGAACTCCTTGAAGCTGCCTTTGGGGTGCTCGGTCCCAGATGGCGGCGGTCAGTAGCAGGCGGAGTCTCTTGGCGGCGGGTGTTCTGCTTTTGCCCACTGCTCCCTCTTTTGCTACGCTGTTGGCTCGGTCTCACCACTGCCTCTTCCTCCGAACTGTGAAAGTCAGTGGCACGACCTTCATTCCATGTGGGGTCTAGGACCTCATCGTCCCCTGCATCGTCTTCCACCCAGTCTTGATCCCTGACCTCCTGTTCAGTCTGCACACTGCAGAAAGACGCAGCAGTTGGCACCTGTGTTTCGTCATCATCAGAGACATGCTGAGGTGGTATTCCCATGTCCTCATCATCAGGAAACATAAGTGGTTGTGCGTCAGTGCATTCTATGTCTTTCACCGCTGGGGAAGGGCTAGGTGGATGCCCTTGGGAAACCCTGCCAGCGGAGTCTTCAAACAGCATAAGAGACTGCTGCATAACTTGAGGCTGAGACAGTTTCCCTGGTATGCATGGGGGTGATGTGACAGACTGATGGGGTTGGTTTTTAGGCGCCATCTGTGCGCTTTCTGCAGAAGACTGGGTGGGAGATAATGTGAACGTGCTGGATCCACTGTCGGCCACCCAATTGACTAATGCCTGTACCTGCTCAGGCCTTACCATCCTTAGAACGGCATTGGGCCCCACCATATATCGCTGTAAATTCTGGCGGCTACTGGGACCTGAGGTAGTTGGTACACTAGGACGTGTGGATGTGGCAGAACGGCCACGTCCTCTCCCAGCACCAGAGGGTCCACTAACACCACCACGACCATGTCCACGTCCGCGTCCCTTACTAGATGTTTTTCTCATTGTTATGGTTCACCACAACAACAAATATATTATTTGGCCCAATGTATTGTATTCAAATTCAGCGGGATATAAATTTGAGGCCTAGTATTTAGGCGCTGGGTGACCGGTATGGATTTAGTGACAGAATTAGACTTGGAAATGCACAGAAGCGTGTGTGTGAAGTTATTCTGAATGACCCAATGTGCACCTTGAATATTATATACCCTTTTTGGGATAGATTTCAAATAGCTCTGATATAGCAGAAACCACTAAATTATGAAATTGCTAAATTGGGAATTGTACTTCAACCCAGAACAAAAAATGTGCTTTGACGGGCACTAAATAACTTTCCCAGCTACAACAGGACAACGGTAACGAGAGATTTAGAGGGATTTAAATTTGAGGCCTAGTATTTAGGCGCTGGGTGACAGGTATGGGTTTAGTGACAGAATTAGACTTGGAAATACACAGTAGCGGGTGTGTGTGAAGTTATTCTGAATGACCCTATGTGCACCTTCAATATTATATACCCTTTTAGGGATAGATTTCAAATAGCTCTGATATAGCAGAAACCACTAAATTATGAAATTGCTAAATTGGGAATTGTACTTCAACCCAGAACAAAAAATGTGCTTTGACGGACACTAAATATCTTGCCCAGCAACAACAGTACAGCGGTGGGTAACGAGAGATTTAGAGGGAATTAAATTTGAGGCCTAGTATTTAGGCGCTGGGTCACCGGTATGGATTTAGTGACAGAATTAGACTTGGAAATACACAGTAGCGGGTGTGTGTGAAGTTATTCTGAATGACCCTATGTGCACCTTCAATATTATATACCCTTTTAGGGATAGATTTCAAATAGCTCTGATATAGCAGAAACCACTAAATTATGAAATTGCTAAATTGGGAATTGTACTTCAACCCAGAACAAAAAATGTGCTTTGACGGGCACTAAATAACTTTCCCAGCTACAACAGGACAACGGTAACGAGAGATTTAGAGGGATTTAAATTTGAGGCCTAGTATTTAGGCGCTGGGTGACAGGTATGGGTTTAGTGACAGAATTAGACTTGGAAATACACAGTAGCGGGTGTGTGTGAAGTTATTCTGAATGACCCTATGTGCACCTTCAATATTATATACCCTTTTATGGATAGATTTCAAATAGCTCTGATATAGCAGAAACCACTAAATTATGAAATTGCTAAATTGGGAATTGTACTTCAACCCAGAACAAAAAATGTGCTTTGACGGGCACTAAATAACTTTCCCAGCTACAACAGGACAACGGTAACGAGAGATTTAGAGGGATTTAAATTTGAGGCCTAGTATTTAGGCGCTGGGTGACAGGTATGGGTTTAGTGACAGAATTAGACTTGGAAATACACAGTAGCGGGTGTGTGTGAAGTTATTCTGAATGACCCTATGTGCACCTTCAATATTATATACCCTTTTATGGATAGATTTCAAATAGCTCTGATATAGCAGAAACCACTAAATTATGAAATTGCTAAATTGGGAATTGTACTTCAACCCAGAACAAAAAATGTGCTTTGACGGGCACTAAATAACTTTCCCAGCTACAACAGGACAACGGTAACGAGAGATTTAGAGGGATTTAAATTTGAGGCCTAGTATTTAGGCGCTGGGTGACAGGTATGGGTTTAGTGACAGAATTAGACTTGGAAATACACAGTAGCGGGTGTGTGTGAAGTTATTCTGAATGACCCTATGTGCACCTTCAATATTATATACCCTTTTAGGGATAGATTTCAAATAGCTCTGATATAGCAGAAACCACTAAATTATGAAATTGCTAAATTGGGAATTGTACTTCAACCCAGAACAAAAAATGTGCTTTGACGGGCACTAAATAACTTTCCCAGCTACAACAGGACAACGGTAACGAGAGATTTAGAGGGATTTAAATTTGAGGCCTAGTATTTAGGCGCTGGGTGACAGGTATGGGTTTAGTGACAGAATTAGACTTGGAAATACACAGTAGCGGGTGTGTGTGAAGTTATTCTGAATAACCCTATGTGCACCTTCAATATTATATACCCTTTTAGGGATAGATTTCAAATAGCTCTGATATAGCAGAAACCACTAAATTATGAAATTGCTAAATTGGGAATTGTACTTCAACCCAGAACAAAAAATGTGCTTTGACGGACACTAAATATCTTGCCCAGCAACAACAGTACAGCGGTGGGTAACGAGAGATTTAGAGGGAATTAAATTTGAGGCCTAGTATTTAGGCGCTGGGTCACCGGTATGGATTTAGTGACAGAATTAGACTTGGAAATACACAGAAGCGTGTGTGTGAAGTTATTCTGAATGACCCTATGTGCACCTTCAATATTATATACCCTTTTTGGGATAGATTTCAAATAGCTCTGATATAGCAGGAACCACTAAATTATGAAATTGCTAAATTGGGAATTGTACTTCAACCCAGAACAAAAAATGTGCTTTGACGGGCACTAAATAACTTTCCCAGCTACAACAGGACAACGGTAACGAGAGATTTAGAGGGATTTAAATTTGAGGCCTAGTATTTAGGCGCTGGGTGACAGGTATGGGTTTAGTGACAGAATTAGACTTGGAAATACACAGTAGCGGGTGTGTGTGAAGTTATTCTGAATGACCCTATGTGCACCTTCAATATTATATACCCTTTTATGGATAGATTTCAAATAGCTCTGATATAGCAGAAACCACTAAATTATGAAATTGCTAAATTGGGAATTGTACTTCAACCCAGAACAAAAAATGTGCTTTGACGGGCACTAAATAACTTTCCCAGCTACAACAGGACAACGGTAACGAGAGATTTAGAGGGATTTAAATTTGAGGCCTAGTATTTAGGCGCTGGGTGACAGGTATGGGTTTAGTGACAGAATTAGACTTGGAAATACACAGTAGCGGGTGTGTGTGAAGTTATTCTGAATGACCCTATGTGCACCTTCAATATTATATACCCTTTTAGGGATAGATTTCAAATAGCTCTGATATAGCAGAAACCACTAAATTATGAAATTGCTAAATTGGGAATTGTACTTCAACCCAGAACAAAAAATGTGCTTTGACGGACACTAAATATCTTGCCCAGCAACAACAGTACAGCGGTGGGTAACGAGAGATTTAGAGGGAATTAAATTTGAGGCCTAGTATTTAGGCGCTGGGTCACCGGTATGGATTTAGTGACAGAATTAGACTTGGAAATACACAGTAGCGGGTGTGTGTGAAGTTATTCTGAATGACCCTATGTGCACCTTCAATATTATATACCCTTTTTGGGATAGATTTCAAATAGCTCTGATATAGCAGGAACCACTAAATTATGAAATTGCTAAATTGGGAATTGTACTTCAACCCAGAACAAAAAATGTGCTTTGACGGGCACTAAATAACTTTCCCAGCTACAACAGGACAACGGTAACGAGAGATTTAGAGGGATTTAAATTTGAGGCCTAGTATTTAGGCGCTGGGTGACAGGTATGGGTTTAGTGACAGAATTAGACTTGGAAATACACAGTAGCGGGTGTGTGTGAAGTTATTCTGAATGACCCTATGTGCACCTTCAATATTATATACCCTTTTAGGGATAGATTTCAAATAGCTCTGATATAGCAGAAACCACTAAATTATGAAATTGCTAAATTGGGAATTGTACTTCAACCCAGAACAAAAAATGTGCTTTGACGGGCACTAAATAACTTTCCCAGCTACAACAGGACAACGGTAACGAGAGATTTAGAGGGATTTAAATTTGAGGCCTAGTATTTAGGCGCTGGGTGACAGGTATGGGTTTAGTGACAGAATTAGACTTGGAAATACACAGTAGCGGGTGTGTGTGAAGTTATTCTGAATGACCCTATGTGCACCTTCAATATTATATACCCTTTTAGGGATAGATTTCAAATAGCTCTGATATAGCAGAAACCACTAAATTATGAAATTGCTAAATTGGGAATTGTACTTCAACCCAGAACAAAAAATGTGCTTTGACGGACACTAAATATCTTGCCCAGCAACAACAGTACAGCGGTGGGTAACGAGAGATTTAGAGGGAATTAAATTTGAGGCCTAGTATTTAGGCGCTGGGTGACAGGTATGGGTTTAGTGACAGAATTAGACTTGGAAATACACAGTAGCGGGTGTGTGTGAAGTTATTCTGAATGACCCTATGTGCACCTTCAATATTATATACCCTTTTAGGGATAGATTTCAAATAGCTCTGATATAGCAGAAACCACTAAATTATGAAATTGCTAAATTGGGAATTGTACTTCAACCCAGAACAAAAAATGTGCTTTGACGGGCACTAAATAACTTTCCCAGCTACAACAGGACAACGGTAACGAGAGATTTAGAGGGATTTAAATTTGAGGCCTAGTATTTAGGCGCTGGGTGACAGGTATGGGTTTAGTGACAGAATTAGACTTGGAAATACACAGTAGCGGGTGTGTGTGAAGTTATTCTGAATGACCCTATGTGCACCTTCAATATTATATACCCTTTTTGGGATAGATTTCAAATAGCTCTGATATAGCAGGAACCACTAAATTATGAAATTGCTAAATTGGGAATTGTATTTCAACCCAGAACAAGAAATGTGCTTGAACGGACACTAAATAACTCGCCCAGCTACAGCACTAGGGACAGATTTAGCTGGATATAAATTTGAGGCCTAGTATTTAGGCGCTGGGTGACCGGTATGGATTTAGTGACAGAATTAGACTGGGATATGGCCAAAAAATGAACAGACTATTGCTGGTTAAATGCACTTGGTGTGACAGCTTCACCCTGATGTAGGCTTTAGCCAAAAAACAACCACACCATTGAGGGTTAAATGCACTTGGTGACAGGCGCAGCTTGCCCCTGATTTTGTATATGGCCAAAAAATGAACAGACTATTGCTGGTTAAATGCACTTGGTGTGACAGCTTCACCCTGATGTAGGCTTTAGCCAAAAAACAACCACACCATTGAGGGTTAAATGCACTTGGTGACAGGCGCAGCTTGCCCCTGATTTTGTATATGGCCAAAAAATGAACAGACTATTGCTGGTTAAATGCACTTGGTGTGACAGCTTCACCCTGATGTAGGCTTTAGCCAAAAAACAACCACACCATTGAGGGTTAAATGCACTTGGTGACAGGCGCAGCTTGCCCCTGATTTTGTATATGGCCAAAAAATGAACAGACTATTGCTGGTTAAATGCACTTGGTGTGACAGCTTCACCCTGATGTAGGCTTTAGCCAAAAAACAACCACACCATTGAGGGTTAAATGCACTTGGTCGCAGCTTGTGCTGGCGCACCACAAGACACAAAATGGCCGCCGATCACCCCAGAAAAATGAGACTGACAAACGGTCTGTGCAGCCTAAAAACAGTGAGCAATTGAGGATCAGCAGCTCAATGGTCCACAGCTGCAGATCGATCAGTTAATCAAGTCCTTTGGAGGAGTTAATCTGCCTAATCTCGCCCTACTGTCGCAGCCGCAACCTCTCCCTACGCTAATCAGAGCAGAGTGACGGGCGGCGCTATGTGACTCCAGCTTAAATAGAGGCTGGGTCACATGGTGCTCTGGCCAATCACAGCCATGCCAATAGTAGGCATGGCTGTGATGGCCTCTTGGGGCAAGTAGTATGACGCTTGTTGATTGGCTGCTTTGCAGCCTTTCAAAAAGCGCCAAGAAAGCGTCACAAAAGCGCGAAGAAAGCGACGAACACCGAACCCGAACCCGGACTTTTACGAAAATGTCCGGGTTCGGGTCCGTGTCACGGACACCCCAAAATTCGGTACGAACCCGAACTATACAGTTCGAGTTCGCTCATCCCTACTCATTAGTACTACCTTTAATATTTAGAAACTGAAGTCCAGCAGTGCAAGCAATGTGCTTTCACACTATTGTGTTCACAGGTTATGAATAGTACCAAATGTGGGGTAAACTGGATAATTTGGACACATGCAGAGCAATATTTTAATGTATTTTTAATAAGTAGATATTATCACCTCTCAAGGCCTAATTGGTCTATTAAAATGCACTTATTGCCAACAACTTAGAATACTACACAAATATATATAAAGTCAATCACATAAAAATAATAAAAATAAAGCAGACAGTCTTATCTAAGGGGTTGTCTCATCACAGACAATGAGGGCATATATCGCTGGGACCCACACCTATATTGAGAACGGAGCCCTGAGAATGTTGGCGGGCACACTGTGCATGCACAGCCGCCCTCCATTAATTTTCTATGGGGCCACCGAAAATATCCGTCAGGCACATAGAAGTGAAATGGAGCGGTGGCTGGTCATGTGCAGTGCACTCCCATTTACTTCTATGGGGAGCATGCTTGGTGGTGGCCGGACCAGAGACCTCCAGCCACCGCCTTGCGGGGCTCAGTTCCCAATATAGCTATAGGTTCCCAGCAGTGGGACCCGCACCTATAAGACAATGGGGGAAATTCCTAGTGATATGCCCCCCATTGTCTGCGATGAGACAACCTCTTTAAAGGCACTTAACCCAAATATATCCCCTTCTTTACCCAGTCATTAGTATGAGTATCAGAGCATTATATGCTTCAATACTCTCCCTTGCCCTGCATTGTATAGTGCAGGGCAAGGGCTTTTACAAACTTACATTGCTAGGTGAAAGCCTCCACCTAGCAGAGACTTAGTACATCTCAAGAGCTGCTCAAAAAGCCCTTGCCCTCTGTGATTCAGCGCAGGGCAAGGGAGAGCATCAGAGCATGAAATGCTCCAATGCTCATCTCAGAGGGGCTACTTGAGTGAAGAAGAGCATATGTCAGGGTGCAGCTCTGAACAGTACAACCCCGTTAGTGGTGGACTATGTCCCATTTATATTGCCCCATATATCACTTTTGTGGTTAATACTCACTGTGCCCCGCTCAGGTTTTTACTTCAGTTATAACTCACTGCAGAGCTTCTCCACAATAGGTAAGTATATAACTGGGGATGTTGCTTGTCGAATCAATGCTGCGGGATACTTCTACAGTTATTTTCTCCTAATATACCGGCCCGCTGACCTCAGGGTTCCTGTATCGGCCGCCCAGCAACTTATGTTGCCTAGGACCACTCTCCTTTTTATCTACGTTTGCCACTTCTTAAAGGTTAGGCGCCTAGCATGTAATTAGTATCTGTATTATGCACTTCTTGCTTGATTTTTCAATGGAGTAAGATAATATACAGAGACTGGAAGTAAGCTAGACATGTTTTGGGGACCTGTCCCCCTCCTCAGTAGCAATAGCAGTCTTTGTTAGACTGTCTGCTTTATTTTTATGTTTATTTTTATTATTTTTAAGTAATTGCTATTTCATCAGTTTGGTTTCCAAGCTCTATAGGCACTGAGAACATTTTTTCACCACTCTGCCTATACAGTGTTCCATGGTCTTAGCGGTGAGTCGCTATATACAATTTAGGTTTTTATTTTATTAATTAATTTATAGTAGAAATGAGCGAACCTGTCGAGATTCGGTTCCGAATCACCTAATTTTTGAAAAAGCTTGGTTTCAATCCGAATCAATTTGGGCTGAACCAGATTTACTCAAATTGCCCAGAAAATTTATATATAACCCACTCTAGTATCCTAGTAACCTGTTATCTCTTTTTTTATTCAGAATTTTTGCTTCTCCCTCCCCCAAGCTCTTAAACGCAATGACAGTAACAGTAAATGTTGTCTGAATGACTGTGACATAGTGAAGGGCATAGTCTGGGAAAACAGGTATTTTCCTCCCAGTGTGTGCTGCTGGACTGATTTTCAACCAGATGGAGTCAAACACCGGATAGGATTTTAAGTGCCAGTCCGGGGTTTGACAGCACCTAGCTGTCCTTAAAAGACAGCTGGGCTCAGCAGAAAAGTGTGCTGGGATCTGAGGCTTGTGCCGTGCTGGGGGGCTGAGACCCGTGTTTAAGGGAAAGAGGCCCCCTAAAAGCCTGCTATGGACTGCTGGAGATAGAACTGCCAACAAGGTGATTTTTGCTATGTGGACTTTCCATTGTGTGTGAACTAACACCAAGACTGCAAAGTGACGTTTTGTTTTTGCCTTATGTGTGAATAAACATGGAAGTTTGATTTAAGAACTGGTAATTTGCCTCTGTACTGCATCCCCATACCCTGTCTACCAGAGTGAATCCCCACACAATTGATGGAGTATGTAGGCACGCGCAGAGATGTGGCGTAAACGCCGAAATATTGTTGTTTTTGGGTATGACTGGATGTCCTGGATTAAACCAGCTAAATTCAAACGTGTGTCACGTGACAAAATGGAAGCTGAAATGAAAGCTCTCGTGGAGACTTACCAACACCAGCAAGAAACAAAGCAGCTGCTGTTACAACACGTGATGGCTTTACAGACGGCAGGAGCGTCCCAGAGTGTCCAGGATGTCCGGAAAGTGGTCCGAGCGGCGATCCCCAAGATGACACCCTCAGATGACATCGAAACCTACATGGCAATGTATGAGAAGGTAGCCACAAGGGAGAATCTACCCTGAGATCAGTGGGCTGAGGTTGTCGCTCCGTTCCTGGCATCCGATTCCCAGAGGGTGTATTTCGACTTGGCGGACGATCAAGTGGCCGACTACAAGAAAGTCAAGAGTGAGATTCTGGCAAGACTGGGGGTGATTGTGTTTGTCCAGGCCCAGCGGGTGTATCAGTGGAGGTTCAACCCAGCTGAGCCCGTGAGCCCCTAGTATTATAACTTACTTCACCTCTTGCAAAAGTGGCCACAGCCTGACGTGCTAAGCATCACTGCTATACTGGATCGTCTGTTAGCTGATATATTCTAGAGGGCTTTGCCACCCCCTCTCCAGCACTGGATCGGCCAGTTGTCTCCTGGCAATGCCCTTGAGATGGTAGACCTGGTGGAATACTATGAGGCTACCAGGAATCTAAATGAGGTTCTTTCGGGAGGGGGCCAGTCAAACCCCAGAAATACCAACCCCAGGCCCGGAGGTTTGAGCCGATAAAACCCACCCAGGATGTACCCACTGTGGACCTGGCTCCAATAGTCCACTGGCAGTGTCAGGAGCCCGGCCATGTAAGGGCTGACTGTCCCCATTGGTATGAACTCATGGACCATGGCTATCGTCAGTCTCTATATGCCAGGAAGCTGTGTGCAAGAGGTACCCCAGAAACTCTACATCAGTTGTGCCAGGTGGAAGTGGGAGACACTCCATCGGAGACCCTGCTGGACTCAGGGAGTCTGGTGTCCCTAGTAGGGGCTCCTCGGGTACAGTCCACTAAGTATACTGGCCGGAAAGTTGGGGTCATGTGCATTCATGGGGACTTAAAAGACTATCCGGGACTTCCGGTTCCGGCGTTGGTATGTGAGGCAGCGGGGACCTCGGCTCCTCACCACCGCAAGAAATAACTCCCCTGCTCTGAAAAACTCCCGCAAGATAGGGAGAATACTTGCAGCCTACAAAGCTCCAGCCCCTGTATGGAGCGCTACTTACTGAGGAGCGGGCAGAAAATCTATTCTTTCAGCCGGCGGCAGAGCATGCAGGGACGCAAAGCTCCCAAGATGGCGCTGACTCAGGAAGCGGCGGCAGCTCCTATAGTAGAAGAGGAGAGAGGAGCACAATCTCAAGTGCCTGTAGACACACAGGTAGACATGTTCGGCACGGCGGCTGTACAGTGGACATTAAGACTCTGGCCATAGACGTGGCCAAGTAATTAGCGCTGACATCATTGCCTCCTTGGCATCTACTGTGCAGACGGCGCTAAATAATCTCCAGGAGGATGTGGCAAACCAGAGTAACAGGCTCACAGAGGTGGAGCAGAGAGTGGCTAATATGGAGGAAGAGACAATAGAGACCTCTGTGAAACTACAAGACATAATTCTGATGGCTGACAAGCTGTAAGATAGAATTGAGGATCTAGAGAACAGATCCAGGAGGAGCAATGTCAGAATGCTGGAGGTCCCGGAGTCTGTGCCTGTAAAAGAACTGTGCCAACTGTTTGAATATGACTGTCACGGCCTTTGGTTTGCACTGTGACACTGTTGCCACACTTGTGGTTGCCCGCGGCAACGTGTTGCTGTGAGAGCATGCGGTGGCAAGGTCTCGGCCTTCTGGGTGATTGCTACGCATGCTGTTGCCGGTGGTAACGTGTTGCTTAGTTTGCTTGTGTGTGCACTTTCCTTTTAAGTGGCTTCCTTCCTCTGCCTGGTGTTGGAAGGGTTAAATCCCTTCCTAGTGTTTTGTGAACACTGGGTTGTGTACTTGTGGGTGTGGCTGCTTGGGCTATTTAGTCTCTGCTGGAAGCCTGTAGCTGAGTGTTCCTCCAGGCTTGGTGTGTACTGGTGGTTCACTGCTCCTGGCTTTACCATATTTCCAGTGAGGGCCACCCTTGTTGTCATAGATGTTCTATGTCATCCCGGTGTCTCCTTCCCTTCCCGTCCCTATTTGTATGGAGTGGGTTATGTGCAGGGTGTTTGTATGTCTAGCTTGGTGTTGCATGTCTGGTGGTGTTTGGTGTCATGTTTACTAGAAATTCCCCTGTCTCATGTTATTGCAGCTATGGTGTCCTGGGTTCCTGTGTGGTTTGTGGTGTGTGCTGTGTCCTTTAATTTTGGTGTGGACACCAGCACTTGTGCACGGGTTCCAGTCAGTGTGTCTGTGGCAGGTAAGTGTGTTATGGGTTTTGCTTACCTGCCATCTCCATATGCTGTATGTGTACCCCTCTCCTTGCAGCCTGGCCTCAGATAGAGACTCCTGTTCTTCAATTACTGGGATGAACAGGTCGTCTCTTCTCTGCTCCTTGGTGAGGGATTACCAGGGCGACATATGGTCTCTAGGAATCCTGAGTATGAGTCGTCCTACCATCGGGGTCCGCTCCACTCCCCACCGTAACAATGACCTACCGCAGGCCTTGCATCTGCCGGGTAGAAGAAAAGTAGAAAGAGCGCACAGAGTAGGCCCTCTGAGAGAAGTATCGGCACGTAGCACATCTGACGCAAATAACAGACCCAGGCAGGTTATTGGCAAACATCTGGACTTTACTGATAAAGAAGAAATATTAAGGGCATATAGAATGACAAAGAAACTGCTGGTGGTCAGAGGCATAAAGGTTCTACTGTTTGCCGACTATTCCTCAGAAGTAACCAGAAAGCGCAGAGCATTTAGCAAATTGGCTTCCTTCCTCTGCTCCAAACGCAACAAAAATTGAGTTAAGTTTCAATTGGCGTACCCAGCAATACTCAGAATAAGACGTAGTGATGGTACGCTGAAGCAATTTGCAGACCCGAAAGAGGCGGAGGACTTTCTGCTATCCTCAGGAGAGGGTGTTTCGGGGAGAGAAAACGTAGAACGGCGGGAAGGTTCATCTGCCTCAAAAAGACGTCAAGCATGGCAGAAAGTGTCTCCACACCACGCAAAGACGACTAGTGGATCCCCTAACATATAACGTTCTCAGGCTGGGAACCGTCTCAGAGAAATTTTTTGATATGGACGACATTCTATAGGATGTCTGCAATGCCGACTGGAGAAGATCATTATTAACGGCGGTAATGGTGGTGAGGGCTAGGTGAGATTACCATAAAAAAGGAGGTCTAAAAGAGAATTGAGCATTGATTGTAGAATTTTGCAGTTTCTTAAATTGAAGTTTTACCCGTTATACTAGTTACATTTCTGGGGATGTCGACTCAGTATCCTGTAATTGTGAGTAGGGTTGGGAGGTGTTTGGCTGGGAGACACTTCTCCGCTGTGGTGTTTTTTAGGAGCCCTTATAGCATAGGTGTCAAACTCTGGCCACAGGGCCAAATTTGGCCCGCAGTGTAATTATATTTGGCCCGCGAGGCTACACCAAATGTCTACTAGAGCTAGCCCGCCGGTATTATACAGCGCATTCATTCATCGCTAATACTACAAATCCCATAATGCCTTGCTGATGTTTTGGCGCGTCAATAAGGACAGGTCCCAGAAACGCTCTCTCCTGTGTGACAGAAGTCATAGCGATCTCAAGCTACAACTGTCACTGTGGAACCCCTTCCCAAAAATGGCAAAAAGAAAGGCAGACAACAGGAACTTTCTGGACAGGTGGGAGACAGAATATCTGTTTACATATGTAAAAGACAGACCTGTTTGTCTGATTTGTGGAGTCAACGTGGCTATAACTAAGGAGTACAACATTCGACGACACTATGAAACAAAACACCATGACAAGTACAAGGACCTGGACATGACTCAAAAGAGCCAGAAAGTGGAGGAGATGAAAAGAAGTTTGGTTTCACAACAGAATATGTTAAAAATAGTAGTGTTGAGCGCGAATATTCGAATTGCGAAATTTTTTCTCGAATATCGCAATTTCGAGATTTTGCGAATATTTAGAATATCGTTCTATATATTCGCGAATTCGAATATTCGTTTTTTTTAGTTTTTTTTATTATTATAATTTTTTCCTTTCCCACTTCCCTAAAGTTGTTCTTACCTGTCCTTTGGATTCTTGGCTTCCTGGCTGCTCCAGTCAGTGGCGTTTTCAACTTACTGCTATATTCAATATTAGCTAAATTACAATCTAATCTATATGTGTATTTTACGAAATTTCGCAAAAGCCGAAATTGCGATGCGAGTAATATAATACGAAATAATCGCATGAAGATTTCAACTTAGCACTGCTATATTCCATATTCTAGCCTAGTATGGAATATAGCAGTGCTAACTTAGCACAGCTATATTCCATATTAGGCTAGAATATGGAATATAGCAGTGCTAAGTTGAAATCTTCATGCGATTATTTTGTGTTATATTACTCGCATCGCAATTTCGACTTTTTCAAATGTTCTTAATATTGCTCTAACTTCGTCTTTTAGAATATTCGTAATATTCTGAAAGACGAAGTTAGAGCAATATTACGAATATTCTAAAAGACGAAGTTAGAGCAATAGTACGAAATTTCGTAAAATACACATATAGATTGTAATTTAGCTTATATAGTGCTATAATCCCTTTTTTTTCCTCAAATTTTTTTTTGCCTCTTCTGAACTTAAGTTTTGTAAAATATGTACACTATTAAAAAATATTACTATAGCAGTATATTAGCTTAAATACAATCTATGTGTATTTTACGAAATTTCGTAATATTGCTCTAACTTCGTCTTTTAGAAATTTCGTAATATTGCTCTAACTTCATCTTTTAGAATATTCGTAATATTCTAAAAGACGAAGTTAGAGCAATATTAAGAACATTTGCAAAAGCCGAAATTGCGATGCGAGTAATATAATACGAAATAATCGCATGAAGATTTCAACTTAGCACTGCTATATTCCATATTCTAGCCTAGTATGGAATATAGCAGTGCTAACTTAGCACAGCTATATTCCATATTAGGCTAGAATATGGAATATAGCAGTGCTAAGTTGAAATCTTCATGCGATTATTTCGTATTATATTACTCGCATCGCAATTTCGGCTTTTGCAAATGTTCTTAATATTGCTCTAACTTCGTCTTTTAGAATATTACGAATATTCTAAAAGACGAAGTTAGAGCAATATTACGAAATTTCGTAAAATACACATAGATTGTATTTAAGCTAATATACTGCTATAGTAATATTTTTTAATAGTGTACATATTTTACAAAACTTAAGTTCAGAAGAGGCAAAAAAAAATTTGAGGAAAAAAAAGGGATTATAGCACTATATTAGCTAAATTACAATCTATATGTGTATTTTACGAAATTTCGTAATATTGCTCTAACTTCGTCTTTTAGAATATTCGTAATATTCTAAGAGACGAAGTTAGAGCAAATAACGAAATTTCGTAAAATACACATATTAGCCTAGCCATTGTCAATTAGCATAGGAACGTTGCCTTATACTATCAAGATAAATAATCGCAATACGCAAAAAAAATTCGTATATTATTCGCGATAATTGGAATAATTACGAATATTCGATTTCGACGAATATAACACGAATATTCATTTGAATATGGCACCTCCCGCTCATCACTAAAAAATAGCCACATCACAAAGTGAGGCTGCTGTAAAAGCTAGTTATATTGTAGCAGTAGAGATCGCAAAATCAGCCCGGCCCTTTAATGAGGGAGAGTTTGTGAAAAAGTGCATGTTGAAAGTTTGTGACATCGTGTGCCCAGAGAAAAAGCAAGCCTTTTCAAATGTGAGCCTGAGCAGAAACACAGTAGCTGATCGCACATGTGATCTTGCCACCAATCTGTATGACCAGCTTTTGGAAAAGGGAAAAGATTTTGTTGCATTCTCCCTTGCTGTGGATGAGAGCAGCGACGTATCTGATACTGCTCAGCTGTCAGTCTTCATCCGTGGAGTGGACTCAAATATGTGTGTTACGGAGGAGCTATTGGGATTCAAATCAATGCATGGCACAACCACAGGAAAGGAAATCTTTAAGGAGGTTTCCAAATGCGTAACTGAAATAAAGCTGTCGTGGGATAAACTCGTGGGATTAACGACAGATGGTGCGCCAGCGATGTGCGGTAAAACAAGTGGACTGGTGGGCAGGGTCCGGGAGAAGATGCAGGAAGAGAACTGTGCAGGTGAACTAACTGTTTATCACTGCATCATACATCAGGAATCACTGTGTGGCAAAGCCCTAAAGATGGAACATGTTATGACCACAGTAACACAAGTAGTTAACTTTATAAGTGCCAAAGGTCTGAATCACCGCCAGTTTAAGTCTTTTCTGGAGGAGTGTGGTTCGGCGTATTCAGACGTGCAGTATCACACAGAGGTGAGATGGTTAAGCCGAGGAAAAGTACTGAATAGATGTTTTGAGCTGCATGAGGAAATATGTCAGTTTCTGGAAAGCAAAGGGAAGGACACAGCAGAGCTTCGGGAGAAAAAGTTTCTGTGTAAGCTGGCCTTTCTGTGTGACATCTCGAGCCATCTCAATGCGCTGAACCTGCAGCTTCAGGGGCGCGGGCGCATCATCACAGACATGTACGCTGCAGTGAGGGCTTTTAAAACTAAACTGTGCCTGTGGGAGAATCAGATGCTGCAAGAAAACCTTGGCCATTTTCCCTGCTGCCAAACCATGAAAACGCAGTTCTCTACCAACTTGTTCCCATGCGCACAGTTTGCTGAAAAACTCAGTGTACTCGGCGCTGAGTTTACCCGGCGATTTGCCGACTTTGATGTCCAGAAATGTAGGTTTGAACTGCTCAGTAATCCCTTCGCAGTTAATGTGGAAAACGCACCAACCAACCTCCAAATGGAGCTAATTGAACTCCAGTGTAATGACACGCTGAAGTCAAAGTATGATGCTGTGGGCGCCGCACAGTTTCCACAGTTCATCCCTGACACAATGCCTCAGCTCCGCACCCAAGCTGCTCAGATGCTCTCCATGTTCGGCAGCACTTATCTATGTGAGCAACTTTTCTCCTCGATGAAGATGACCAAAACATCTCACAGGAGACGTCTGACTGATGAACACCTTCGCTCGATACTGAGGATTTCCTCAGCTCAAAGCCTGAGCCCAGACATTGATGAACTATCATCCAAGAAGAGATGCCAGGTATCTGGCTTGGGCACATCAGATTAGATCAGTGTGCAGCAAACTGAGCGATAATTAATGTTTTCTTTATGCACTTTTTCTTGCTACTCCAAGACATGGGCTTGAATGGTTGATTGATTTTATTATTGTTATTTTATTTTAAAAATTATTATTATTTATTATTATTTAAATCTTATTTAATAAATGAATATGCTTGTTCCATATTCAATGTTAAAGCAAATCTTGTTTGGGTCCATGTAAGGCTACTTTCACACTAGCATTCATGGGTCTGTTCGTGAGCTCCGTTTAAAGGAGCTCACGAGCGGACCCAAACGCCTCCGTCCAGCCCTGATGCAGTCTGAATGGACGCGGATCCGCTCAGACTGCATCAGTCTGCCGGCGTTCAGCCTCCGCTCCGCTCGCCTCCGCACGGACAGGCGGACAGCTGAACGCTGCTTGCAGCGTTCGGGTGTCCGCCTGGCTGTGCGGAGGCGTGCGGATCCGTTCAGACTTACAATGTAAGTCAATGGGAACGGATCCGCTTGAAGATGTCACCATATGGCTCAATCTTCAAGCGGATCCGTCCCCCATTGACTTTACATTGAAAGTCTGAACGGATCCGCGCAGGCTACTTGCGCACTTGCGAATTTTTTTAAAGTTATTAATGCAGACGGATCCGTACTGAACGGAGCCTCCGTCTGCATTAATATGATCGGATCCGTTCAGAACGGATCCGATCAAGCGCAAGTGTGAAAGTAGCCTTAAAAGGTTCATTTGTTCAATGCTGGCCCGCGACTTTGTTCAAGTTTTACATTTTGGCCCACTGTGTATTTGAGTTTGACACCCCTGCCTTATAGCTTGGCTATATAGGGGGGATGGATCTTCATGCAGCAATGTAGTATGAGAATTGATTATGGAACGTCAAGGGGTTGCACTCCCCAAACAAGCGTATTAAAATCTTAAGTTATCTTAAAAGACTGAAAACAGACATAGCATTGCTGCAGGAGACCCATCTCATGAAGACAGATTTTCACAGGATGGAGAAGCTGTGGGTGGGAAAGGTCTTAGGATCGGAGGCGGTTGAAAGAAAAGCGGGTGTTTTAAACTTAATAGGGCGACATCTCTCCCATCTTATCCACAAGGTGGAGATAGACACAGAAGGCCGGATAGTACACGTGCATATTTCAGGGCCCTTTTGGTGATTATAATATCTATAATGTATATGCCCCAAATTCTGGCCAGGAAAAATTTATAAACGCCTTGTGTAAAACAATATTACAGAACTCCTGCTCAAACTTAATAGTGGGAGGTGACTTCAACATGGTCATGCACTCGCAGGAAGACAGGCAGAATGACAAGTCCAAGGGAAAACAAGAGGTGTTGGTGGGGTTTGCTACCCTACTGTCACTTAAAGATAGTTGGAGACTGTATCACCCACAAGATAGAGAATACACACACTATTCTCATGCTCACAAAAATTGGTCCCGAATAGATAATTGCTTCCTATCCAGTAACATTCTTCAAAAGGTTGTAGATGTCAGTATTAAAGACATGGTTATATCTGACCACTCTCCCATGTTCTTGGAGTTAGTGGACCAGAACCCCAGGAGCAGGGATTATGTGTGGAGATTCCCAAACTTTCTACTGCGTGATGAAAACTTCATAAAAATAATGCAGGGGTGGTGGATGGAGTTTGTGGGAGACAACGCAGAACACATCCACTCTCCTTTGTTATTCTGGGAGACAGCTAAGACTGTGCTTTGAGGCCGTCTGATAGCCTATGTCTCTGCCATTAAAAAACTTGCTAGGGAAAAGTACGAAAAAGCACGTGATGCCTTGAGAAAGGCATATGTACATTTCATCTCGGTCAGGACTTGGGAAGCCAAAGAAAAATGGGTTTTAGCCATGGGAGACTTTGACATTTGGGCATCTAAACAGTAGGATATAACGAAAACCCAGTATGACACAGAGTTTTATAAATACAAGAATAAATCCGGAAAGTTATTAGCTTCCCTAGCCAAAGGTAAACGAAAAATGACACATGTGCACAGCTTGCTTCGGAGGGATGGTAAAAAGGAAGATGGGCCAAAGAAGATTATAGAAATGTTTGGTGATTACTTCGCCAACTTCTACAGGAGTGAGGGGGTGGTGGGAGGCGGAAAATCGTTCCTAGAGACCCTGTCATTATCTAGATTAACTGGTGAACAAAGGGACTCCCTTAATGCCCCGATAATGGCCCAGGAAGTGCAAGACACTATAAAATCTTTTCCCTCTGGGAAGGCCCCAGGACCCGATGGGTACACCCCTGATTTTTATAAAGCCTTGTGTACGCAGATAGCACCGACGCTCACCACTTTGTATGCCTCTGTAGCTGCAGGGAACAACATACCGGAGCATATGAACACAGCTTAGGTCACACTGATACATAAGGAGGGGAGGCCCTTCGTCTTATCGACCGATCTCTCTGATCATCCAGGATTTGAAAATACTATCTAAAGTCCTGGCGAACAGACTGGCCAACATACTACCTTTTGGTTATATCTCCTAACCAGGTTGGCTTTGTTAAGGGAAGGTCTGCTGTCACCAATATTAGGAAAGTTCTGCTGGCCTTGGTGGTGGCGTAGACGGAGAGATATTTTGGGCGAAATCCTGCCATAGTAACATTGGATGCCGAGAAGGCTTTTGATAGCCTAAATTGGATCTGGCTGAACTTGGTCTTAGATGGAATGGGTTTCACAGGCCTTTTTAGAACAGTGCTAGAAAATATTTACCATAACCCTAATGTAACGGTCACGTACACACACACACACAGGGGGAGGATAGTGACCACTGCGCTCCACCCTCACCCCTGGCCCTGCCTACTTGCCTCACGAGTCCTGATGACAGGGGACAACTGGACAGCAGTCCCTAACTTAGGATACATCTGGGAAGGACAGACAAGACAAATAACGGATAGTGAACGGACCAGGTCAAAACCAAGAGGACAACGCAGTACAGAGTGATAAGCAAAGAATGGTCAGGAGAAGCCGGGGTCAAAATACCAGGAGAATGCGCAGTACAGGAGGAGCAGGCAAAGGATCGTTAGGGAACAGGGTCAGGTTAGTATACAGGTATCCAACAAACACCAGGAACTTAAATTAACAGGCAACCTGTGGCCAGCAGGCTGCCTGTATTTATAGTGGGGAGTGAGGGTCATGTGATGTGGCCAGCATCACATGACCGACAGACTGACCAGTCGAGCACCGAGTGATCAGCTCGGCGCTCAAGGCAGACCTAGGAGCAGGGAGCCTCCCAGCTAGCAAAGCCGCCCTGGGAACGAGGTCAAACACAGATCCTTGCTCCCGAAGCTAAGCAGCAGGCCTGCGGCTAATGGGAGACCGAGTGTGCACCCCGTTACACCTAAAGCAAGAATATACAATGCAGGCTATATATCCAGTCCATTCAGTCTTCAAAGGGGGGCCCAACAGGACTGCTCACTGTCCCCCCTGCTATTTGATCTGGCTATCGAGCCATTGATGATATATTTGGACACGCAAGGAGTGTTTGAGGGGCTGCAAGTAGCACTTTTCACAGACAATATAGTGTTATTTATGGCAGACCCTATTGGGGAACTACATACAGTAACGCAAATTTTGACAGATTTTGGGTCCTTCTCTGGGCTCCAAATAAATCGGACCAAGAGTGAGATACTCTTTCTAAGGGACAAAAAAGGTGCTGCGACTGGTAGTCAAACAACATCCATCACAGGTATGCCAATAGCAAAATCTAATATAAAATATCTTGGAATACGTAAGGTAGCACCTTGGAGTCCATCTATTGGCTGAACTATGCCCCGCTGAAAAATAATGAAAGAAATGAAACAATGGCACGACTTACCATTGTCGCTGATGGGAAGGAATCATTTATTAAAAATGATGTCCATGTCTAAGCTGCTCTCCCCCTTACAAACAATTCCTTTACTATTAAAACACCAGTATGTGCAGAACCTTAATAAAGCCTATACTACATTCCTGTGGCACGGTAAACGACCCAGAATCTCATTATGTAATTTGATGGCTGCAAAAGAAAGATGTGGCATTGCCTTCCCGGACATCAGGGGGTAAAAGCTTGCTTGTATGGCGAGGCACATTGCTGACTGTATCAATGGGATGAGTCATTACTCGGCGCCATCCTTGGAAAGGGAGTTTTGTACCATTCCCTCTTGGATAAAACAATCCATCATAATAAAAGATACCATAGCGGCCTGGAGGATTTAGCGTAAGCGATATTGGCTCTCTTTTAGGGTGTCAAAACACTTACCGTTATGGAATAACCCGGAGTTTAAATTGGGACAGACAAATAGCCCTTTCTTAGAATGGAGAACGAAGGGTATACTCTTAGTGAAGCATCTTTTACATGATCAAGAGCCTAGATGGCTTAAGGAGGAGGAGCTGATAACCAAATTTTCCTTGAGACCCTTTCAGACTATACAATATGCCCAAGTTAGGAAGGCCATTATGTCGAATTTGGTGATTGTCCACAAAGAAATTAGCCAAAACACTCTAGATAAAATATTGGATCTGGGGGGCGGGGGACTCTCTGTCTCGCAATTGTACTCCAGACTAAAAGAGGCAGATTCCCAAACAGACAGGATAGCTGGGTACAAAGTGGGAAGAACAACTGGGAATTGAAAATGGATCTTAAATGATGTGCCAAGGCTGGATGAGAGTCAGGAAGCATATCATAAATGAGGTTTGGAGGGACACGCAACTAAGGGCTCTTTCACACCTGCGTTCTTTTCTTCCGGCATAGAGTTCCGTCGTCGGGGCTCTATGCCGGAAGAATCCTGATCAGTTTTATCCTAATGCATTCTCAATGGAGAGAAATCCGTTCAGGATGCATCAGGATGTCTTTAGTTCAGGACCGGAACGTTTTTTGGCCGGAGAAAATACCGCAGCATGCTGCGCTTTTTGCTCCGGCCAAAAATCCTGAACACTTGCCGCAAGGCCGGATCCGGAATGAATGCCCATTGAAAGGCATTGATCCGGATCCGGCCTTAAGCTAAACGTCGTTTCGGCGCATTGCCGGATCCGACGTTTAGCTTTTTCTGAATGGTTACCATGGCTGCCGGGACGCTAAAGTCCTGGCAGCCATGGTAAAGTGTAGTGGGGAGCGGGGGAGCAGTATACTTACCGTCCGTGCGGCTCCTGGGGCGCTCCAGAGTGACGTCAGGGCGTCCCATGCGCATGGATGACGTGATCGCATGGCACGTCATCCATGCGCATGGGGCGCTCTGACGTCATTCTGGAGCGCCCCGGGAGCCACACGGACTGTAAGTATACCACTCCCCCGCTCCCCACTACTACTATGGCAACCAGGACTTTAATAGCGTCCTGGGTGCCATAGTAACACTGCACACATTTTGAAGACGGATCCGTCTTCAAATGCTTTCAGTTCACTTGCGTTTTTCCGGATCCGGCGTGTAATTCCGGCAAGTGGAGTACACGCCGGATCCGGACAACGCAAGTGGGAAAGAGGCCTAAGAATAATACATAGGGCTATATTTGGATTCAACATACTCCCTCACCCCGATAAGCCTGACAGACTGACAAAGTGTCCAAAGTGTGGACAGAGATATGCTGACTTATTCCATGGATTATGGGAGTGCTCGCATAGCAAAAACCTCTGGAGGGCGGTGGGAGAACTGGTCAAATATATCTGGGGCCTGACAGTGTCGGTCACGCAACAACTATTTTTGTTCCATTATGAGACTGAAGGTCAAAATACACAGCCTCTTCCCATCTTATTTCACTCAATTTGTTTAGTTGTGAAACAATGTATTCTGCAGATGTGGTTACAACCAGAGTTACCCACGCTACAGAATATTGTAGAGGAATTAAAGAAACGTTTCCACTTGGAACGTATAGACACATTAAGAATAAAAGACAAAAAAACAAAGACTCTATTTCAAAAATAGAGGAAGTTTATTATCGCATACATGTCAGAAAATGAAATACAGACAGTTATGGGTCCATTTTCACTAATGGACTGGTATCTAACTGAACAACTGAAGGGTAAACTGGGTAAACTATTGCTGCATCCACCAAATGTGTAAGGGTACCGCCTCGACACCCACTGCAGTATATGTTGAAGATAATGTTATACTCTATATTAATGGGGCATTCTCAGCAAATTACCTGAGTCAAATTGCAATGTATTGTGAAATACCCTGGAAAAATTAAGAGTTGTTGTTATTCGCTGTATGTTTGTGTTCTTGTATTGTTGGGGTCTGCGCACCCCCCTGTATGTGAAAAAAGAACATGAAAAAAAGATGTTGAAATAAAGATTATAAAAAAAAAAGACTATCCTACCGCCCTGGTGTTTCTTACCACGGGGGCTGGCAGGTGGACTCACGAAGTGTCAGTTGCCACAAACTTACACTACAAACGTATAATTGGGAGAGACTTGGCGGGCTTCCCTCCACTGTGGCCAGCTACGAAAGTGACTGTTACCATGAGACAGGGGTAACCCTAGCAGAGTGGCCTTGCTACGGGGTGAGGAATAAACCCTGGGAACCCGAGGCCGACGGGCCAGCGGAAGGGGTGAACGCTAGTTCGGTAGAAGAGGGGGAGACAACCCCACTGAGTGTAATGGTGGGAGACATGGCGGACTTGCCGCCGTGGCCTGAGCTGGCAGACCTCAATGTTTGGGGGATAATTTTGGTACTGCACAACACTGGGACCCAACCCTATCCCGAGCCTGGAAAAATGTATTAATAGTAGATTGTGAACCACAACAAGCTGGTGCAGAGTCGATGTTCCCCCGTTTTGTGGTTCATCAGGATATGTTGTATCGAGTAAACCAGCTACGGGTGAACCCATTAAACAATTAGTGGTGCCCCAGGCTTATTGCATACTCGTGTTAGAGTTAGCCCACCAACATGTTCTCGGGGGTCATTTGGGAAGGCAGAAAACACAGGATCGGATACTACAACGGTTTTACTGGCGCAGTGTGTTTAGGGAGCCAGGCAATTAGTCCCCAACACCTTTTCCGCAGTCCCTTGGTACCTCTCCAGGTCATCGAGGTACCGCTTGAGCAAATTGCTATGGACCTCATAGGCCCAGTACCGAAGTCCGCTAGATAACACCAGCACATCTTGGTCGTCCTGGACTACGCCATTCGGTACCCGGAGGCAGTGCCACTGTGACATACATCGGCTAAACTTATAGCTAAGGAGCTAATGGAGATGTTCTCCCGAGTGGGGCTACCTAACAAGGTTCTGACTGACCAATGGACCCCTTTTATGTCCAAGGTCATAAGGTAACTCTGTAAGTTGTTGCATATCAAACAGTTAAGGACGTCCGTATACCATCCGCAAACGGACAGTCTGGTAGAGAGGTTTAACAAAACATTAAAAAACATGTTAAAAGGGTGGTGTCTAAAGATGGGAAGTATTGGGACCTTATTCTGCCCTATCTCATGTTCGATGTGCGAGAGGTACCCCAGGCTACTGGGTTCTCGCCCTTCGAACTGCTATATGGCAGACATCCTCGTGGTTTGTTGGTCATAGCCAAAGAGGCGTAGGACAGCAACCAACTCTGCACAAAAGTTTCCTTGAGTACGTTACCCAGATGCAAGAAAGGATAGAGACAGTGTTACCTCTTGTTAGGAAGCATATGGTGGCAGCTCAGCAAGCATAAAGTCAGATCTATAATCGGCAGGCCCGGGTCCGGATCTTAAACCCGGGTGATCGAGTTTTGGTTCTGGTACCGACCGTGGACAGTAAGTTCCTGGCTAGGTGGCAGGGGCCCTACGAGGTACTCGAAAAAGTTGGAGAGGCAAATTACAAGCTACACCAGCCAGGGTGGCGAAAGCTGGAGCAGGCTTACCATGTTAATTTACTAAAACCTTGGAAAGATAGGGAGACCTGTACTGAAGACAGCCCGCGGCCGGGTTTTCTAGGGGAAGAGGTTCTGGCCCCTCTGTCTGATGCAAGGGAAGCAGTTGCCACAGTAAAAATAGCTGACAGCCTCTCCTCTAAACAGACTCAGGAGGCCAGGGAGTTTGTTAGTCGGACCTCCCTGGACGCACTTCTGCAATCCAGCATTACATTGTCGCTGAGCCTCAGGCAAAAGTCCAGTTAAAGCCATACCGGGTACCCGAGGCTCGGCGACAAGCCATCTCAGAGGAAGTGCAGCTAATGCTGCAGCTAGACGTCATAGAGCAGTCTAAATGTGAGTGGGCCAGTCCTATAGTCTTAATGCCCAAGCCAGGCGGGACTTTACAGTTTTGTAACGATTTTTGTAAGCTGAACGAGATATCTAAATTCGATGCATATCCCATGCCCCGGGTGGATAAGCTAATTGAGAAGTTAGGACAAGTACAGTATTTTTCTGTTTTAGACCTCATTAAAGGGTACTGGCAGATGCCTTTAACGGAGGCTGCCAAAAAGGAAACTGCCTTCATCACGCCATAGGATCTGTATCAGTATAAGGTGTTACCCTTTGGTCTGCATGGCGCCCCCGTCACTTTTCAACATCTAATGGACATTGTGCTTCATCCACAATGGCTATATGCCTCGGCTTACCTGGATGATATTGTCATTCACAGTACCGACTGGGAAAGTCACCTGTCCAAAGTGCAGGCTGTAGTGGACTCACTTCAGAAGGCTGGCCTAACAGCTAGCCCAAAGAAATGTGTGATAGGGTTAGAAGAGACTAAATACCTAGGGTATGTCATTGGGCACGGACTAATCAAACACCAAGTAAACAAAATAGAGGTTATACGGAATTGGCCCCGACCTGTCACCTCTAGGCAAGTAAAGTCATTCCTGGGGATGGTGGGCTATTACATGAGGTTTGTCCCCCACTTTGCTACGATAGCCGCGGCATTGACAGGGCTCTTGAAGGGACAAAAGTCTGTGATGGTTCACTAGGCCTCGGTGCTGTACTGTCCCAGGAAGTTAACGTGGAGGAGCATCCCATTGTCTTCCTCAGCCATAAGCTCACCCCAGCCATGACCAGGTACAGTATAGTGGAGAGAGAGTGCCTAGCTATAAAGTGGGCACTCGAGTCTCTCCGCTATTATTTGTTGGGGAAAAATTTCCGCTTGGTGACCGACCACTCCCCTCTCAAGTGGATGAGCCAGGCCAAATACAGAAATGCCCAGGACACCCGATGGTTCCTTTCCCTACAGAACTTTAAATTTACAGTGAAACACAGGGAAGGATGGTTACAGGGAAATGCAGATGCCCTGTCCCGAGTAAATTGTCTGGATAGTGTTCACCCCCTCAGGGTTAAAAAAGGGGGGAGGGTACGTGACATAGTGAAGGGTATGGTCTTGGAAAACAGGTAGTTTCCTCCCAGCTTGTGCTGCTGGGCTGATTTGCAGCCAGGTGGGGTCAAACACTGGACTGGATTTTAAGTGCTCGTCCAGGTTTTGACAGCACTTAGCTGTCCTTAAAAGACAGCTGGGCTCAGCAGCAAAGTGTGTGTGCTGGTATCTGAGGCTTGTGCCGTGCTGGAGGGCTAAGACCCGTGTTTAGGGGAAACAGGACCACTAAAAGCCTGCTATGGGCTGCTGGAGATAGAACTGCCAACAAGTTGATTTTTGCTATGTGAACATTCTGTTGTTATGTTGCTTGCGGCAATGGGAGGGGAGTGACTCTGCAGGGGACAGAGAGGGGCCTCCCTTTCAGAGACTCTGGCGGCAGGGTTCTGCTTGCCAAAGCTGCGGCAAGCTGGACTTGACACACGTGGTAGGAAAGAGAGGGAGTGGGAGCGATGCTGTGCCCTGCTGCTGTTGGGGACAGGAGCATGTCTATAGAGGTGGAAGAAGCGGAAATGTGCCTGGTGTAGGAGCCAGGCAGACACAATCTTGAAAGACATGTACTGTCCCTACCTGTAACAGCTGATCCAGGTATCCACCTTTTCCCCATTGCAAGAAGCAGTCCACTTTCTCTGCCACATAAAATAAAAAATCAGGTATCGCTTTTTGGGAGAAATAATGAAAGCTAGGTATCTTATAGTGAGGCTGAGTGCTCACCATCAGCTACCTAAAAGCAGAAGACTCTCCTAAATCATATGGCACCGACTGCATCACCAGCAACTTGGCCAGTTGAGAATTAAGCTTGAGCACCAGCAGATTGCTCGGCGTGTACAGTTGTTTCCTGTCCACGCATTCATTTATCGATAGCTGACAATAAAGTGGAGGAGGAGTCTGAGCGGGAGAGGAAGAAAATTAAGACGATGCAAGGAAGACTGGGAGAAGGAGGAAACTATAGTTATTGTAAAGCTGGCTGCAACATTTGTAGAACTGAGGTGCCTATATTTGTGCTTGACTTCCCAGTGATTATTTTATTCTTGCAGAGCTTGCACAAGGCAATACTCCTGTCTTCCGGCAGCGTGGAGAAAAACTGCCAGACTGGAGGTACTCATGCAGAGCTAGAGGCAGCTGAGCTTGGAACTTTTTGGGCCCAATGCACCTACAGTGTCAGCGTCATCACCAGATCCCAAAGCACATATTGCCCAGGCTGTTCTTTGGGAGGTACGTCACCTCTTCTTTTTATTGCTGTAACTGCCACCACCCTCCTCCTCTGATCTTTCCTCCTCCTCACACAATCATAATCAGAGTCCTAACCTTCCCTGACACTTTTATCAGACTGTGAGATATCATGGTGGGCTCCTTGTCCCCTTCTCCGCCTCTGCATTTGCCCCTGCTGCCACTGTTGCTGCCCCCACCACTAATACCATGGCTATAGGTGCCACTATTACCCCTACAAACACAGCTGTGCATTGAGTCTGCAGCCTCCTCCTGAACCTCCTCCGCAGGGCAGTCCAAATACTGACTGTTCTCACATAAATTGTCAACAGGAAGATTCTCTAGACCTACTGCCGTAGGGCATGATGGGGTTTTCTTGCCACTTTTTTGGAAAAAGGAAGGCACCCCTCTAGATTGGTGCAGTGAAGATAGACAAAATTCCACTGAAAGCCTTCTCTTGGGCTGCAAGACGGAACAGGAGACATGCTGTTAACCTTGGCTCCAAGCACGGTGTCAGACTCAAAAGTCACCTCCACGTCATCCTGCTGCGACTGAGAGGAGGAGTGAGCCATCCAATGCACCATATCATCCTCTTTCTCCTCAAAGATAATATTGCATCTTTCTGAAGCCAGGGAGAACTCCCGCTTACAAATACTACTACTATTACTTCTGGCCGGATTGCTGGTGCTGCTACTACCCACATTCTGGCTCTGGGAGGACAAGGCTTGTCCTTCCCTTTCCACAAACCCACTGAAGACACTCCTACTGACAACTGACTTTGGAAATAATGCAGTATGAGCACCACTAACAGATTTGAGCCTAATGTCTTTTGTGCATTCAAATATGCAAATTCAGAAAAAAGCTTTCTCACGTGTAAAACACAAGTTATCAATCTACTATGAGTTTATTTTCCCTCCTCCCACACCATCACTCGAACTGTATGGAGATTTCAGGCTAGTATTTCACGAATTTTCACTCAGAGATTTAAAATTCTACCTTTGAGATTATAACATTTTAAAACACCAAGTGTTTTACCATTTAATAAGTACGGGTGACTTGCATTATTCCTTCCCATGTGCATAACTTGCACTCTTGTATTGCAATATTTAGCAAAACCAAAAACTTGGCTGTCTGAAGATGCCATAACATGAATTTTGGTGTCGTATTTCATGATTTTAAACGCTACCATCTGTATTGTGAAAGACATGTAAAAAACAAATAAAAGCGTCCAAACTAGAGACCGAGAGATTAATTGCCAAAGGGAGTAAAACTAACCCTAAAATATTCTTCAATTATATAAATGTTAAAAAGTATAAATCTGAAGGTGTCGGCCCTTTAAAGAGTAATGAGGGGGGTGTCGCAGAGAGCGACGAGGAGAAAGCAAAGCTGTTAAATATTGTTTTCTCCAATGTATTCACTGAGGAAAATAAACTGTCAGATGACATGCTGAATGTTAAAAAAAATTCCCCATTAAAAGTGTCCTGTCTGACCCAGTAAGAAGAACAGCGACTTAAAAAGATTAAAAAAGACAAATCGCCAGGACCGGAGGGCATACATCCCCGTATCCTAAGGGAATTAAGTAATGTCATAGCCAGACCCTTATTTCTGATATTTGCAGATTCTATACTGACAGGGAATGTCCCACAGGATTGGCGCATGTCAAATGTGGTGCCAATATTTAAAAAGGGTCCAAAAACAGAGCCTGGAAACTATAGGCCAGTAAGTTTAACATTTGTTGTGGGTAAACTGTTTGAAGGTTTTCTGAGGGATGCTATGTTAGAGCATCTTAACGGAAATAAGCAAATAACGACATATCAGCATGGCTTCGTGAGGGATCGGTCATGTCAAACTAATTTAATCAGTTTCTATGAGGAGGTAAGTTCTAGACTTGACAGCGGCGAATCAATGGATGTCGTGTATTTGGACTTCTCCAAAGCATTTGACACTGTACCACATAAAAGGTTAGTATATAAAATGAGAATGCTCGGACTGGGAGAAAACGTCTGTAAGTGGGTAAGTAACTGGCTCAATGATAGAAAACAGACGGTGGTTATTAATGGTACATACTCAGATTGGGTCACTGTCACTAGTGGGGTACCTCAGGGGTCAGTATTGGGCCCTATTCTCTTCAATATATTTATTAATGATCTTGTAGAAGGCTTGCATAGTAAAATATCAATTTTCGCAGATGACACTAAACTGTGTAAAGTAATTAACACTGATGAGGACAGTATACTACTACAGAACGATCTGGATAGATTGGAGGCTTGGGCAGATAAGTGGCAGATGAGGTTTAACACTGACAAATGTAAAGTTATGCACATGGGAAGGAATAATGCAAGTCACCCGTACTTATTAAATGGTAAAACACTTGGTAACACTGACATGGAAAAGGATCTAGGAATTTTAATAAACAGCAAACTAAGCTGCAAAAACCAGTGTCAGGCAGCTGCTGCCAAGGCCAATAAGATAATGGGTTGCATCAAAAGGGGCATAGATGCCCGTGATGAGAACATAGTCCTACCACTTTACAAATCATTAGTCAGACCACACATGGAGTACTGTGTACAGTTCTGGGCTCCAGTGAACAAGGCAGACATAGCAGAGCTGGAGAGGGTCCAGAGGAGGGCAACTAAAGTAATAACTGGAATGGGGCAACTACAGTACCCTGAAAGATTATCAAAATTAGGGTTATTCACTTTAGAAAAAAGACGACTGAGAGGAGATCTAATTAATATTTATGGTCAGGGCTAGGACAACGTCGGCGCACGCAGAGACACCTGCCCTGAACATAGTGGCTGAATTGTGCCGGGAGCCACGGCGCGGGTACACCAGTGAAAAAGGGGGCATACCTGAAGGGAGTTTAGAGAAAAAGGGCGGGAGGGAGGGGCGTGAGGCTCGGGCGCCTGGCTGAGCGGCAGGTAGGGGAATAAGTAGCCAGACGCCCCTCCCACAAATGCAGGCTGTTAACAGCCTTATTATTTATGGTCAGGGCTAGGACAACGTCGGCGCACGCAGAGACACCTGCCCTGAACATAGTGGCTGAATTGTGCCGGGAGCCACGGCGCGGGTACACCAGTGAAAAAGGGGGCAAAAAACAACAGTTAGGTACAACACTTTTGCAAACTACAAAGCCAGTGATCGAAAGGCACGAGATATCTCTACTCGAGGATTGGGTATATACCTAGAGAAGCAGGAGGGCCGCCACCACCCCATGGACCGGATGACATGAGCTGGCACCCGATGCCGAAAAGCAGCGGAGTCTGCCCCTAGCGACATGAGTGGCCCGAATTTACCTTGGGGTCATAGCCTAGACCCTGGGCGAGGGCACGGACGAAAGATATAAACTGAGGGTGCTGAGAAGCTTGCCTGCGTGTGGCAGGAGCGGGCTATCTGGTGATGAACCTCGGATGAGGGCTAGCAGTTGATGCAGCACCTGAACTGGGCACCAATCGTTCAGCGTGGGATAGAATTTACCTCAGAAGGGGGTCCCGTCTGAATGGTATTGGTGGAAGGTAGCAGGGGAGTGTAACGGCCCTGGTTCCATAACAGATGCTGCTTCAGAGGATGGTTATGGCGATTTGAACCCGCCAGAACCTCACTGGGCCGGAGGAATCCATAAAAGGTGAGATACATGGCCGCTTTCAAAATCAGGTTAGTGAAGGGCCCAAAAAGGATTACCGCTGACCACCTGGGCGATCCGGGAACGCTGACCACCTGGGCGAACCAGGGACGCTGACCACCTGGGCGATCCAGGGACGCTGACCACCTGGGCGATCCAGGGACGCTGACCACCTGGGCGATCCAGGGACGCTGACCACCTGGGCGATCCACGGACGCTGACCACCTGGGCGATCCACGGACGCTGACCACCTGGGCGATCCAGGGACGCTGACCACCTGGGCGAACCAGGGACGCTGACCACCTGGGCGATCCAGGGACGCTGACCACCTGGGCGATCCAGGGACGCTGACCACCTGGGCGATCCAGGGACGCTGACCACCTGGGCGATCCAGGGACGCTGACCACCTGGGCGATCCAGGGACGCTGACCACCTGGGCGATCCAGGGACGCTGACCACCTGGGCGATCCAGGGACGCTGACCACCTGGGCGATCCAGGGACGCTGACAACCTGGGCGATCCAGGGACACTGACAACCTGGGCGATCCAGGGACACTGACAACCTGGGCGATCCAGGGACACTGACAACCTGGGCGATCCAGGAACACTGACAACCTGGGCGATCCAGGGACACTGACAACCTGGGCGATCCAGGGACACCGACAACCTGGGCGATCCAGAGACACTGACATTTAAACGAAGACAGAACCTGGGCGATCCAGGGACCCTGACAACCTGGGCGATCCGGGGACCCTGACAACCTGGGCGATCCAGGGACCCTGACAACCTGGGCGATCCGGGGACCCTGACAACCTGGGCGACCCAGAGAAGCTGACAACCTGGGCGATCCAGGGACCCTGACAACCTGGGCGACACAGAGAAGCTGACAACCTGGGCGATCCAGGGACCCTGACAACCTGGGCGACCCAGAGAAGCTGACAACCTGGGCGATCCAGGGACCCTGACAACCTGGGCGACACAGAGAAGCTGACAACCTGGGCGATCCAGGGACCCTGACAACCTGGGCGATCCAGGGACCCTGACAACCCGGGCGATCCAGGGACACTGACAACCCGGGCGATCCAGGGACACCGACAACCTGGGCGATCCAGAGACACTGACATTTAAACAAAGACAGAACCTGGGCGATCCAGGGACGCTGACAACCCGGGCGATCCAGGGACCCCGACAACCCGGGCGATCCAGGGACCCCGACAACCCGGGCGATCCAGGGACCCCGACAACCCGGGCGATCCAGGGACCCCGACAACCCGGGCGATCCAGGGACCCCGACAACCCGGGCGATCCAGGAAAAACTGACAACCTGGGCGATCCAGGGAACCTGACAACCCGGCGAACCAGGGACCCCGACAACCCGGGTGATCCAGGAACATTGACAACCTGGGCGATCCAGGAAAAACTGACAACCTGGGTGATCCGGGAGGGACTGAGACCAGGAGACAGAAGCAGATTTGAACCAGAAAACGATAAACCACTGATTTCTGAGACCGTAAAGTGAAAAACACGTAAATCGCCAATTCTGGTATTGTGATGCAAGGCAGATAAACTTAAAATTAAACGTACAGAGCCCCAACTAATTTGGCAGGGGACCCAAAACTGCGCCCCCCCCTGACAGCGGGAGGGCAACCTGCATCCCCAAAACCAGAATTAATAGATATGCCAAGATAGCATGGTTATAAGTGAAATCAACCTGTGACACCCCTTTTTTTTTTTTTTTTTTTTTTAACACAATAGGCTCTCACGCCGAGCCGGCATGTGACCGGCAGTTCCCTGACTAGAATGCCGCTCCCCCAACCCCGCCGCCCGCACTCGTGTGAGCGCAACATGCTGGGGGAAGCGGCAATCAAGCGTGTACCAGCCGGGGGCAGGGAACCAGGTCGGGTGCGAGACGCAGCTAGCACGGAGCCAGCTGAGCCCCGATCACCCGTCAGGCTGGCGTGCTGCGATCCGGATGTCGGCGGAGCGCGAGGCCAATAAAGGTGAGTAAAATGCCCATCGGACCAACAACCTACCTGGTAGGACACGAATGGATTTGGAAGCACGGCTCCAAAACCCCAAATGCTAAAGTTGGAGCTAATGAAAGGAAAATGACCCTGAGTAGAACCGAAGTTTGCCGCCCTGCCTTGCTAATCAACTATAAACTGACTTACCTGAGAGCGCCTCGGAATTGCTTGGCCGAAAACGTAGACAACGTACAACTAAAACCAATCTAAAGGGAAGAACAACACAACGTCAGAATTAAAAGAATATATACAAACCCCCTGAAGAACCGGGAGACACAGACAACCTGGGCGATCCAGGGACATTGACAACCTGGGCGATCCAGGGACATTGACAACCTGGGCGATCCAGGGACATTGACAACCTGGGCGATCCAGGGACATTGACAACCTGGGCGATCCAGGGACATTGACAACCTGGGCGATCCAGGGACATTGACAACCTGGGCGATCCAGGGACATTGACAACCTGGGCGATCCAGGGACATTGACAACCTGGGCGATCCAGGGACATTGACAACCTGGGCGATCCAGGGACATTGACAACCTGGGCGATCCAGGGACATTGACAACCTGGGCGATCCAGGGACATTGACAACCTGGGCGATCCAGGGACATTGACAACCTGGGCGATCCAGGGACACTGACAACCTGGGCGATCCAGGGACACTGACAACCTGGGCGATCCAGGCACACTGACAACCTGGGCGATCCAGGGACACTGACAACCTGGGCGATCCAGGGACACTGACAACCTGGGCGATCCAGGGACACTGACATTTAAACGAAGACAGAACCTGGGCGGTCCAGGGACGCTGACCACCTGGGCGATCCAGGGACACTGACATTTAAACGAAGACAGAACCTGGGCGGTCCAGGGACGCTGACCACCTGGGCGATCCAGGGACGCTGACAACCTGGGCGATCCAGGGACGCTGACAACCTGGGCGATCCAGGGGCGCTGACAACCTGGGCGATCCAGGGACGCTGACCACCTGGGCGATCCAGGGACGCTGACAACCTGGGCGATCCAGGGACGCTGACAACCTGGGCGATCCAGGGAACCTGACAACCTGGGCGACACAGAGAAGCTGACAACCTGGGCGATCCAGGGACCCTGACAACCTGGGCGACCCAGAGAAGCTGACAACCTGGGCGATCCAGGGACCCTGACAACCTGGGCGACACAGAGAAGCTGACAACCTGGGCGATCCAGGGACCCTGACAACCTGGGCGATCCAGGGACCCTGACAACCCGGGCGATCCAGGGACACTGACAACCCGGGCGATCCAGGGACCCTGACAACCCGGGCGATCCAGGGACACCGACAACCTGGGCGATCCAGAGACACTGACATTTAAACAAAGACAGAACCTGGGCGATCCAGGGACGCTGACAACCCGGGCGATCCAGGGACCCCGACAACCCGGGCGATCCAGGGACCCCGACAACCCGGGCGATCCAGGGACCCCGACAACCCGGGCGATCCAGGGACCCCGACAACCCGGGCGATCCAGGAAAAACTGACAACCTGGGCGATCCAGGGAACCTGACAACCCGGCGAACCAGGGACCCCGACAACCTGGGTGATCCAGGAACATTGACAACCTGGGCGATCCAGGAAAAACTGACAACCTGGGTGATCCGGGAGGGACTGAGATCCCGGGGGGCCAGGGGACCCCGGCCATACGTAAAGACCAGGAGACAGAAGCAGATTTGAACCAGAAAACGATAAACCACTGATTTCTGAGACCGTAAAGTGAAAAACACGTAAATCGCCAATTCTGGTATTGTGATGCAAGGCAGATAAACTTAAAATTAAACGTACAGAGCCCCAACTAATTTGGCAGGGGACCCAAAACTGCGCCCCCCCCCTGACAGCGGGAGGGCAACCTGCATCCCCAAAACCAGAATTAATAGATATGCCAAGATAGCATGGTTATAAGTGAAATCAACCTGTGACACCCCTTTTTTTTTTTTTTTTTTTTTTTTTTTTTTTTTTTTTTAACACAATAGGCTCTCACGCCGAGCCGGCATGTGACCGGCAGTTCCCTGACTAGAATGCCGCTCCCCCAACCCCGCCGCCCGCACTCGTGTGAGCGCAACATGCTGGGGGAAGCGGCAATCAAGCGTGTACCAGCCGGGGGCAGGGAACCAGGTCGGGTGCGAGACGCAGCTAGCACGGAGCCAGCTGAGCCCCGATCACCCGTCAGGCTGGCGTGCTGCGATCCGGATGTCGGCGGAGCGCGAGGCCAATAAAGGTGAGTAAAATGCCCATCGGACCAACAACCTACCTGGTAGGACACGAATGGATTTGGAAGCACGGCTCCAAAACCCCAAATGCTAAAGTTGGAGCTAATGAAAGGAAAATGACCCTGAGTAGAACCGAAGTTTGCCGCCCTGCCTTGCTAATCAACTATAAACTGACTTACCTGAGAGCGCCTCGGAATTGCTTGGCCGAAAACGTAGACAACGTACAACTAAAAACCAATCTAAAGGGAAGAACAACACAACGTCAGAATTAAAAGAATATATACAAACCCCCTGAAGAACCGGGAGACACAGACAACCTGGGCGATCCAGGGACATTGACAACCTGGGCGATCCAGGGACATTGACAACCTGGGCGATCCAGGGACATTGACAACCTGGGCGATCCAGGGACATTGACAACCTGGGCGATCCAGGGACATTGACAACCTGGGCGATCCAGGGACATTGACAACCTGGGCGATCCAGGGACATTGACAACCTGGGCGATCCAGGGACATTGACAACCTGGGCGATCCAGGGACATTGACAACCTGGGCGATCCAGGGACATTGACAACCTGGGCGATCCAGGGACATTGACAACCTGGGCGATCCAGGGACATTGACAACCTGGGCGATCCAGGGACATTGACAACCTGGGCGATCCAGGGACATTGACAACCTGGGCGATCCAGGGACACTGACAACCTGGGCGATCCAGGGACACTGACAACCTGGGCGATCCAGGGACACTGACAACCTGGGCGATCCAGGGACACTGACAACCTGGGCGATCCAGGGACACTGACAACCTGGGCGATCCAGGGACACTGACATTTAAACGAAGACAGAACCTGGGCGGTCCAGGGACGCTGACCACCTGGGCGATCCAGGGACACTGACATTTAAACGAAGACAGAACCTGGGCGGTCCAGGGACGCTGACCACCTGGGCGATCCAGGGACGCTGACAACCTGGGCGATCCAGGGACGCTGACAACCTGGGCGATCCAGGGGCGCTGACCACCTGGGCGATCCAGGGACGCTGACCACCTGGGCGATCCAGGGACGCTGACAACCTGGGCGATCCAGGGACGCTGACAACCTGGGCGATCCAGGGACATTGACAACCTGGGCGATCCAGGGACATTGACAACCTGGGCGATCCAGGGACATTGACAACCTGGGCGATCCAGGGACATTGACAACCTGGGCGATCCAGGGACATTGACAACCTGGGCGATCCAGGGACATTGACAACCTGGGCGATCCAGGGACATTGACAACCTGGGCGATCCAGGGACATTGACAACCTGGGCGATCCAGGGACATTGACAACCTGGGCGATCCAGGGACACTGACAACCTGGGCGATCCAGGGACACTGACAACCTGGGCGATCCAGGGACACTGACAACCTGGGCGATCCAGGGACACTGACAACCTGGGCGATCCAGGGACACTGACAACCTGGGCGATCCAGGGACACTGACATTTAAACGAAGACAGAACCTGGGCGGTCCAGGGACGCTGACCACCTGGGCGATCCAGGGACACTGACATTTAAACGAAGACAGAACCTGGGCGGTCCAGGGACGCTGACCACCTGGGCGATCCAGGGACGCTGACAACCTGGGCGATCCAGGGACGCTGACAACCTGGGCGATCCAGGGGCGCTGACAACCTGGGCGATCCAGGGACGCTGACCACCTGGGCGATCCAGGGACGCTGACAACCTGGGCGATCCAGGGACGCTGACAACCTGGGCGATCCAGGGACGCTGACAACCTGGGCGATCCAGGGACGCTGACAACCTGGGCGATCCAGGGGCGCTGACAACCTGGGCGATGCAGGGATGCTGACAACCTGGGCGATCCAGGGACACTGACAACCTGGGCGATCCAGGGACACTGACAACCTGGGCGATCCAGAGACACTGACAACCTGGGCGATCCAGGGACACTGACAACCCGGGCGAACCAGACAAGTGATGGAGACGGAAGCAACGTGAAATAAAATTACTAAATTGAACAGTAAAGTAACACCAACTTCACGGCGCCAGCCCTGGCAATGTGAAGCTGATGCAGAGATGAAGGCGGAGTGTTTTTTTTTTTTTTTTTTCGGAAAACATAGCTCATTTCTTGACAAAAAACAAGGGGATCCGCTCACTTCTGTTTCCCTCAGGACAGGTGCTCCAATCCAAAAATGAGTCACCCCTCAAAATGGTAAGTAAATATGTAAAAAAGAAGGATTGGTCACTCTTATATGGAAATATAGGATATTGGTTTTATTAATATTACTAATATAAGTTAAAATACAAAAACAATAATATAAATGTGTAAAATAGAAACAATCTCCTATATATATTCTCTAAGTATGACAGAAGAGACAATAATTTCAATGCTGGACAGAAAACAGTGTTACAGTGTCTCCACCTGGATTCAATAGTCTATTATGTAGAAGACAAGTTGACACAAGTGTTCGCCCAGTGGTTTAGATACAGTTTCAATTGAATAGATGATGGTGAAAAATGAGTCTCTAGTACTTGTATCAAAGTCCATATAAATGAACGAGAACCCACTCTTTGTTTCAATTCTTTTTCTTGATGTTATAATATATAGCACTAATATTCCGTGCAAAATGCTTTTGAACACAATAAGTATAAACGAATTGACCGCTATAGGCCAATGCTGCACCGTATGTGCCTGCTGACTGATGCGCTATTTTTGTAAGAAATATCGCTGTATCGATAGTTCCAGTCTTCACAGGCAATGTATGTATTCGGTGTTGGCTGAATGTTATACCCACTAAGATAGTGGGCTTACCTTAGTTGAAGCCGTCGGATGGAGGTAAGGGCTTAAATGCGAGACCCTGCTTAGCTGAATCGGCCGGCGTCCCGGCTGCAGGGCTAGTCGCGTCCCACGTGTTCTCCGCGGGAAATTTGAACCGGATATGCAAAGTCCTTCTCTATCAGCGCTGATGAATGACGTATTCCGATGATTTCAACAATGGATCCAAGGGTTTCTTTTTCTTTTCCTTTATAGTGCACTTGGTAGAAGATGGGGTATTCGTCCAAAGGTGTGACGCTAGACGCGTTTCGGGGAACACTGTCCCCTTCCTCAGTAGCATACTCCCATCTTGTAAAGCCTCGTAATTTATACTAGTGTTGGTTGTCACCAAGGTCCGGACTGGACTCTGGAGTGTTTTATTCAGGGTCAATATAGCATTTTTAGATGTTGTTTTAATGCGTTGTTTTCATGTCTCAATCTGAATCATTGTCATATTTTGTACCTATCATTTTGGTCTACAGATATAGGGTATCATATCAGGTATTGATATTTCATTTCTTTGTTTTAAACATATAATAAAAATACACTTTAAAAATATATAAAAATATAAAAATATAAATAATACCAAACATACTCAAGTCTGCTGTTCCAAAGCTTTTTTAGAGGATTTATTCATCCTTCATTTGAATCTTCCTTTCATTGAGAAAACACACTTCACTTACAAAAAACGCACATTATTACAAAAGACGCAGATGCGGTTTTACTGCGTCTTTTACAAATTTAATGCGCCCTTTCTCTTCTTTCTCTTCCCAAATGTCCAAATTTATTCAGAGGTGTTATTTATATACTATCTTCTATTGTGCAGTGTATGTGGCAAAGTAGAAAAGATGATAAGATGATAAAAGGGTGGCACGTGTGGGGTAGAGGGAGAGTCGTGGTGCTGGAAAAGAACAGCCTAACACGACTCTACATCGACACCCACACGGACCACCCATATTCTACATGAACCCGAAAATTTCTAACTCCGCATTTAAGCCTCTAGGTAAGAGACTACCAAATTCATAGATTTTTCTAGATTCCGCCCTTGATAGTCTCTCAATTTGGTTGCCTCCTCGCCAATGTTTGTCCACCCTTTCCAGTGCCATGAAAGACAGACCCTTAGAATTTTGTTGATGTACGTCCTTGAAGTGCTTGGACAGCGAGTGTTTCTCATACCCTTTAGAGATATTATTAAGGTGTTCCGCTATCCTAACCTTCAAGGTACGTTTGGTCCGCCCAATATATTGTCTCTGACATGGACACTGGATTAGGTAGATAACATTGGTGGAGTTACATGTGAGAAAGTGCTTGATGGTCATAGTGTGTGAGTTTTGTGTGGAGGTGACTGTGGTTGTTTTCCTTGGGAATTTTGTCTTCCTACATCCCAAACAGCTACCACATCTGTGAAAGCCCTTCTGTTGGAGCCAGTTAGTTATTTGGCCTTTTTTCTTTTTTTCTTTTATTGAAGGAGCTATTTGGATTCCCAAGTTGGGGGCTCTTGAATATATGATTTTGGGGATTGGTGGAAGGAGCGTCCCTATGGTTTTGTCCCTATGTAGATGATGCCAATGGGATTTTATGATGGATTCTATTTGTTTAGCCTGAGTATTGTATGGTAAAATGATTCTAAACTCAGAATTATTTTCTTTTTTACATTTTTGTGTTGGTTCGAAGAAGGTTTTTCTATCCAACTCTTTTACTTTGACAAGGGCCTCATTAATAATTGTATCTGGGTAGTTCTTTTCCTTAAATTGTTTGCTCATACCTATGGCTTCCTCCTCAAACTTGTCCTCTTCCGTGCAGTTGCGCTTAAGGCGGCGGAACTGCCCGAATGGGACGTTGGTTAGCCACCTTGGTAGGTGGCAGCTAGAGAAAGGAATGTAGCCATTTTTGGCCGTGGGTTTGTGGAAAGTGTTACATACATATTTGTTGTTCTTTCGTATGATCTCAATGTCTAAAAATTCCACTCTCTCATTCCCAATGTTGGAGGTGAACTTTAAATTATTTTCATTATCATTGATCTCCTCAACGAATTTGTTCAGATTTTCTTGTGTTCCACCCCAAATAAAAATAACATCGTCTATATATCGTCGCCACAGGACCAGGTCTGCCCCCAGAATCGGGTCGATGTTATTTACCTCCCATTGAGCCAAAAATAAATTAGCATAGCTGGGGGCAAACCTGGTCCCCATGGCGGTTCCCCTCCTCTGCAGATAAAATTGATCAGAGAAGAGGAAATAATTGTGATGTAGGATGTGGTTAACACCCTCCAACATAAATTCTATTTGGTTTTCTTCCCATGTCAAACTCTTGGATAATTGTTCCCTCAAAGCTAAGACACCCTGATTGTGGTCAATAATGGTATAGAGGGACTGGACGTCCAGGGTACCCATTATCCAATGGTCCTGGGCGTCCAGGCCCTCCAAAAGACCTACAATCTCGGTGGTGTCACGTATATACGATCTAATCTTTCTCACCTCAGGCTGGAGTAGGGCATCTATATATTGAGATAGATTCACTGTGAGGGATCCAATTCCCGAGATAAAAGAAACCCTTGGATCCATTGTTGAAATCATCGGAATACGTCATTCATCAGCGCTGATAGAGAAGGACTTTGCATATCCGGTTCAAATTTCCCGCGGAGAACACGTGGGACGCGACTAGCCCTGCAGCCGGGACGCCGGCCGATTCAGCTAAGCAGGGTCTCGCATTTAAGCCCTTACCTCCATCCGACGGCTTCAACTAAGGTAAGCCCACTATCTTAGTGGGTATAACATTCAGCCAACACCGAATACATACATTGCCTGTGAAGACTGGAACTATCGATACAGCGATATTTCTTACAAAAATAGCGCATCAGTCAGCAGGCACATACGGTGCAGCATTGGCCTATAGCGGTCAATTCGTTTATACTTATTGTGTTCAAAAGCATTTTGCACGGAATATTAGTGCTATATATTATAACATCAAGAAAAAGAATTGAAACAAAGAGTGGGTTCTCGTTCATTTATATGGACTTTGATACAAGTACTAGAGACTCATTTTTCACCATCATCTATTCAATTGAAACTGTATCTAAACCACTGGGCGAACACTTGTGTCAACTTGTCTTCTACATAATAGACTATTGAATCCAGGTGGAGACACTGTAACACTGTTTTCTGTCCAGCATTGAAATTATTGTCTCTTCTGTCATACTTAGAGAATATATATAGGAGATTGTTTCTATTTTACACATTTATATTATTGTTTTTGTATTTTAACTTATATTAGTAATATTAATAAAACCAATATCCTATATTTCCATATAAGAGTGACCAATCCTTCTTTTTTACATATAGCTCATTTCTTTCCCAGGAACATTACAACTTGGCCGATCCAGGAGGCACGGGACCCCGGATGATCCGACAGAACACAGAAACCGCTGGTGAAGCCATAAAGTGAAATCTCCAACTACGCATAAACCGCACGTTCTGGTATTGTGATGCAGATGGCAGGGCTAGGCAGGCTTTCATCCTCTTTTTTTTTTTTTTTTTTTTGACCGGTGTCTTAACGCGAGGAACAGCGCCCCCCTAAGAACAGGAGCACTACCTGCATCACGGGACCAGAACTTGCCAATACCCCCTGTGCAGCAAACCTTGGAGTGAATAATGAGATGACCGGTAAGTTCCTGAATGGTGCAAGTGAGGCGCGACTGCCAACCTAAATGAGACTTAATTATGATTCCCCAATCGTGTCGGCGTGTGACCGGCAGAACAGTTCAAACCAGTTGCCGCTTCCCCTGACATGCGTGCGGATCATGCTGGGGAAGAGCAGCCCCTAACTCGAACCACCAGGGGCCAGAGGCCAGGCGTGAGGCACAGCTAGAGCGGAGCCAGCTGTGCCCCTGATACCTGATAGCCTGGCGAGCGGCAGTCCGGACGTCGGCGGTGCGTGCGCACGGGATCGTGCGTGCGCACGGAATACCGGAAGCAAGGACTCGGGTCGGAAGTGGAAGTATGCTGCAGGTATGCGTGAGGCTCGGGCGCCTGGCTGAGCGGCAGGTAGGGGAATAAGTAGCCAGACGCCCCTCCCACAAATGCAGGCTGTTAACAGCCTTATTATGTATAAATATATCAGGGGTCAGTACAGAGATATATCCCATCATCTATTTATCCCCAGGACTGTGACTGTGACGAGGGGACATCCTCTGCGTCTAGAGGAAAGAAGGTTTGTACACAAACATAGAAGAGGATTCTTTACGGTAAGAGCAGTGAGACTATGGAACTCTCTGCCTGAGGAGGTGGTGATGGTGAGTACAATAAAGGAATTCAAGAGGGGCCTGGATGTATTTCTGGAGCGTAATAATATTACAGACTATAGCTACTAGAGAGAGATCGTTGATCCAGGGAGTCATTCTGATTGCCTGATTGGAGTCGGGAAGGAATTTTTTATTCCCCTAAAGTGAGGAAAATTGGCTTCTACCTCACAGGTTTTTTTTTTGCCTTCCTCTGGATCAACTTGCAGGATGACAGGCCGAACTGGATGGGCAAATGTCTTTTTTCGGCCTTATGTACTATGTTACTATGTTATGTACTATGTTACATGTATACTGCTATTTTTCTAATCCCCCACCCAAAAAAAAAGAACTGTCTGAAGATGCCCTGACACATATTTCGGACTAGTGTTTTATGTTTGTACTAGAGGTTTAAAACAATACCTTGATCTTTCTATATAGTAAGGCACACATATAAACCCATGCCAGAAAAATAAAGAACCGTCTGGATATGCCCTGACAGACGGATTTTAGACTAGTATTTCACATTTTCATTCCGATATTTAAAACACTACCCCTTGTATTGTAAGACACACGTACATTGCTATTTTCACAAACTCAAAGAAGTTAACTGTCTGGAGATGTCTTGACACAGATCTCGGACCAGTATTTCCCGTTATAACTTAGGGATTTCAAACACTGCCCAGTGTATTATAAGACACATGATGCACACTTGTATTCTGCATTGCTATTTTTGGCCCAAAAAAAACCATTCAACTGTCTGGAGATGCCCAGACACAGGTTTCGGACTAGTATTTCATGATTTCACTCAGAGGTTTAAAAGACTACCCTCTGTATTGTAAGACACACGCAAATTTTCCCAAACCTACAAAAAAAAATAATAATACTTTGAACTGGGTAGAGATGCCTTGACACATATTTCGAACTTGTATTTCAAATTTTCAGTCAGAGATTTAAAGGGGTTGTCCGGGTTCAGAGCTGAACCCGGACATCCCTCCATTTTTACCCAGGCAGCCCCCCTGACATGAGCATCGGAGCAGTTCATGTTCCGATACTCTCCTTTGCCCTGCGCTAAATTGCGCAGGGTAAAGGCATTTTTCGAAGTTCCAGTGACATATCGGGGCTCTCCATGGGGCTGACAGGAACCCCCGGTGACGTCACCGGCACTGATGGGCGGGATTTAAAACCCACCCCTTAGAGCCGGTGACGTCACCGAACACAGTACCGAGTGGAAGTTACCGCCCGGCAGTGTGCTATTGAAAACAAAAAAGCCTGTGCCCTGCGCGATTTAGCGCAGGGCACGGGAGCGCATCGGAGCATGAGATGCTCTGATGCTAGCCTCAGGGGGGATGTCTGGGTGAAAATAAGGGTATGTCCGGGTTCAGCTCTGAACCCGGACAACCACTTTAAAATGCTACCCATTCTATTGTAAGACACACATATATTGCTATTTTCACAAACCCCCCAACAAAAGTTTTTGGGAACTGTCTGGAGATGCCTTGACAGAGATTTCAAATTAGTATTTCACGTTAACAATTCACTTAAATGCTACCGTCTGTATTATAAAACACACGTTGCACACCTGTATTTTGCATTTCCTATATTTGGCAAAGCAATAAATTTACATTGAACTGTCTGAAGATGTCTTGACACAGATTTTGGACTAGTAAAACACTATCCTCTGTATTGTAAGACACATGCAAATTGCTATCCCCCCCCCCCAAAAAAAAAAAAGAACTGTCTGAAGATGCCTTAACACATTCAGATTTTGGACTAGTACTTCAAAGATTTATTTTGTTAAAATAGAAAAAAATAAGAAATGTTCCTGTGTTATAAGGCAGTAACAGCAGCTAGGAGGCACCAGCCACTTCTCACTCCTTGGCTGAAAGATTTCCCTGCCTTTCACTATTCTACACAATTCTTATTTTTTTTCTAGCCTTCCCTTCACTGTCCTTAACACTAGAATAGAAGCTTAATTGTGACTGTACACAGTCCCTAAGATAATGCTCTGTCAGACACTGCAAAGACTCATTCCCAGCGCAACACAGAATTATGTTCTGATTGTTCTGCAAGGGCATCTCCCTGCCTGCTGCAGCACTGATTGGCTCATCCAGACTGTCTTTTGGCAAGTGAACCAATCAGGGCAAGCCCTCCTCCCCCACTTCCTCTTAGGGTCATCTGAGCATCCTTCTTCCTCCCTTGTGCTTTTCCCCCTGACATGTGCAGAAAAATGGTGCTGAGCGCTGTTTTACTTAATTAATCCGAAGCAAACTTGAAAATCTTCCAGATGAAATTTTAGGAATTTTGTAACTAACCTGATTTGTAACGAACTAATTCGCTCATCTCTAATTTATGTAAATTAGTATTTTTGAAAATATTAGCAGTATACAATAATGTTCCTTGTGAGATTAAAAGAGAACCTTTCCCTAGGAAAATGTAGAGCAATTGCAATGTGCAGGCAGCATGTTAAAGACCAGGAGTGCTTTGGCAGATTGATATAAATTACTAAATTTAAAAATACACCTATTTTGAATGAAAAAAAAAGCTTTTCAATGAAAAAAAGTTTAAATAAAATCCCCACCACCCAAAAAGGAGTGTTATTTTGCAAAAGTACAAAAAAATATGTATTTCACATTAATCGTACTGACTAGGGATGAGCGGACCCATAGAAGTCAATGGGAACCCGAAGTTTGGTGCTGTAAAATGGCTGTGAAATAATAAAAGAAAGGGATAGAGGGCTGCAAAATAGGAGTAAAAGAAGGACAATTGCCCTGCAAACAAATGCCATAGAATAGAAAAAAAATAAAAATAATAATCTTGAACCAGGAGACGGAGGTCCAAGTGGAGCAGGAGGCGGTGGACGTGGCGTCGTAGGTGGAAGAGGAAGAGGAGGTAGCCAAAACTTTTTTTTTTTTTTGTCTGTTAATTCTGTGTGTGACCTATAGCCATTTTTTGAGGTGCAGCCGGTATACTTCTCTACTCTGCGTATATAATAAATAATAATCTTGAACCAGGAGGTGGAGGTCTGAGTGGAGGAGGAGGTGGACATGGCGGTGTAGGTGGGAGAGGCAGAGGACGCGGGGGAGGTAGCCAACACTGTTTTTGTGTTTTGCTTTTTTATTTTTAATTTTTTATTTGAGGAGGCCCAGGGGCATTTCTAGGGTCCTAAAATATCAGGGGCATAGCACATAATACTAAAACCACCACTACCACATGCCACAATGGTGCACAAATTACTCCATAAAGATCAACCAGATTATTCCCATGAATGGCAGCCACGCCGCCACAATAAATGCAAAACAAGCTCTTTCACTCACAGTATAACTGTATACTGCATGCAGTGGTGCACCTATAGGGGGGGTCCAGCTGGTCGATCACAGCTGAGACTTGTAGTCTCACACATACAACATGAGTATTCCAGCAGTCAGACTGCAGGCAGGGCAGCAATTGTATTCACTCCCTTTGCAGAGAAGGGGGAGGGAAAAGGCAGTCTTTGTTGACACCCCCAGAGCGTGTTGTTATATGTCCCCACAGCTCTGCAACTGCATGTAAGAAAAGGGGCCAGAACAGATCTAAAGAAATGACTAAATACATGAGTAAATATAATTTTTTGTCTAAAATTTGCTTGGCTTATTTATAGGTAGAAAATACCCTTTTAATAATGAATTGCATGTGGTCTGCTTTAAAGAGCTGCTTTTTTTAATGGGTTGTAGGCAACAATAATGGAGACATTTCTGTAAAATGATTGCTTGAGTAGAATGTGGATATGAATAACACAGAAGCAATAGATGATCAAGTCATAGATGAGAATAATTATAAATATGAGAAATGCATGCTATAGGTATCTGAAATATTGCTCCATGTTATTAAAAAGTATCAATTGTGAGCAAACTTGACAGTATATCAGTATAGAAAACCTTATGCAATGAACTTGGGAGAATGAGAGCTTAAAAGTAATAGGCTGTTGTAGGAGAATGAGAAGGGGTGAGTGATGATGAAGGCCGATGGAAGAGAAGTTAGTATTTTATAACATAAAAAATGCAAAAACACTATTGGGGTCATTTATCAAGCTGGTTTAAAGTAGAACTGGCTTAGTTGCCCATAGCAACCAATCAGATTTCACTTTTCATTTTCCAAAGGAGCTGTCAAAAATGGAAGATGAAATCTGATTGGTTGCTATGGGCAACTAAGCCAGTTCTACTTTACTCCAGTATGATAAATGACCCCATATTTATATTAATTTCATGTCTACATGCAGTAACAGTTTCTGTATAAGTATCTTTCTGGATGCAATCTTTATGTTACCCTTGTGTTTTGTGGGTCATTTATATTCTATTTCCAAAAACAAATACATATTTGAAGGTCAACTTGTCTATATAAACTATGTATGAGTGTGTCTACTGGGAAATTAGATAATGCACTTCACTTGGTAGTGACCAATGTGAAAATACACAATCTGTGAATAATGGCTAATATATAAATATAGAGTCGTATTGCCTGTAATGGAAAAAGAGATCATAAGATATTTAATATGTTGTGGGGAAAATGTAAAATTTTTACTAAAATGTTATTATTAAATGTATATATTTTTTTAAATGATAAAAAGTAGATTTCTGCATTAAAATCTGGAATAGTGCAGACAAACAGTAAACCTACGGCTAGCTTCGTGGAAATAACTGATTGCAATTGTTAGAAAACATCTAAGGTACATTCACTGTTGAACAGTAAGATTGATTAGGCAGCAATGTCACCTTGTTTTGGCATGGCTGTTTGCTAAGAGTGGATGTTGTACTTGTATATATTAATATATGATTAATATCTTGTAGAAAAATACAATTTTATCTCCAATATATTGAAAAGTTAATTTCCCCAGTAGAAGTATGTGAAATATTGAACATAGAAAACTTCCTCTAAGTTCAAAAATACATTGCTTAAAATACAAGTAACTGTATTTTGAGTGCTGCCCTAACATAGTTTTACTAACATAATCAGAGATGAGTAGTGTTGGGCGCGAATATTTGAATCGAGAATTTTAATAGCTAGATTTAGAATATAGTGCTATATATTCATATTTGAGAATATTCTAGATTTTTTTCATCTGAACCCATGATCCCTCCCTGCTTCTTGCTTGTGGGCCAATGAAAAGGCTGCAATGTCTTTGTCTGAGCTTAGCAACATCCCTAGCAACCAATCGGAAAGTTGCCTACCCCTTGCTATATAAGAACCTCCCCAGCAGCAATTTTCTGCATTTTTTTTTGCTGTTCTGAGAGAGACAACAGTGTCATTGCTGTGCTCTGTGCTTTACTGTTTAATTACATTAGATAGTTAGCATATATAAATAAACTCACCTAAAGAATTATTAGGAACACCTGTTCTATTTCTCATTAATGCGATTATCTAGTCAACCAATAACATGGCAGTTGCTTCAATGCATGTAGGGTTGTGGTCCTGGTCAAGACAATCTCCTGAACTCCAAACTGAATGCCAGAATGGGAAAGAAAGGTGATTTAAGCAATTTTGAGCGTGGCATGGTTGTTGGTGCCAGACGGGCCGGTCTGAGTATTTCACAATCTGCTCAGTTACTGGGATTTTCACGCACAACCATTTCTAGGGTTTACCAAGAATGGTGTGAAAAGGGAAAAACATCCAGTATGCGGCAGTCCTGTGGGCGAAAATGCCTTGTTGATGCTAGAGGTCAGAGGAGAATGGGCCGACTGATTCAAGCTGATAGAAGAGCAATGTTGACTGAAATAACCACTCGTTACAACCGAGGTATGCAGCAAAGCATTTGTGAAGCCACAAAACGCACAACCTTGAGGCAGATGGGCTACAACAGCAGAAGACCCCACCGGGTACTACTCATCTCCACTACAAATAAGAAAAAGAGGCTACAATTTGCAGAAGCTCACCAAAATTGGACTGTTGAAGACTGGAAAAATGTTGCCTGGCCTGATGAGTCTCGATTTCTGTTGAGACATTCAAATGGTAGAGTCCGAATTTGGCGTAAACAGAATGAGAACATGTATCCATCATGCCTTGTTACCACTGTGCAGGCTGGTGGTGGTGTAATGGTGTAAGGGATGTTTTATGGGCACAATTTAGGCCCCTTAGTGCCAATTGCCCATAGTTTAAATGCCACGGGCTACCTGAGCATTGTTTCTGACCATGTCCATCCCTTCATGACCACCATGTACCCATGATGGCTACTTCCAGCAGGATAATGCACCATGTCACAAAGCTCGAATCATTTCAAATTGGTTTCTTGAACATGACAATGAGTTCACTGTACTAAAATGACCCCCACAGTCACCAGATCTCAACCCAATAGAGCATCTTTAGGATGTGGTGGAACGGGAGCCAAAATATGCACATCATTAATTGCTGATTTGCGCAATCACAAATATATTGGAGCACTCTATCTGCATATAAAGCTATTGTAATGTCTGTGGTTCCAACTATTTTCTCCAGTCTCAGGAAACTTCTAACGGCTTCAAAAATGTAGCAAAAGTGACCAACGCCTGTTTTACGCGCGCAATATGCACATATTACATTGCCGGTTTTCACAATCAATAAAATAATGGTGAATTCCCGAATTTGCTAATTTATGACGAATATTCGCCCAAATATTCCCAAAATATTGTGAATTCTAATATTGCCGTTGCCGCTCATCACTAGAGATGAGCGAATCGAAGTTGACGAAATGGAATTTGAGCTGAATTTCAGGAAAAATTTTATTCACACTGAAGCGGAATTTTCTTGTGCTTCGTGGTAACGAATCACATTATTTCCTAAAATGGCTGCTGCACATGGAGAAAGGAATTCTGGGAGAGCAGGGTCACCCATAATGCCATGTATGCAGCCAATCAGCAGCCAGCCAGCCCTGTGATGTCACAGCCTATTAATAGCAGCAGCTATCTTGGATTCTGCCATTTACCAGAGTACTTAGGGCAGGAAGAGATGTCTGCTTGCGCTATGAACAGTGGTAGGAAAGACTTAATTGTACTGAAAAAAATGATTTATAAGTGTAGGGAAAGGATAGGGAGTAATCGTTCCAGAGCATTTATGTAGAACAGGGTTCAGTAGGGGAGGTTACAGACTGGGTAATAGGAACAATCCAATTACACCTTGGTGCACTGACTGGGGATCCAAATTGCATTATATAGCTCTGTAATTCCAGCAAACCATTCTTGTTATTGGGGTGCAAGTGCTGTTTGATACAGCCATTAACAGGGTTTAGTACAAGGAAATATTTCTATAGTACGTCTTATTTGCCCTTGTGCTTGGCAGGTATATTTTGTAAAGCCCTTTATGCTGTGTATTAGTGGCAAAAGAAAAATATATTTGCCCTTGTGCGGTGAAATTATATATTCTAAAGCCCTGTTTGCCGTGTATAAGTGGCAAAATAAAAATATATTCGCTGTTCAGCGTTGCACTTATATGTTGAAAAGCCTTGTGTAGTGTAAAAGAGGAAAAAAATAAAGGCCTATTTGCCGTTTAGCGGTGCAGTTATATGTGGTAAAGGCCTTTTTGCGGTGAGTGATTGTACACCTCCTTTTGCTCTATGGACCGAATTACGTAGTGGTGATTTTTTACTTTGAAACAGTTTTTTTTTAGAAAATTGATCGGTGATTGTACACCTACTTTTGCTGCATGGGCCAAATTACGTAATGGTGAAATTTTTTCGGTGAAACAGACTGTTTTTGGAAAACTTCATGGGTGACTGTACTCCTTTTGCTGTATGGGCCGAATTACATAGTGGTGAAATTTGTTATGTGAAACAGTCTTGTTTTGTCAAAATTGATGGGTGCCTGTACATCTCATTTTGCTCTATGGGCCGAATTACATAGTGGTGACTTTTTTTTATTTCAAACAGTTTTTTTTCTGGAAAATTGATGGTAGATTGTACACCTTTTGCTGTATGGGCTGAATTAAGTAGTGGTGAAGTTTGTTATGTGAAACAGTCTTTTTTGGGGAAAATTGATGGGTGACTGTACACTTCTAGAGATGTCCCGAACATAAAATTTTCTGTTCGCGAACGGCGAACGTGAATTTTTGCTAATGTTTGCGAACAGGCGAACCGCCATTGACTTTAATTTTAAAACCCACAGGGACTCTTTCTAGCCACAGTAGTGATGGAACAGTTGTTTCAAGGGGACTAACACCTGGACTGTGGCATGCCGGAGGGGGATCCATAGCAAAACTCCCATGGAAAATTGCATAGTTGACGCAGAGTTGGGTTTTAATCCATAAAGCGCATTAATCACTTAACAATCCCAACCGCAAACAGTCCATTTGCCCAACCGCAAACTCCCCATTTGCACAAGGTTGGATACCAAGCTAGCCATGTCCCGTTGATGTCATTGAAGATTTCTTCCTTCACCCAGCCACGTACAACACCAAGGGTCCCAAAAGGTGAATTGAATTGATTTTTTCGAACGGGGAGATGGTTAAAAAAACGCTGGCTCCCTCCCCTTCGTTTTAATCCCCGGTCACTGCGTCTGCGCCGTGCAATTTACTGTCACACCCGATATGAGTGGTAATTTCTGTAGTTCTTTTCTCATCAGTTTAATCCCTGTTACGTCCCCAATCTGGGGTCCATTTATTGAATTGATTTTTCGAACGGGAAGATGGTTAAAAAAACGCTGGCTCCCTCCCCTTTGTTTTAATCCACGGTAACTGCGTCTGCACCATGCAATTTACTGTCACACCCGATATGAGGGGTATTTTGTGCAGTTCTCTTCTCATCAGTTTAATCCCTGTTACGTCCCATATCAGGGATTGCCTTTTGTGAAAAACAATTTAGGCCGAGTACCTTTGACTGCCTTCACAGTGACAGACCAAACTTTTTTGGGGGGGTTGACAGTTCATTAATTTGAAAAAATATATATACAGGGAGTGTAGAATTATTAGGCAAGTTGTATTTTTTAAGGATTAATTTTATTATTGAACAACAACCATGTTCTCAATGAACCCAAAAAACTCATTAATATCAAAGCTGAATATTTTTGGAAGTAGTTTTTAGTTTGTTTTTAGTTTTAGCTATTTTAGGGGGATATCTGTGTGTGCAGGTGACTATTACTGTGCATAATTATTAGGCAACTTAACAAAAAACAAATATATACCCATTTCAATTATTTATTTTTACCAGTGAAACCAATATAACATCTCAACATTCACAAATATACATTTCTGACATTCAAAAACAAAACAAAAACAAATCAGTGACCAATATAGCCACCTTTCTTTGCAAGGACACTCAAAAGCCTGCCATCCATGGATTCTGTCAGTGTTTTGATCTGTTCACCATCAACATTGCGTGCAGCAGCAACCACAGCCTCCCAGACACTGTTCAGAGAGGTGTACTGTTTTCCCTCCTTGTAAATCTCACATTTTATGATGGACCACAGGTTCTCAATGGGGTTCAGATCAGGTGAACAAGGAGGCCATGTCATTAGATTTTCTTCTTTTATACCCTTTCTTGCCAGCCACGCTGTGGAGTACTTGGACGCGTGTGATGGAGCATTGTCCTGCATGAAAATCATGTTTTTCTTGAAGGATGCAGACTTCTTCCTGTACCACTGCTTGAAGAAGGTGTCTTCCAGAAACTGGCAGTAGGACTGGGAGTTGAGCTTGACTCCATCCTCAACCCGAAAAGGCCCCACAAGCTCATCTTTGATGATACCAGCCCAAACCAGTACTCTACCTCCACCTTGCTGGCGTCTGAGTCGGACTGGAGCTCTCTGCCCTTTACCAATCCAGCCACGGGCCCATCCATCTGGCCTATCAAGACTCACTCTCATTTCATCAGTCCATAAAACCTTAGAAAAATCAGTCTTGAGATATTTCTTGGCCCAGTCTTGACGTTTCAGCTTGTGTGTCTTGTTCAGTGGTGGTCGTCTTTCAGCCTTTCTTACCTTGGCCATGTCTCTGAGTATTGCACACCTTGTGCTTTTGGGCACTCCAGTGATGTTGCAGCTCTGAAATATGGCCAAACTGGTGGCAAGTGGCATCTTGGCAGCTGCACGCTTGACTTTTCTCAGTTCATGGGCAGTTATTTTGCGCCTTGGTTTTTCCACACGCTTCTTGCGACCCTGTTGACTATTTTGAATGAAAAACACTTGATTGTTCGATGATCACGCTTCAGAAGCTTTGCAATTTTAAGAGTGCTGCATCCCTCTGCAAGATATCTCACTATTTTTGACTTTTCTGAGCCTGTCAAGTCCTTCTTTTGACCCATTTTGCCAAAGGAAAGGACGTGCTGTATTAATAGAAAATATATATACGTCCCATTAGCCGTTCTTTGGTGAATTGTGATTGTTATATTTCTTTTTTTGGGGTGTAGTAATAGGAAAAATAATACGGCCAATTGCCGTTCTGCGGTGAAGTTACATAGCACTACAGCCATTTATGGGGTGTATTAAAGGGAAATAAACCTACTTCCTATTATCTGTTCTGCTGTGAATTTTGATTATTTTTTTGTGGGGATGAGAGTTTATTAATCAGAAAAAAAAAAATGTGTGTTATTTGCCGTTCAGCGGTTAAGTTACATTTTGCCACAGCCATTTATGTGGTGTATTAAAAAGGAAATATATGTACATCCCATCAGCCGTTCTGCGGTGAATTGTGATTGTTATTTTTTATTAAAATTTTTTGGGGGGGAATTTATTCATCAGAATATATATATTTCTGCAGTTTCTTGATACTGAGGTCTCGATCCAAGGGCATATACTGTCCACGGACCTCTATGTGAAGCCCACGATAAAAATACTCTTGTAAGGTTTGAGAGTCATCATCCACGGCCGATGATTAAGTCCCTCCCCCTCAGCCAGATGCTACGAGTAGCCAGGATAGTCGGTGAGGGCCCAGTCAGGGACCACAGACTATCAGAGATGGCCATGAAGTTTTAGTCTAGGGGGTATCCCAAGAGGCTCATCTCTGAGAGTATTAGGAAAACTGGGGCGAGAATGAAGGATGGTGACCCCAGGAGGTCCAAGACTGAAATATCAAGGATCCCACTTGTCACAGATTACTGTATCAGTAGCCCTCAGGTTTCCTCGATTGTCAGGAAACACTGGCCGATTTTTACCAGTGGTTTTGATAATATAGAGGAATTCAGAGTCCCCTTTTGTGCTCCTTTCGTAGGGGACAAGCTAGTCAGGTTAGACGTTGGATCTACTAGGGTCGATTGCAGCACGTATTTCGGCTCCACGCGTAGGGGCTGTTATCCTTGCTGCAATTGTGTGAACTGCCCCTACATGATTAGGGGTGATTCTTTTGTAAATCCAGCCTCTGGTGAGACAATCAAAATTCTGCAATATCTTACGTGTGATTCCACATATGCAATTTATTTATTATCATGCCCATGTAAACTGTGGTATGTTGGTGGAGTAACTTGGTATGTCAAAACACGGCTAAACCAACATAGATACACTATAAGAAAAAAGAGGCTGGATTTACCCGTGCCCAAACATTTTACAGAAGCGGGTCATTGTGAACGCGATTTGAAATTCAGAATACTTGAGCAAGTGCCCTTACCCAGAAGGGGTGGGGACAGGATGATACGTTTGAAAAGAAGGGAGCTCTATTGTATTTTTGAGTTACAAACTCTTAAACCGAGAGGCCTCAATGCTGACTTTAGGGTTGTTTGAACATCTCTCTCTTGTTTGTGTCTGTCTTCGTTCTTTTCCTTTGTTTATGTGTGTATGTTTTCCCTTGCCCTCTGGTGTTCCTTTCCCTTGTCTTTGTCCTTTTTTGGGGGTTCTGTTGAGCTCTGCTCGCCTCTCTCGTAGGGTTTTATACATGTGCTGGTGTAGGAAGGAGGGGTTTGGGTTCCTGGAGAACTGGGCCGATTTCTCTATCGGCTACAGGTTCTATCGTAGGGACGGGCTGCACCTCAATGGGGAAGGGGCAGCTGTGTTGGGGAAGAAGATGGCTAGAAGGTTGGAGGAGTGTTTAAACTAGGGACTGGGGGGGAGGGTAATTATGTTATAGAATGGGAAGATAGTGCAGATAGAGACCGGGGGCAAGGTAGTGAGACTGGGGGAGGAACGGAAGGAGGGACTAGAACAGTTCAGAAGGAAAGGTGTAGAGTAAAAAATATACATAAACCTCTCAAATGTATGTATACTAATGCCAGAAGCCTGACTAATAAAACTGGTGAACTGGAATTAGTGATGTGTGAGGAGGACTATGACATAGTGGGAATAACAGAGACATGGCTGGATGATAGCTATGACTGGGCAGTTAATGTACAGGGTTACAGCCTGTTTAGAAAGGATCGTCAAAACCGGAGAGGGGGAGGGGTCTGCCTTTATGTAAAGTCCTGTCTAAAGCCCACACTCCGGGAAGATATAAGTGAGGGACATGAACATGTGGAGTCACTGTGGGTAGAGATAAATGGCGCTAAAAACAATAATAAATTACTAATAGGAGTTTACTATAAACCACCTAATATACCAGAGTCCACAGAAAATCTACTACTAAACGAGATAGACGAGGCAGGCAAATCATAATGAGGTGGTTATTATGGGGGACTTCAACTACCCAGATATAGACTGGGAAACTGAAACTTGTATATCTCATAAAGGAAACAGGTTCTTGGCAATAACCAAAGACAATTACCTCTCCCAACTGGTTCAGGACCCGACTAGAGGGACGGCCATTCTGGACTTAGTATTAACCAATAGGCCTGACAGAACAACAGACGTGCAGGTTGGGGGACACCTGGGAAATAGTGACCACAAAGTAATAACCTTCCAATTATCATTCAAAAGAGCGTTTCTACAGGGAGGAACAAAAATACCAAACTTCAAAAAAGCTAAATTTAGCCAACTAAGAGAGGCCATAGGCCTAACTAAATGGGATAAAGTCCTCACAAATAAAAATACAGCCACAAAATGGGAATATCTTTAAAAGCATCCTAAAATCTCATTGTGAGAGGTACATACCGTATGGGAATAAAAGGTTAAGGAACAAAAAGAAACCAATGTGGATAAACAGAACTGTAAAGAAAGCAATAAATGACAAAAAGAAAGCATATAAAACACTAAAACAGGAAGGTAGCGACGGAAGCACTGAAAAACTATAAGGAAAAAAATAGAACATGTAAAAAACAAATAAAAGCGGCCAAACTAGAGACCGAGAGATTAATTGCCAAAGAGAGTAAAACTAATCCTAAAATGTTCTTCAATTATATAAATGTTAAAAAGTATAAATCTGAAGGTGTCGGCCCGTTAAAGAGTAATGAGGGGGAAGTCGCAGAGAGCGACGAGGAGAAAGCAAAGCTGTTAAATATTTTTTTCTCCAATGTATTCACTGAGGAAAATAAACTGTCAGATGACATGCCGAATGTTGAAATAAATTCCCCATTAAAAGTGTCCTGTCTGACCCAGGAAGAAGTGCAACAGCGACTTAAAAAGATTAAAATAGACAAATCGCCAGGACCGGATGGCATACACCCCCGTATCCTAAGGGAATTAAGTAATGTCATAGCCAGACCCTTATTTCTAATATTTGCAGATTCTATATTGACAGGGAATGTCCCACAGGATTGGCGCATGGCAAATGTGGTGCCAATATTCAAAAAGGGTCCAAAAACAGAGCCTGGAAACTATAGGCCGGTAAGTTTAACATCTGTTGTGGGTAAACTGTTTGAAGGTTTTCTGAGAGATGCTATGTTAGAGCATCTTAACGGAAATAAGCAAATAACGCCATATCAGCATGGCTTCGTGAGGGATCGGTCATGTCAAACAAATTTAATCAGTTTCTATGAGGAGGTAAGTTCTAGACTTGACAGCGGCGAATCAATGGATGTCGTGTATCTGGACTTCTCCAAAGCATTTGACACGGTACCACATAAAAGGTTAGTATATAAAATGAGAATGCTCGGACTGGGAGAAAACATCTGTAAGTGGGTAAGTAACTGGCTCAATGATAGAAAACAGAGGGTGGTTATTAACGGTAAATACTCAGATTGGGTCACTGTCACTAGTGGAGTACCTCAGGGGTCAGTATTGGGCCCTATTCTCTTCAATATATGTATTAATGATCTTGTAGAAGGCTTGCATAGCAAAATATCAATTTACGCAGATGACACTAAACTGTGTGTAAGTAATTAACACTGATGAGGACAGTATACTACTACAGAGGGATCTGGATAGATTGGAGGCTTGGGCAGATAAGTGGCAGATGAGGTTTAACACTGACAAATGTAAAGTTATGCACATGGGAAGGAATAATGCAAGTCACTCGTACTTATTAAATGGTAAAACACTCGGTAACACTGACATGGAAAAAGATCTAGGAATTTTAATAAACAGCAAACTAAGCTGCAAAAAACAGTGTCAGGCAGCTGCTGCCAAGGCCAATAAGATAATGGGTTGCATCAAAAGGGGCATAGATGCCCGTGATGAGAACATAGTCCTACCACTTTACAAATCATTAGTCAGACCACACATGGAGTACTGTGTACAGTTCTGGGCTCCAGTGAACAAAGCAGACATAGCAGAGCTGGAGAGGGTCCAGAGGAGGGCAACTAAAGTAATAACTGGAATGGGGCAACTACAGTACCCTGAAAGATTATCAAAATTAGGGTTATTCACTTTAGAAAAAAGACGACTGAGAGGAGATCTAATTAATATGTATAAATATATCAGGGGTCAGTACAGAGATCTATCCCATCATCTATTCATTCCCAGGACGGTGACTGTGACGAGGGGACATCCTCTGTGTCTGGAGGAAAGAAGGTTTGTACACAAACATAGAAGAGGATTCTTTACGGTAAGAGCAGTGAGACTATGGAACTCTCTGCCTGAGGAGGTGGTGATGGTGAGTACAATAAAGGAATTCAAGAGGGGCCTGGATGTATTTCTGGAGCGTAATAATATAACAGGCTATAGCTACTAGAGAGAGATCGTTGATCCAGGGATTTATTCTGATTGCCTGATTGGAGTCGGGAAGGAATTTTTATTCCCCTAAAGTGAGGAAAATTGGCTTCTACCTCACAGGGGTTTTTTGCCTTCCTCTGGATCAACTTGCAGGATGACAGGCCGAACTGGATGGACAAATGTCTTTTTTCGGCCTTATGTACTATGTTACTATGTTACTAAGTTTTATATCCAAACCAACAACTAACAGTTTGTTTTTTATATATATTGTATATTTCTTAGATGAACATGAAAATGTATTCTACAATGAATAATCTCATTGGAAGCTAGAAGATGGTGGGACCACATTGGCGATCAGCGATATTTGACAATGTTTTTATTTTTTCAATATATGTATTTGACGCCTGGCGACACAGACGGGATGGGACTCAGCCCCATACATGTTCCCCCGACTGTGAGACTTTTGACACAACATGGATGGCCAGTTTTCACAGGCCCCCTATGTGTGTACATTGATCTTCCAGTATTGACATAGTCTGTATGTGTATGGATGGTTCTCCTATGATGTGGCCCGGGACACAGAGTCACTTCACGGTGACGGCTGTGCCTGTTGTCCCCGCTCAGGTGTGCCACCCCCGCTTGTGTAGCTCCCGGCAGAGACGTCACACCATTGGAGAGTAATTGTGACAGTTCATGATGTGTGGATGTCATGATGTGTGGACCTTTGGAGAGAAAGCTGTGATTATAAAAGTATGAGGAATAGGTGACTAAGGGGGATAGTGGCGGCACTGGACTTCCTCTTTTTGAGTTAATAACTAGGAAATGATGCAGTAGAACCGTTCCTCCGCTATGAATGGTGGTCAGGTGATTTGTCACATGATCTCTGTGTGTGTCAGATGATGTCCGCCCTGCTTTGGAAACGAGCATGCCCAGTCTGTGTTTGGTGCGGAGTCGCCATGTTGAATGTGGGCCGCTATGCGCCCTATGTGATGGTTAGTCTCGCGGGATGTAAGGCTTCCCGCGGCTGCGCATTGTCTAGTTCCGGACGCCGGAATGTATAATTATGTAATCACTAGAGTTGAGCGAACACCTGGATGTTCGGGTTCGAGAAGTTCGGCCGAACATCCCGGAAATGTTCGGGTTCGGGATCCGAACCCGATCCGAACTTCGTCCCGAACCCGAACCCCATTGAAGTCAATGGGGACCCGAACTTTTCGGCACTAAAAAGGCTGTAAAACAGCCCAGGAAAGAGCTAGAGGGCTGCAAAAGGCAGCAACATGTAGGTAAATCCCCTGCAAACAAATGTGGATAGGGAAATGAATTAAAATAAAAATTAAATAAATAAAAATTAACCAAAATCAATTGGAGAGAGGTTCCATAGCAGAGAATCTGGCTTCCCGTCACCCACCACTGGAACAGTCCATTCTCAGATATTTAGGCCCCGGCACCCAGGCAGAGGAGAGAGGTCCCGTAACAGAGAATCTGTCTTCATGTCAGCAGAGAATTAGTCTGCATGTCATAGCAGAGAATGAGGCTTCACGTCAGCCACCACTGCAACAGTCCATTGGCATATATTTAGGCCCAGCACACACACAGGCAGAGGAGAGAGGTCCCGTAACAGAGAATCTGGCTTCATGTCAGCAGAGAATCAGTCTGCATGTCATAGCAGAGAATGAGGCTTCACGTCAGCCACCACTGCAACAGTCCATTGGCATATATTTAGGCCCAGCACACACACAGGCAGAGGAGAGAGGTCCCGTAACAGAGAATCTGGCTTCATGTCAGCAGAGAATCAGTCTGCATGTCATAGCAGAGAATGAGGCTTCACGTCACCCACCACTGCAACAGTCCATTGGCATATATTTAGGCCTAGCACACAGGCAGAGCAGAGAGGTCCCGTAACAGACAATCTGGCTTCATGACAGCAGAGAATCAGTCTGCATGTCATAGCAGAGAATCAGGCTTCACGTCAGCCACCACTGCAACAGTCCATTGTCATAAATTTAGGCCCAGCACCCAGGCAGAGGAGAGAGGTCCCGTAACAGAGGATCTGGCTTCATGTCAGCAGAGAATCAGTCTGCATGTCATAGCAGAGAATCAGGCTTCACGTCAGCCACCACTGCAACAGTCCATTGTCATAAATTTAGGCCCAGCACCCAGGCAGAGGAGAGAGGTCCCGTAACAGACAATCTGGCTTCATGTCAGCAGAGAATTAGTCTGCATGTCATAGCAGAGAATGAGGCTTCACGTCAGCCACCACTGCAACAGTCCATTGGCATATATTTAGGCCTAGCACACAGGCAGAGCAGAGAGGTCCCGTAACAGACAATCTGGCTTCATGTCAGCAGAGAATTAGTCTGCATGTCATAGCAGAGAATGAGGCTTCACGTCAGCCACCACTGCAACAGTCCATTGGCATATATTTAGGCCTAGCACACAGGCAGAGGAGAGAGGTCCCGTAACAGACAATCTGGCTTCATGTCAGCAGAGAATCAGTCTGCATGTCATAGCAGAGAATGAGGCTTCACGTCACCCACCACTGCAACAGTCCATTGGCATATATTTAGGCCTAGCACACAGGCAGAGCAGAGAGGTCCCGTAACAGACAATCTGGCTTCATGTCAGCAGAGAATTAGTCTGCATGTCATAGCAGAGAATGAGGCTTCACGTCAGCCACCACTGCAACAGTCCATTGGCATATATTTAGGCCTAGCACACAGGCAGAGGAGAGAGGTCCCGTAACAGACAATCTGGCTTCATGTCAGCAGAGAATCAGTCTGCATGTCATAGCAGAGAATGAGGCTTCACGTCACCCACCACTGCAACAGTCCATTGGCATATATTTAGGCCTAGCACACAGGCAGAGCAGAGAGGTCCCGTAACAGACAATCTGGCTTCATGACAGCAGAGAATCAGTCTGCATGTCATAGCAGAGAATCAGGCTTCACGTCAGCCACCACTGCAACAGTCCATTGTCATAAATTTAGGCCCAGCACCCAGGCAGAGGAGAGAGGTCCCGTAACAGAGGATCTGGCTTCATGTCAGCAGAGAATCAGTCTGCATGTCATAGCAGAGAATCAGGCTTCACGTCAGCCACCACTGCAACAGTCCATTGTCATAAATTTAGGCCCAGCACCCAGGCAGAGGAGAGAGGTCCCGTAACAGACAATCTGGCTTCATGTCAGCAGAGAATTAGTCTGCATGTCATAGCAGAGAATCAGGCTTCATGTCAGCCACCACTGCAACAGTCCATTGGCATATATTTAGGCCTAGCACACAGGCAGAGGAGAGGTTCATTCAACTTTGGGTAGCCTCGCAATATAATGGTAAAATGAAAATAAAAATAGGATTGAATGAGGAAGTGCCCTGGAGTCCAATAATATATGGTTATGGGGAGGTAGTTAATGTCTAATCTGGACAAGGGACGGACAGGTCCTGTGGGATCCATGCCTGGTTCATTTTTATGAACGTCAGCTTGTCCACATTGGCTGTAGACAGGCGGCTGCGTTTGTCTGTAATGACGCCCCCTGCCGTGCTGAATACACGTTCAGACAAAACGCTGGCTGCCGGGCAGGCCAGCACCTCCAAGGCATAAAAGGCTAGCTCTGGCCACGTGGACAATTTAGAGACCCAGAAGTTGAATGGGGCCGAACCATCAGTCAGTACGTGGAGGGGTGTGCACACGTACTGTTCCACCATGTTAGTGAAATGTTGCCTCCTGCTAACACGTTGCGTATCAGGTGGTGGTGCAGTTAGCTGTGGCGTGTTGACAAAAGTTTTCCACATCTCTGCCATGCTAACCCTGCCCTCAGAGGAGCTGGCCGTGACACAGCTGCCTTGGCGACCTCTTGCTCCTCCTCTGCCTTGGCCTTGGGCTTCCACTTGTTCCCCTGTGACATTTGGGAATGCTCTCAGTAGCGCGTCTACCAACGTGCGCTTGTACTCGCGCATCTTCCTATCACGCTCCAGTGCAGGAAGTAAGGTGGGCACATTGTCTTTGTAGCGTGGATCCAGCAGGGTGGTAACCCAGTAGTCCGCACAGGTTAAAATGTGGGCAACTCTGCTGTCGTTGCGCAGGCACTGCAGCATGTAGTCGCTCATGTGTGCCAGGCTGCCCAGGGTTAAGGACAAGCTGTCCTCTGTGGGAGGCGTATCGTCATCGTCCTGCCTTTCCCCCCAGCCACGCACCAGTGATGGACCCGAGCTGCGTTGGGTGCCACCCCGCTGTGACCATGCTTCATCCTCATCCTCCTCCACCTCCTCCTCATCCTCGTCCTCCTCGTCCTCCAGTAGTGGGCCCTGGCTGGCCACATTTGTACCTGGCCTCTGCTGTTGCCAAAAACCTCCCTCTGAGTCACTTCGAAGAGACTGGCCTGAAAGTGCTAAAAATGACCCCTCTTCCTCCTCCTCCTCCTCCTCCTCCTGGGCCACCTCCTCTTCCATCATCGCCCTAAGTGTTTTCTCAAGGAGACATAGAAGTGGTATTGTAACGCTGATAACGGTGTCATCGCCACTGGCCATGTTGGTGGAGTACTCGAAACAGCGCAACAGGGCACACAGGTCTCGCATGGAGGCCCAGTCATTGGTGGTGAAGTGGTGCTGTTCTGTAGTGCGACTGACCCGTGCGTGCTGCAGCTGAAACTCCACTATGGCCTGCTGCTGCTCGCACAGTCTGTCCAGCATGTGCAAGGTGGAGTTCCACCTGGTGGGCACGTCGCATATGAGGCGGTGAGCGGGAAGGCCGAAGTTACGCTGTAGCGCAGACAGGCGAGCAGCAGCAGGATGTGAACGCCGGAAGCGCGAACAGACGGCCCGCACTTTATGCAGCAGCTCTGACATGTCGGGGTAGTTGTGAATGAACTTCTGCACCACCAAATTCAGCACATGCGCCAAGCAAGGGATGTGCGTCAAATTGGCTAGTCCCAGAGCTGCAACGAGATTTCGCCCATTATCACACACCACCAGGCCGGGCTTGAGGCTCACCGGCAGCAACCACTCGTCGGTCTGTTGTTCAATACCCCGCCACAACTCCTGTGCGGTGTGGGGCCTGTCCCCCAAACATATGAGTTTCAGAATGGCCTGCTGACGTTTACCCCGGGCTGTGCTGAAGTTGGTGGTGAAGGTGTGTGGCTGACTGGATGAGCAGGTGGAAGAAGAGGAGGAGGAAGCCGAGAAGGAGGAGGTGGCAACAGGAGGCAAAGAATGTTGCCCTGCGATCCTTGGCGGCGGAAGGACGTGCGCCAAACAGCTCTCCGCCTGGGGCCCAGCTGCCACTACATTTACCCAGTGTGCAGTTAGGGAGATATAGCGTCCCTGGCCGTGCTTACTGGTCCACGTATCTGTGGTTAGGTGGACCTTGCCACAGATGGCGTTGCGCAGTGCACACTTGATTTTATCGGATTCTTGGTTGTGCAGGGAAGGCACGGCTCTCTTGGAGAAGTAGTGCCGGCTGGGAACAACATACTGTGGGACAGCAAGCGACATGAGCTGTTTGAAGCTGTCTGTGTCCACCAGCCTAAATGACAGCATTTCATAGGCCAGTAGTTTAGAAATGCTGGCATTCAGGGCCAGGGATCGAGGGTGGCTAGGTGGGAATTTACGCTTTCTATCAAATGTTTGTGAGATGGAGAGCTGAACGCTGGCGTGTGACATGGTTGAGACGCTTGGTGACGGAGGTGGTGGTGGTGGTGTTGGTGGTACATCCCCTGTTTGCTGGGCGGCAGGTGCCAACGTTCCTCCAGAGGCGGAGGAAGAGGCCGAGGCGGCAGCAGCAGAATAGGCCGAGGCGGCAGCAGCAGAAGAGGTAGCAGGGGGAGCCTGAGTGACTTCCTTGGTTTTAAGGTGTTTACTCCACTGCAGTTCATGCTTTGCATGCAGGTGCCTGGTCATGCAGGTTGTGCTCAGGTTCAGAACGTTAATGCCTCGCTTCAGGCTCTGATGGCACAGCGTGCAAACCACTCGGGTCTTGTCGTCAGCACATTGTTTGAAGAAGTGCCATGCCAGGGAACTCCTTGAAGCTGCCTTTGGGGTGCTCGGTCCCAGATGGCGGCGGTCAGTAGCAGGCGGAGTCTCTTGGCGGCGGGTGTTCTGCTTTTGCCCACTGCTCCCTCTTTTGCTACGCTGTTGGCTCGGTCTCACCACTGCCTCTTCCTCCGAACTGTGAAAGTCAGTGGCACGACCTTCATTCCATGTGGGGTCTAGGACCTCATCGTCCCCTGCATCGTCTTCCACCCAGTCTTGATCCCTGACCTCCTGTTCAGTCTGCACACTGCAGAAAGACGCAGCAGTTGGCACCTGTGTTTCGTCATCATCAGAGACATGCTGAGGTGGTATTCCCATGTCCTCATCATCAGGAAACATAAGTGGTTGTGCGTCAGTGCATTCTATGTCTTTCACCGCTGGGGAAGGGCTAGGTGGATGCCCTTGGGAAACCCTGCCAGCGGAGTCTTCAAACAGCATAAGAGACTGCTGCATAACTTGAGGCTGAGACAGTTTCCCTGGTATGCATGGGGGTGATGTGACAGACTGATGGGGTTGGTTTTCAGGCGCCATCTGTGCGCTTTCTGCAGAAGACTGGGTGGGAGATAATGTGAACGTGCTGGATCCACTGTCGGCCACCCAATTGACTAATGCCTGTACCTGCTCAGGCCTTACCATCCTTAGAACGGCATTGGGCCCCACCATATATCGCTGTAAATTCTGGCGGCTACTGGGACCTGAGGTAGTTGGTACACTAGGACGTGTGGATGTGGCAGAACGGCCACGTCCTCTCCCAGCACCAGAGGGTCCACTAACACCACCACGACCATGTCCACGTCCGCGTCCCTTACTAGATGTTTTTCTCATTGTTATGGTTCACCACAACAACAAATATATTATTTGGCCCAATGTATTGTATTCAAATTCAGCGGGATATAAATTTGAGGCCTAGTATTTAGGCGCTGGGTGACCGGTATGGATTTAGTGACAGAATTAGACTTGGAAATGCACAGAAGCGTGTGTGTGTGAAGTTATTCTGAATGACCCAATGTGCACCTTGAATATTATATACCCTTTTAGGGATAGATTTCAAATAGCTCTGATATAGCAGAAACCACTAAATTATGAAATTGCTAAATTGGGAATTGTATTTCAACCCAGAACAAAAAATGTGCTTTGACGGACACTAAATAACTTTCCCAGCCACAACAGGACAGCGTTAACGAGAGATTTAGCAGGATATAAATTTGAGGCCTAGTATTTAGGCGCTGGGTGACCGGTATGGATTTAGTGACAGAATTAGACTTGGAAATGCACAGAAGCGTGTGTGTGTGAAGTTATTCTGAATGACCCAATGTGCACCTTGAATATTATATACCCTTTTAGGGATAGATTTCAAATAGCTCTGATATAGCAGAAACCACTAAATTATGAAATTGCTAAATTGGGAATTGTATTTCAACCCAGAACAAAAAATGTGCTTTGACGGACACTAAATAACTTTCCCAGCCACAACAGGACAGCGTTAACGAGAGATTTAGCAGGATATAAATTTGAGGCCTAGTATTTAGGCGCTGGGTGACAGGTATGGGTTTAGTGACAGAATTAGACTTAGAAATACACAGTAGCGGGTGTGTGTGAAGTTATTCTGAATGACCCAATGTGCACCTTGAATATTATATACCCTTTTAGGGATAGATTTCAAATAGCTCTGATATAGCAGAAACCACTAAATTATGAAATTGCTAAATTGGGAATTGTATTTCAACCCAGAACAAAAAATGTGCTTTGACGGACACTAAATAACTTTCCCAGCCACAACAGGACAGCGTTAACGAGAGATTTAGCAGGATATAAATTTGAGGCCTAGTATTTAGGCGCTGGGTGACAGGTATGGGTTTAGTGACAGAATTAGACTTGGAAATACACAGTAGCGGGTGTGTGTGAAGTTATTCTGAATGACCCAATGTGCACCTTGAATATTATATACCCTTTTAGGGATAGATTTCAAATAGCTCTGATATAGCAGAAACCACTAAATTATGAAATTGCTAAATTGGGAATTGTATTTCAACCCAGAACAAGAAATGTGCTTGAACGGACACTAAATAATTCGCCCAGCTACAGCACTAAGGACAGATTTAGCTGGATATAAATTTGAGGCCTAGTATTTAGGCGCTGGGTGACAGGTATGGGTTTAGTGACAGAATTAGACTTGGAAATGCACAGTAGCGGGTGTGTGAAGTTATTCTGAATGTCCCTATGTGCACCTTCAATATGATCTACCCTTTTAGGGATAGATTTCAAATAGCTCTGATATAGCAGAAACCACTAAATTATGAAATTGCTAAATTGGGAATTGTATTTCAACCCAGAACAAGAAATGTGCTTGAACGGACACTAAATAACTCGCCCAGCTACAGCACTAACGACAGATTTAGCTGGATATGAATTTGAGGCCTAGTATTTAGGCGCTGGGTGACAGGTATGGGTTTAGTGACAGAATTAGACTTGGAAATACACAGTAGCGGGTGTGTGTGAAGTTATTCTGAATGACCCAATGTGCACCTTGAATATTATATACCCTTTTAGGGATAGATTTCAAATAGCTCTGATATAGCAGAAACCACTAAATTATGAAATTGCTAAATTGGGAATTGTATTTCAACCCAGAACAAGAAATGTGCTTGAACGGACACTAAATAACTCGCCCAGCTACAGCACTAAGGACAGATTTAGCTGGATATAAATTTGAGGCCTAGTATTTAGGCGCTGGGTGACAGGTATGGGTTTAGTGACAGAATTAGACTTGGAAATGCACAGTAGCGGGTGTGTGAAGTTATTCTGAATGTCCCTATGTGCACCTTCAATATGATCTACCCTTTTAGGGATAGATTTCAAATAGCTCTGATATAGCAGAAACCACTAAATTATGAAATTGCTAAATTGGGAATTGTATTTCAACCCAGAACAAGAAATGTGCTTGAACGGACACTAAATAACTCGCCCAGCTACAGCACTAACGACAGATTTAGCTGGATATGAATTTGAGGCCTAGTATTTAGGCGCTGGGTGACAGGTATGGGTTTAGTGACAGAATTAGACTTGGAAATACACAGTAGCGGGTGTGTGTGAAGTTATTCTGAATGACCCAATGTGCACCTTGAATATTATATACCCTTTTAGGGATAGATTTCAAATAGCTCTGATATAGCAGAAACCACTAAATTATGAAATTGCTAAATTGGGAATTGTATTTCAACCCAGAACAAGAAATGTGCTTGAACGGACACTAAATAACTCGCCCAGCTACAGCACTAAGGACAGATTTAGCTGGATATAAATTTGAGGCCTAGTATTTAGGCGCTGGGTGACAGGTATGGGTTTAGTGACAGAATTAGACTTGGAAATGCACAGTAGCGGGTGTGTGAAGTTATTCTGAATGTCCCTATGTGCACCTTCAATATGATCTACCCTTTTAGGGATAGATTTCAAATAGCTCTGATATAGCAGAAACCACTAAATTATGAAATTGCTAAATTGGGAATTGTATTTCAACCCAGAACAAGAAATGTGCTTGAACGGACACTAAATAACTCGCCCAGCTACAGCACTAAGGACAGATTTAGCTGGATATAAATTTGAGGCCTAGTATTTAGGCGCTGGGTGACAGGTATGGGTTTAGTGACAGAATTAGACTTGGAAATACACAGTAGCGGGTGTGTGTGAAGTTATTCTGAATGACCCAATGTGCACCTTGAATATTATATACCCTTTTAGGGATAGATTTCAAATAGCTCTGATATAGCAGAAACCACTAAATTATGAAATTGCTAAATTGGGAATTGTATTTCAACCCAGAACAAGAAATGTGCTTGAACGGACACTAAATAACTCGCCCAGCTACAGCACTAAGGACAGATTTAGCTGGATATAAATTTGAGGCCTAGTATTTAGGCGCTGGGTGACAGGTATGGGTTTAGTGACAGAATTAGACTTGGAAATGCACAGTAGCGGGTGTGTGAAGTTATTCTGAATGTCCCTATGTGCACCTTCAATATGATCTACCCTTTTAGGGATAGATTTCAAATAGCTCTGATATAGCAGAAACCACTAAATTATGAAATTGCTAAATTGGGAATTGTATTTCAACCCAGAACAAGAAATGTGCTTGAACGGACACTAAATAACTCGCCCAGCTACAGCACTAACGACAGATTTAGCTGGATATGAATTTGAGGCCTAGTATTTAGGCGCTGGGTGACAGGTATGGGTTTAGTGACAGAATTAGACTTGGAAATACACAGTAGCGGGTGTGTGTGAAGTTATTCTGAATGACCCAATGTGCACCTTGAATATTATATACCCTTTTAGGGATAGATTTCAAATAGCTCTGATATAGCAGAAACCACTAAATTATGAAATTGCTAAATTGGGAATTGTATTTCAACCCAGAACAAGAAATGTGCTTGAACGGACACTAAATAACTCGCCCAGCTACAGCACTAAGGACAGATTTAGCTGGATATAAATTTGAGGCCTAGTATTTAGGCGCTGGGTGACAGGTATGGGTTTAGTGACAGAATTAGACTTGGAAATGCACAGTAGCGGGTGTGTGAAGTTATTCTGAATGTCCCTATGTGCACCTTCAATATGATCTACCCTTTTAGGGATAGATTTCAAATAGCTCTGATATAGCAGAAACCACTAAATTATGAAATTGCTAAATTGGGAATTGTATTTCAACCCAGAACAAGAAATGTGCTTGAACGGACACTAAATAACTCGCCCAGCTACAGCACTAAGGACAGATTTAGCTGGATATAAATTTGAGGCCTAGTATTTAGGCGCTGGGTGACAGGTATGGGTTTAGTGACAGAATTAGACTTGGAAATGCACAGTAGCGGGTGTGTGAAGTTATTCTGAATGTCCCTATGTGCACCTTCAATATGATCTACCCTTTTAGGGATAGATTTCAAATAGCTCTGATATAGCAGAAACCACTAAATTATGAAATTGCTAAATTGGGAATTGTATTTCAACCCAGAACAAGAAATGTGCTTGAACGGACACTAAATAACTCGCCCAGCTACAGCACTAACGACAGATTTAGCTGGATATGAATTTGAGGCCTAGTATTTAGGCGCTGGGTGACCGGTATGGATTTAGTGACAGAATTAGACTTGGAAATGCACAGTAGCGTGTGTGTGAAGTTATTCTGAATGACCCAATGTGCACCTTGAATATTATATACCCTTTTAGGGATAGATTTCAAATAGCTCTGATACAGCAGAAACCACTAAATTTTTAAATTGCTAAATTGGGAATTGTATTTCAACCCAGAACAAAAAATGTGCTTTGACGGACACTAAATAACTTTCCCAGCCACAACAGGACAGCGGTAACGAGAGATTTAGCGGGATATAAATTTGAGGCCTAGTATTTAGGCGCCGGGTGACCGGTATGGATTTAGTGACAGAATTAGACTGGGATATGGCCAAAAAATAACCACACTATTGCTGGTTAAATGCACTTGGTGATGGGCGCAGCTTGCCCCTGATGTAGTATATGGCCAAAAAATGAACAGACTATTGCTGGTTAAATGCACTTGGTGTCACAGCTTGACCAACCACACTACTGAGGGTTAAATGCACTTGGTGACGGGCGCAGCTTGCCCCTGATGTAGTATATGGCCAAAAAATGAACAGACTATTGCTGGTTAAATGCACTTGGTGACGGGCGCAGCTTGCCCCTGATTTAGTATATGGCCAAAAAATGAACAGACTATTGCTGGTTAAATGCACTTGGTGTGATAGCTTGACCAACCACACTACTGAGGGTTAAATGCACTTGGTGACGGGCGCAGCTTGCCCCTGATGTAGTATATGGCCAAAAAATAAACAGACTATTGCTGGTTAAATGCACTTGGTGTGACAGCTTCACCCTGATGTAGGCTTTAGCCAAAAAACAAACGCACCATTGAGGGTTAAATGCACTTGGTGACAGGCGCAGCTTGCCCCTGATGTAGTATATGGCCAAAAAATAAACAGACTATTGCTGGTTAAATGCACTTGGTGTGACAGCTTCACCCTGATGTAGGCTTTAGCCAAAAAACAACCACACCATTGAGGGTTAAATGCACTTGGTCGCAGCTTGTGCTGGCGCACCACAAGACACAAAATGGCCGCCGATCACCCCAGAAAAATGTGACTGACAAACGGTCTGGGCAGCCTAAAAACAGTGAGCAATTGAGGATCAGCAGCTCAATGATCCACAGCTGCAGATCGATCAGTTAATCAAGTCCTTTGGAGGAGTTAATCTGCCTAATCTCGCCCTACTGTCGCAGCCGCAACCTCTCCCTACGCTAATCAGAGCAGAGTGACGGGCGGCGCTATGTGACTCCAGCTTAAATAGAGGCTGGGTCACATGGTGCTCTGGCCAATCACAGCCATGCCAATAGTAGGCATGGCTGTGATGGCCTCTTGGGGCAAGTAGTATGACGCTTGTTGATTGGCTGCTTTGCAGCCTTTCAAAAAGCGCCAAGAAAGCGTCACAAAAGCGCGAAGAAAGCGACGAACACCGAAACCGAACCCGGACTTTTACGAAAATGTCCGGGTTCGGGTCCGTGTCACGGACATCCCAAAATTCGGTACGAACCCGAACTATACAGTTCGAGTTCGCTCATCCCTAGTAATCACTTGTGTTAATTATGTACTCTATATAAGCACTTGATTTTGCACTTTGCATTATGGCTTGACAAAGGCTCCATGGAGTGAGCTGAAACGTTGCTGTCTACACATGGGTTAATAAAATACCCCTTTTTTTCATGGATATTTGTGTGCTGCTTTGGATTTTCCTTACGCATATACATATATAGATATATATATATATATATATATATATGTCTAAATTGCAGTTCAGCGGTGAAGTTACATTGTACTACAGACTTTTTTGGGGGGTATTATTTTAATATAATTATTTTATTATACAGACAAACAGGTGACAGGCCCTTCAAAGGGAACGGGCAGTGGCCAAAGTCTTTCTGTCGCAGGCAGCAGAAGAAGGGGGGTTGGCAGCAGGAGTCACAGCGAGAAGCCTGAACTCCCGGTGTCATTTAGTGGTCGTGTCTTGACCAGGAAACCAGCGGTGCTTGAATGGTTGACCCGGTCTTCGACTTCGTCGCAAGTGACATCAGACACCACGAGCGGTCAGTGGGTTTCTCTGACACAACGCTTAGTTGGCATGGCCCGAGAGCAGGCCCTGTGCCCCCACCTTTCCTGAACCTACCATTTCATTTTCAGTTCCCTCAGCTTGAGAAGTATAATGTTCCGTATGCTCCATTTTTTCCCGAGAACGAGCTACTAGAGGACAGTCAGCAGCTACTGCCCAGCCAAAATCTGGAAGAGACATCCGCCGCTTTCTCCAGTAGGAAGTTATGATGAGAGTCGCCTGGAAGCAGATGTTGCAAACGGTCAGGCTCTTGGCCCTGAGACCGTTGAGGGGGACATCAGTGACGTGCAGACAGTAGAGGTTGATGATGATGTAGCCGATTGCACTTGGGAGCCGGGTGAAGAAGGAGCTGCATGCTGATCATCAGGAGAAGAGGGTGGCAGCTTACACGTGAGGAAGCAGATGAGTCAGCAGGGTGGCAGCAGTGGGAGTTTGGGAGCAAAACATGTCCAGGCTAGACTACACGCTTTGCAGTAGCCTAATGGCCTGGAAAGTAGCGGTGCAGGGGTTCACTGAGGCAACGGTATCAGGCAGTTAGCGCGGAGTGTTGGGAGAAAAATGCTCATACTTTGGCAATTTTTGTAAGGCCGACGAAGGAGGTGAACGTGGCCATTTGCAGAATTTGTGGGCAGAAGGTGAAGTGTGGCCAGGGTGCCAATGTTGGCACCACGGCCCTGTGTCAACACATACAGCGAAACGTAAAGTGGACTGGGAGAACCGTGGCTCTGATGTGGTGGTCCAGCCTGCCGCAGCAACCAAGTGGCACACACCCAATTTCATGCAGTCAAGGCTCCACAACCTCAGCTGAAGGGAGCTGCCTGTCCTTCCCATCATCTGCTATCTGCTGGTATTGATGCTCCTGCTCCTCGTCCTTCTACTCCTCATCAGTCATTCCATCAGCAATCAATCACCGAAGCGACTGCCAGGAGACAACAGTATGCGTGCACTCATCCAACTTCGCAGAAGCTAAATGTGCTTCTTGCCAAGTTGCTGGTGCTGCAGTCTCTCCCTTTCCAAGTCGTGGATTCTGCACCTTTCAGAGAACTCTGCCGAGTCTAGGTGGAGAGTCCCAAGCCATAAGTACACCTATGTTGAACAGAAAGTGGGCAAGTCCTTGAGCCTGTCGGTGTCCGCCAAAGTGCACGGCAGCGCCGATGTGTGGAGCTATAACTACGGTCAAGGATAATATATGTCCTTTACAGCCCACTGGGTAAATGTGGTTCCTGCCCAGCCACACCAGCAACTTGGTCAGGTGACTACGCTGCCGCCTCCATTTGCTCACGCCATTGGTTCTGTGACAATGTCTACCTCTGCCTCCTCATTCTCCACCGTGTCCTCAGCCTCCACTGCAGTGATAATTTACAGTGCTCCTCCAGCATACCACATGTGCAGGGCAGGGCGTTGTCATGCTGTTCTGCACCTAGTTTTCTTGGGTGAACTGCTCTGCGTCTTTCATGAAGAAATAGAATCCTTGCTTTCTCCTCGACAACTCAAAATCGGAACCATGATCACCGACAACAGGAAGAACATGGTGTTGGTGCTGTGTGGTCTGAGCCAGGCGCCCTGCATGGCGCACGTGTTCAATCTGATTGTAAAGAGGTTCCTGAAGTCTTCCACCCATCTGCAAGACATCCTGAAAATAACCAGGAAACTGTGCATGCACTTCAGCCACTCTTACACTGCAAAGCACCCCCTTTTTGAGCTGCAAAGGCAGAATGGTGTTCCCCAACATCAGCTGATATGCTGCATTTCCACCCGTTGGAACTCCATCCTCCATATGTTGGACCGACTATATTAACAGACAAAGGCCATAAACGACTTCTTATTGATACAGGCAGACAGAGGTACTCCCTTATGTAACTTCGATGTAAGCCAGTGGCAGCTCATGCGTGGCGCCTGCCATTTGCTCAGGCCCTTTGAGGAGGCCACTTTATTTGTCAGTCGCCAGGACTATGGCATGAACAACGTCATTTCACTGATTCATGTCCTGGAACAGATGCTGCTAAATCTGGCTGGCCAGGGGACAGGAGACATGGTGACTACATCTCATGGCCACATAAGACCTGTGGGGGATGAACTACAGGAGGAGGAGGACATTCAAGCACAAGTAATGCGTAGCGAAATGGCTGGTTTTTCTACACAGATGACAGGAGAGGAGGAACAGGAGGAGCAGGAGCAGCTGGAAGAGCTACAGGGCAATGAGGAAGATGAGACAGAGGACCCAGATACACTGTGGCAGTATGCAGTGGAGATGGAGGCAGGGAGTCCCTTCGAGTCACTTGCGCAAATGACCCGATGCATGCTCAGCTGCTTGCATAGTGACAGCCGAATTGTCTACTGACTACTAGCTCTCCACCATGTTAGACCCTTGCTACCAGTCCAAAATAACCAAGTTATTATGGAATATAACAGAATTTTAGGATGGAATGCTAAACGGAAACCTTTAAGGTGCATTACATTTTTCTCTGTCCTGATATATGTCTATGGGCACATATAACAGTTAAATTGTTACCATTTCCATGATGGCAAAAAAGTCCTGCTGACAGGACTAGCAAATAACCAGCACATCCTTTAGATTAAGTTCTTATTTTGTAATTGAAATTATTCCAGTGTAAGGGTATGTTCATATCTGCATCAGAAGTTCTGTCACAGATATAACTTTTGACAAGCAATAGAGTAACTGTTCTCATCAAAACACGGGAGACTGCAGCGCAACCCAATGGACCCCATTATAAATCAGCATGGTTTGTCAGATACCACCTGTGTGTTGTGGGATGTATCTGGATACAATATATGTACAAAGTTACAATATATTTTTTTTATTGTAACATGGAGTCCTAAAAAAAACAATTGTACTCTGGGTAATAATTATGGATTGAAGTTTAAATATTTGCAGTATTGACTAGTGTGATTAACCCTTTCATGACCAAGGGTCATTGATGCCCCAGTGTCCAGGTCAAAACTTACAAATCTGACACATGCGTCACTTTATGTTGTAATAGCTTTGGAACACTTTTATTTATCCAAGACATTCTGAGATTGTTTTCTAGTGACATATTGTACTTCATTCGTTTAAAAATCACAGCGATTTTTTTCAGTTTAAATGCTTTTTAGTTGTGCATCAATCATATAGACATGTGGCAATTTCGTGTGTAAACGTTTTCGGCACATGGGCACACCATTTACCTCTTAGTGCTATATGCACCAACTCACCAGGTGTACACACCTCTTTCTATTCAGGCTACCGACTGCGGCATAGTGTCTGACGAAGGCCCATGTGCCGAAAACGTTTACACACGAAATTGCCACATGTCTATATGATTGATGCACAAATAAAAAGCATTTAAACTGAAAAAAATTGCTGTCATTTTTAAACTAATTGTATACTGGGGTGGGAACCCTTTACACAGCAAGACCAACATGGAGTGCAACAAAGCTCCTAAAAATATTGTACTTCATGATAGTCAAAAATTTGAGTCAATATATTTCACCTTTATTTATGAAAAATCCCAAACTTACCCAATTTTTTTTAAAATTCACAATTTTCAAAATTTCTATTTCTCTGCTTCTAAAACAGAAAGTCATACCTCATAAAAAATTTATTACTTAACATTTCCCATATGTCTACTTTATGTTGGCATCATTTTGGAAATGTCATTTTTTTTTTTTTAGGATGTTAGAAGGCTTAGAAGTTTAGAAGCAATTCTTAAAATTTTTACGAAAATTTCCAAAACCCACTTTTTAAGGACCAGTTCAGGTCTAAAGTCACTTTGTGGGGCTTACATAGTGGAAACCCCCCATAAATGACCCCTGTAACGGACCGTTTCAGCAGACAAGGGGCTAAAATCCGTTTAGGCGATATGCCCCTTTCCGAGAGACAGGCACAGCTACTGCAGAACACCAACCTCCCGAACTGGATACAAAATAGCAATCCAAACTGGAACCTCACAAATAGCTGTCAGTCAGACGAACAGGAAAAGCGTATCCGTCAGCTTACACTCCTGGCAATCAGTCTCCAACAGCATACAGGGAATCCCCCCAATAACGAGACAAGGCTCCGTCTTGAGGGTCAAGCAGTGATCTGAAGTGCTGGCACACCCAGCCTGGTTTTTATTACAGTTTTGCAAATACAGAACAGATACAACATATCCCCACAATGCATCATGGTTTCCTCCTCTCTGCCTGGGAGACGACCGAAGACAATCCAATTATCTCTCAGGACAAAGGGGAGATCACCAATACACATGTGGAGACAACAGGACAGGAATCACCACCCAAACACACAATGGCACACCCCCACAGCAAACACAGACATTTAACATATCCCCAGATAGCTCAAGTCTGAGTGCATATCATTAGGTGAATGGCACTCAGAATAGATGAATACAATAATATTAGCTATCTGGGTGCCCTCACATAACATACAATTTAACCGAACGCATAATAACATAAAATACAATTCTACAGACAGATTTAAGCTGTGCGGCCGGTCTGTCTTCTCCTTTAACGTTACTATGGGCCATAATCCTGAGGCAAGAGGCCTTCAAACAGCCCCCTCCAAAACACCGTGGCGAGGTTGGTTTCGCCACACATCTCCCCCCCCCCAGGGAAGACTAACCAGATACCTGACCTCACGCCGGTCGGTACCTGAGTTAGTCTGGCAGCCCACCCACAACCCAATACTGGACCTGTTGAATTTAGTAGGCTGTCTCTGTCCAGTGAATCCACCAAGGTTATATTTGTAGCTGGTACTCCCGGTCTCTGAGTTGCTCCCTGGCTTGGAGTGGAGGTTGCTTTGTGGGCAGGGATCAGCGGTACTCTGCCCTGGTACCAGCGTTACCACGGAAGAAGCCTGGTTGGAGTCTGGTTGTTGGAGGGGGAAACCGACTGTCTCCCCTTTGGCTAAACTGCCCTGTTGCTGGGGGACAGGAACAACTGTCCCTACCCCCTGTGCTGTAAGTGCAGAGACCACGGTCCCATCTGCACAGTTGTGGGGCTTACTGTCTCCCCCTGGTGCGTTAATCTGCCGCTGGGGAGAGGGGGTAACGAGCTCCTCTCCCATACATATTTCCAGCCGCTGGGGAGGGCGACCGACCGCCTCCGCTCCCAATACAGTGTCCTGCTGCTGGGGAAAGGAGACTGGGCTCTCTATTCCCTGTAGGACACTCTGCCGCTGGGGGACAGGACCGACTGCCTCTGCCCCCTGTAACTCCGTCTGCCGCTGGGGAATGGAGACTCGGCTCCCAATTCCCCAAAAATCATGCTGCTGCTTGGGGGCAGGAACAACTACCTCTGCCCCCTGTAACTCAGCCTGCCGCTGGGGAGGGAGGCCGCTGCTCTCCCCTCCCTGCACTTCACACTGCCGCTGGGGAATGGAGACTAGGCTCCCAATTCCCAAAAAATCATGCTGCTGCTGGGGGGCAGGAACAACTACCTCTGCCCCCTGTAACTCAGCCTGCCGCTGGGGAGGGAGGACGTTGCTCTCCTCTCCCTGCATTTCACACTGCCTTCCCGGCATATCACTCTGCTGCTGGGGGGCAGGAACAACTACCTCTGCCCCCTGTAACTCAGCCTGCCGCTGGGGAGGGAGGCCGCTGCTCTCCCCTCCCTGCACTTCACACTGCCGCTGGGGAATGAAGACTGGGCTCCCAATTCCCTGCAGGACCGGCGGAGAGACCTCGGTCCCATCTCTACCGGCCACCTGGGGTCCTTCCCAGTAACACTCTACAATATCTGCCCAGCTGAATGGGTCTGGGTCTCTCACCTTACCGTCCTGCTGAGCCTTCTCAATGGAGTGGAAGAGATCTCGGTAGTCCTGCTCCAGTTCCCACTCCAGGGTTGCTAGGTGAGCCAGGTCTTTCTCTACTTCATGGGGGTCATCCCACTCATGCCTAGCCTCCCTCTCATAGAAAATGTCCTGAAGTCTGGACTGTGCAGGGCTCCCGAAGTCAGGCTCTGCAAAGGACTCCCATAACAAGCCAGTACCATCAAACTCCTCTCCCTCTGGCTTGTCATGCTCAGCTGTCCAGGGTATAAACTGTGCCACATACCACCAAAGCGCCTGGTAGGCATCCTCCAGCCATAGCTCCTGCCATACCCGGTGCTGTAGTTCTATCACCCATTCCTCCAGGGGCTGCTCTCCCAGGAAGGACATCCGCAGGGCCACTTGCTTCTGCAACCGCTGCTCTTCACTGGGGAGACTCTCACCTCGCTGGTATTGTACATTATCCAGGGCCTGGTACCAGATGCCTTTCCTTAATGCATCCCGGCCATCCAGGTCCTCCTCCTCGTATCCCACTGCTGCCACCAATGTAACGGACCGTTTCAGCAGACAAGGGGCTAAAATCCGTTTAGGTGATATGCCCCTTTCCGAGAGACAGGCACAGCTACTGCAGAACACCAACCTCCCGAACTGGATACAAAATAGCAATCCAAACTGGAACCTCACAAATAGCTGTCAGTCAGACGAACAGGAAAAGCGTATCCGTCAGCTTACACTCCTGGCAATCAGTCTCCAACAGCATACAGGGAATCCCCCCAATAACGAGACAAGGCTCCGTCTTGAGGGTCAAGCAGTGATCTGAAGTGCTGGCACACCCAGCCTGGTTTTTATTACAGTTTTGCAAATACAGAACAGATACAACATATCCCCACAATGCATCATGGTTTCCTCCTCTCTGCCTGGGAGACGACCGAAGACAATCCAATTATCTCTCAGGACAAAGGGGAGATCACCAATACACATGTGGAGACAACAGGACAGGAATCACCACCCAAACACACAATGGCACACCCCCACAGCAAACACAGACATTTAACATATCCCCAGATAGCTCAAGTCTGAGTGCATATCATTAGGTGAATGGCACTCAGAATAGATGAATACAATAATATTAGCTATCTGGGTGCCCTCACATAACATACAATTTAACCGAACGCATAATAACATAAAATACAATTCTACAGACAGATTTAAGCTGTGCGGCCGGTCTGTCTTCTCCTTTAACGTTACTATGGGCCATAATCCTGAGGCAAGAGGCCTTCAAACAGCCCCCTCCAAAACACCGTGGCGAGGTTGGTTTCGCCACAACCCCATTGTAGAAACTACACCCCTCAAGTTACTCAAAACTGATTCTACAAACTTTGTTAACCCTTTAGGTGTTCCACAAGAATTAAAGGAAAATGGAGATGAAATTACAAAATTTCACTTTTTTGGCAGATTTTCCATTTTATAAAAAAAAATTCTTTAACACATTGAGGGTTAACAGCCAAACAAAACTCAATATTTATTACCCTGACTCTGCGGTTTACAGAAACACCCCACATGTGGTCGTAAACTGAGGAACGCCGTATGGTTTTTGGAAGGCAGATTTTGCTGGACTGGTTTTAGATGCCTTGTCCCATTTAAAGCCCCCCTGATGCACCCATACAGTAGAAACTCCCAAAAAGTGACCCTATTTTGTAAACTAGGGGATAAGGTGCCAGTATTATTGGTACTATTTTGGGGTACATATGATTTTTAATTGCTCTATATTAAGTTTTTTGTGATGCAAGGTAACCGAAAATTGGCTGTTTTGGCACCGTTTTTTTTTTACAAGATTCATCTGCCGATCATCTTGTGCAGGTGCTCGTTTTTTGCAGAAAGAGTTGAGGTTTTTATTGGTACCATTTTTGGGTACATAGGATTTTTTGATCATTCATTATTACACTTTATGGGGCAAGGTGACCCAAAAATTGGCTGTTTTGGAACAGTTTTTATCTATTTATTTTTACAGCGTTTATCTGAGGGGTTGAGTCATGTGACAGTTTTATAGAGAAGATCATTACGGATGTGGCAATACCTAATATGTATACTTTTTTTAATTTATTTAAGTTTTACCCAATAATAGCATTTCAGAGAGCCATAGCTTATTTATTTTTTGGGCGATTGTCTTAAATAGGGTATCTTTTTTTGCGGGATGAGGTGATTGTTTGATTAGTACTATTTTGGGGGTCGCTTGTTGTTGCACTTTTTGTGATGTGAGGTGACAAAAATGGCTTTTTTGGCCTTTTTTTTTTATGGTGTTCACCTGAGGGGTTAGGTCATGTGATATTTTTATCGAGCAGGTTATTACAGATGCGGCGATACCTAATATGTACACTTTTTTTATTTCACTTTAACACAATAATAGCATATTTGAAATTAAAAAATTATGTTTTAGGCTGGGTTCACACCTGAGCGTTTTACAGCGCGTTCCTACGCTCAACAAGGAGAAACCAATGCTTCCCTATGGGAATGGTTCTCACCTGGGCGTTTTACAGCGCGTACGAACGCGCTGTAAAACGCCCGACGCTCAAAAAAGTACATGAGCGACTTTGGGGCGTTTTGACGCTCGTTTGTGGCCATAGGACACTGTAGTCAATCACACAAACGCGCGTCAAACGCGAGTTTACTATTACCAAAAACGCGCATAGAAATGCGCGACAAAAACGCGCGTAAAACGAATATCCAGTGGGGCTGATGGCTGTACTATACTTTGCAATGCTCTTGCATTGCAAAGTATAATACTATCAGATGCCCTGTAGGTGCCAACAGCGGACGCTTTTGCAAAGCGTCCGGTTGCCATGGCAAATATCGGCAGCGCGGCAGCCCCGATGGTGGAGAGAGAGAGCCCCTCCCTCTATTAACCCCATGGATGCCGCTGCCGCGGCATCTATGGGGTTACAGCAGAGTGTCAGCATAGAGCTGACACTCTCTGCTGATGGCGGCGGCTCAGGAATGGAGCCGCCGCCATCACACACAGCAGGGGGTCCGCACGGCAAGGAGGCAAAGGGGGCAGTGCTGGAAAGGGGGGGTACGGCCACCATTGAGGGAGGCTGGGGCAGGAGGAATGTATGGGGCGGGGAGGGGGCGGACCGCATCAGGGCAGGAAATGAGTGCAGGAGGCAGGAGATGAGCTTCAGGGGCAGGCTGCAGGCAGACACAAGGGGGGCGGGCTTGGAGGGGCACAGATCAGGGGCACAGAGACACTACCTGGCATTTTTTCACTGCCGCGATCCAATTGGTTAGTCTGCACTTTGATTGGTCCCTTGCCGGCATTACTGCACTGTATGCTGTCCGTGACAGCGGCAGTGCATGGGCAGAAGCTTTAATCCAAGCGCTTTGCAGCGCTTGGATTAAAGAACTGGCTTGACGTTTATAGACGTGATAGCTGCACAGGGTATGTGCAATATCATGTATATAAACGGATTGCAGTCGGGAAGGGGTTAAAGAGGACCTGCCACCACTCCTGACATGCCTATTTTAATAGCTTCATGCATTCCCCATGTAATTACAATTCTGGAGCATCTATTCTTATGACTCTATGTTGTGCTATTCCTTTATTATTTCTACTAGAAGTTATGAATAAACTGCTAGCAGTCTGCAGTAAGGGTACAGAGCGGTGGAAAGTAGTTGGGGGGGTGTATCTACACAGACTCACTATTTCCAATCAGTGGTGCCATTTTCAGACTGTGTTACCTTCCCTCTGTACCCTTACTAAAAGCTAATAGCAATTAATTCATAACTTCTAGTAGAAATAATACAGGAATGGCACAACATACAGTGATAAGAATTGATGCTCTGGAATTATTACACGGGAATGCATGAAAAGTCCTCTTTAAATGCTTGAAAGAATATTATAAATTGATTAGATTTGTGTTACATGTTTGAATCCACATGGAGAACACTTGTCAGATGTAGCACAAATCAAAAGATGCTAGAGGAGTGCTGTCTTCTGTTAAGCATGAAGGAGGAAATATAATGGTTTGAGTCTGCTTTGGTGCTTGTAACCTGGGTGTTTTACACAAAGCAAAAGGAATAACGAAAGAGAAAGGTTACCACTTCATTAAACAATGTCATGCCATCCCCTGTGGTCATCTATTGATTGTGCAAATGCTATCATGTGGCTGGACTACAATCTAAAGCATAATTCTAGGTCACCTAATATACAGTATAAGAAATAGCAGTAAGACAAGCACCTACTGATCTAGTACACCGTATCAGTATCTCCCCAAAAAAACCAAACATATGCATCCCTACAAGAATTTCAAAGAAAAAACTGCGGGATTCAGTAGTAATTCATTCAACATTTCAGTTCTATGCAAACACTTTTTTTTTTTTAAATACAGTAAAATCATAGGGGGTCATTTTTTAAGAAAGGCTTTTAAGCCCTTTAGTTGGCGGTGGATTCGCCGACGTTATGAAGAGGCACCTCTGGCCTATCCACCTCTGGTCTAAATGTAAGCCAGTTTCCTTACTGTCCGTACATTTAGACCATTTTCTACACCTAAAACAGGCTAGAAAATGATGAATGAGATGGGCCTAGCAGCCTGTCCCCTTCCTTACCCACCGCATGCCTACTTTTTTAGACCTGGCGTGAGCAGGGAAAAGTCACAGATTGTGGCGCAAAGAAATAATCATAATATAGATGTATTTTTGATAATAAATTACCCCCATAGTTTTCTAGTCATTTATTATTACAATTAAGGGAGATCATATGTGGTATCTATTTTAAGGTTATTCACTTTCATAAAATTTAATTTCATTTAGTGATGTTTTATGCAAAAAATTTTATTCAATGAAAGATTACAGTTGTTTGCCAGTACTGATATATAACATTCTGAATATTATGTGTACATATAGCTCATTTACTGTATCAGACTATTGATACCATGTGGTTCACAAAATTCTTGGTTGATCATTTTATAATTAAATGTGGCATTTATATTCAAATAATCTCTGAAGTAAAATATTATCAGTGATTCCACATTATAATGAATACAATTGCAAAAGTTAATGGGTGTAATTCAATTTGAAGAGATATTTTTATGAATGCTTGTGTATTAATACTGAAAATAATAATTTCATAGTACAATTACTTATAGATTAGTGCCTATGGTGGTGTTGGGGAAAAAAACTCTACTCCTATGATTGCCGGGGTCCCAATTGATGTGCATGTACGAGCACTCGGAGAACTGACACAAAAACAAGTAGCAGCTGAATTAGGTTCTGATTTATTACACACAAGCATACATCTTTATACAAGTACAGACTAACATAGACCAAGAATGCACACCGCCAAGGTGGGGGGGGGGGGGGGAAATCAAAACTAGTTATTTGATTAGTTATTCATATAAGGCAATACTTCTGCACTATAATGGTTAAAAACTTCTGAAGCATCTTATCTGAAGGTTAGCATTCTTTAGCAGCATCATGAAACACAGAAAGAACAGAATCTGTCCAGCCTTAAAGATAATTCTTTGTATAACTTTCTTGCATGTCAAACGCTGATAAGGGAGCGAGGGACCGACTACCTTGACCTTGTAGCTAGAACATTTGGTCTATACACATAAACTACCACATTCTTACAGTTGGCTGAGTAATTTTCGCGCCCCATTCCCTGCCCCTTCGAAGTGACTGACAGCGCGTATGCACGAGAGTTCGGCTGCCTTTGCCGAACAGCCGGCTGTCAGTCACAGGCGAAGGGCCAGGGAAGGGGACGTGGTTACCTTGACTTGAAGCAAGGAGGCCACTGCCCCCTTGACTTCAAGCATGACTAGAAAATCACGCGGGCAGGGGATAAAACAACATTTTCTGAGCTTTTGCTTCATCTGCCTTCAGGAAGAAAACGATAGTCGGAAAAACACGCTGCTGGCTACTTTCAGGTACTGCTGGCGGCTTGGGATGGTTTTTGGAGGTGACAGGTTCCCTTAAATTATGTAAGCATTGTTTAGTTTCCTAAAGAGCAAAATAGAGCATCTGTCAACTTTTCCCAAGTCTTCACTTTAATTTCCATGCTTCCACTGCACTCTATTGTTACAATCCGATCTTCCTGGTTGTGAATGTATATGAGCTGCAGCTACATCACTTACTATAGTACTGTACCCTTAAACCCCTTCAGGACCCTGCCATTTTTAACCTTAAGGACCAGGCAATTTTTTGCAAATCTGACATGTGTCACTTTATGTGGTGATAACTTTAAAACAATTTTACTTATCCAGGCCATTCTGAGACTGTTTTCTCGTCACATATTGTACTTCATGACAGTGCTAAAATTGAGTCAAATTTTCTAATTATTTATAAAAAAAATCTAAATTTACTAAAAATGTTGAAAAATTAGCAAATTTCTAAATTTCTATTTCTCTACTTTTATAATAGATAGTAATACCTCCAAGAATAGTTATTACTTTACATTCCCCATATGTCTACTTCATGTCTAGATCATTTTGTGAATGCCATTTTATTTTTTGGGGATGTTAGTGGGCTTAGAAGTTTAGAAGCAAGTCTTGAAATTTTTCAAAAAATTTCTAAAACCCACTTTTTCAGGACTAGTTCAGGTCTGAAGTCACTCTGTGAGGCTCACATAATAGAAATCACCCAAAAATGACCCCATTTTACAAACTACACCCCTCAAGATATTCAAAACTGATTTTACAAACTTTGTTAACCCTTTAGGTGTTCCACAAGAATTAATGGAAAATAGAGATAATATTTCCAAATTTAACTTTTTTGGCATGTTTTTCATTTGAATCCTTTTTTTCCAGTTACAAAGCAAGGGTTAATAGCCGAACAAAACTCAATATTTATTGGCACGATTCTGTAGTTTACAGAAACACCCCATATGTGGTTTTAAACTGCTGAACGGGCACACAGTATTGCGCAGAAGGAAAGGAACACCATATGGTTTTTGGAAAGCAGATTTCACAGGGATAATTTTAAGCTGCCATGTCACATTTGAAGACGTCCTGATGCACACCTAGAGTAGAAACTCCAAAAAATTGACCCCACTTTACAAACTACACCCCTCAAGATATTCAAAACTGATTTTACAAACTTTTTTAACCCTTTAGGTATTCCACAAGAATTAATGGAAATGAAATTTTTTTGTTATTTACAACATTCATCTCATAGGTTAGATCATGTGGTATTTTTATAGAGCAGGTTGTTGCAGACGCGACAATACCAAATATGGCTCAGTTTTACATAACAAAGCTTTTTTGAAAAAATATTTTTTGTGTCTCCACATTCTGAAAGCCGTAGTTTTATTTATTTTTTGGGCGACTGTCTTGTGTAGGGGCTCATTTTTTTCGGGATGAGATGACAGTTTGATTGGCACTATTTTGGGGTGCATATGACTTTTTAATCACTTGCTATTACACTTTTTGTGATGTAAGGTGACAAAAAATGGCATTTTCTACACAGTTTTTATTTTTTACTGTGTTCACCTAAGTGGTTAGGTCATGTGGTATTTTTATAGAGACGGTTGTTACGGACATATCAATACCTAATATGTATACTTTTTTGAATTTATTTAAGTTTCACACAATAATATAATTTTTAAAACAAAAAAAATCATGATTTAGTGTTTCCATAGTCTGAGAGCCATAGTTTTTTTAAGTTTTTGTGCAAATTTTTTAGGTAGGGTATGATTTTTGCAGGATGAGATGACGGTTTGATTGGTACTATTTTGGGGTGCGTATGACTTTTTGATCTCTTGCTATTACACTTTTTGTGTGATCTCTTGCTATTACACTTTTTGTGATGTATGGTGACAAAAAATGGCTTTTATTAGACCGTTTTTATTTTATTTTTAAATTATGATCTCATAGGCTTTCCCCTGGAAGGCAGCCCTGATGCCTAAGGAAGGCATTGGGCTGCCTTCCATGCCATAGGGTCCCCACAACAGCAGCACGGGAACCCGATGGCAGCTCCAATCCCCGCTCGACATCGCAAGTGACAGCGGCACATGATTTCACCGATGATGGCGCATGCAGCAGGGGTCCGGCTGTCAGTCACTGCCAAACCCCTGCCGCTGATCTGGTAGGTGCAGCTCCTGCACCCCCCCCCCCCCGATCACAATGAAGTACATGTACATCACGGGTCTTTAAGTACACCCTCTATCATCTCCTTGCTGACTCCTCCTAACATTTATTCCCACACTTTATTCCCACACAGCTTTGAAATGAGAAGGGGTGGACTCCACCTAAACTGCTTGTGGATTGAGACATCCAGTCCATTCCAAGATCACATGGGTCTGACATCAAGGCCACGTGGTTGGGGATTCTGACAGAGGGGATCATGGGAGACCTCACAGGAGAAGCACAATCAAATGGAAACATTTAGGCCTCATGCACACGACCGTTTTTTTTTTACGGTCCGCAAAAACTAAGTCCGTAGGTCCGTGATCCGTGTCCGTTATTTCTTCCGTGGGTCTTCCTTGATTTTTGGAGGATCCACGGACATGAAGAAAAAATCGTTTTGGTGTCCGCCTGGCCGTGCGGATCCAAACGGATCCGTCCTGACTTACAATGCAAGTCAATGGGGAAGGATCCGTTTGACGTTGACACAATATGGTACAATTGCAAACTGATCCGTCCCCCATTGACTTTCAATGTAAAGTCAGGAGTCCCTATTATGCCATCGGATCAGAGTTTTCTCCAATCCGATGGTATATTTTAACTTGAAGCGTCTCCATCACCATGGGAACGCCTCTATGTTAGAATGTACTGTCGGATATGAGTTAGATCGTGAAACTCAGATCCGACAGTATATTCTAACACAGAGGCGTTCCCATAGTGATGGGGACACTTCGAGTTAGAATATACTGAGAACTGTGTACATGACTGCCCCCTGCTGCCTGGCAGCACCCGATCTCTTACAGGGGGCTGTGATCAGCACAATTAACCCCTCAGGTGCCGCACCTGAGGGGGGTTAATTGTGCATATCATAGTCCCCTGTAAGAGATCAGGGGCTGCCAGGCAGCAGGGGGCAGACGCCCCTCCCTCCCCAGTTTTAATTTCATTAGTGGCTAGTGCAGCCCCCCCAGCACCCCCTCCCTCCCTCTATTGTATTATTTTCATTGGTGGAACAGTGTGCGGCCCCCCTCCCTCCCTCCCTCTATTGTATTATTTTCATTGGTGGCAGAGTGTGCGGCCCCCCGGCCCCCCCTCCCTCTATTGTATTATTTTCATTGGTGGCACAGTGTGCGGCCCCCCCGGCCCCCCCTCCCTCCCTCTATTGTATTAGTTTCATTGGTGGCCAGTGCGGCCCCCCCCTCCCTCCCTCTATTGTATTATTTTCATTGGTGGCACAGTGTGCGCCCGTCCCCCGGCCCCCCTCCCTCTATTGTATTATTTTCATTGGTGGCACAGTGTGCGGCCCGGGGCCCCCCCTCCCTCCCTCTATTGTATGAGTTTCATTGGTGGCCAGTGCGCCCCCCCCTCCCTCCCTCTATTGTATTATTTTCATTGGTGGCACAGTGTGCAGCCTCCCCCCCCAATCATTGGTGGCAACGGAGAGTTCTGATCGGAGTCCCAGTTTAATCGCTGGGGCTCCGATTGGTAACCATGGCAACCAGGACGCTACTGCAGTCCTGGTTGCCATGGTTACTTAGCAATATTAGAAGCATCATACTTACCTGCTGCGCTGTCTGTGACCGGCCGGGAGCTCCTCCTACTGGTAAGTGACAGGTCTGTGCGGCGCATTGCTTAATGATCTGTCACTTACCAGTAGGAGGAGCTCCCGGCCGGTCACAGACAGCGCAGCAGGTAAGTATGATGCTTCTAATATTGCTAAGTAGCCATGGAAACCAGGACTGCAGTAGCGTCCTGGTTGCCATGGTTACCGATCGGAGCCCCAGCGATTAAACTGGGACTCCGATCAGAATTCTACGCTGCCACCAATGATCGGGGGGAGGCCACACACTGTGCCACCAATGATAATACAATAGAGGGAGGGAGCGGGGCCGGGGGGGGGGGGCTGCACACTGTTCCACCAATGAAAATAATGCAATAGAGGGAGGGAGGGAGGGGGGGCAGGGGGGGCTCACACTGTGCCACCAATTAAAATAATACAATAGAGGGAGGGAGGGGGGCCGCTGTGTTAGAATATACTGTCGGATCTGAGTTTTCACGAAGTGAAAACGCAGCTCTGAAAAAGCTTTTATGCAGACGGATCTTCGGATCCATCTGTATGAAAGTAACCTACAGCCATGGATCACGGACGCGGATGCCAATCTTGTGTGCATCCGTGTTCTTTCACGGACCCATTGACTTGAATGGGTCCGTGAACCGTTGTCCGTCAAAAAAATAGGACAGGTCATATTTTTTTGACGGACAGAAAACACGGATCACGGCCGCTGATGAACAACGGTGCATTTTCTGAGTTTTCAACGGACCCATTGAAAGTCACGGATGCATGAGGCCTTATACCTGGATAACACCTATAAAGTGTGCATTTACTTTGTTTTAGCTCTTTTTGCTATGTTTTCAGCTTGGTGGCAGAGAAAATGCCTGTTACGAAAAAAAATGTAAAGTACTTGTAAAAAAAATCAAGATTAAAATGTTTGAAATGCAAGGATTTTCATAAAATTTTGGAACTGCTGAACAAAAAGTGTATATTAAAGTTCAGGAGTTAAAAACATTAGTATTTGGTGTAATGGTGAGCTAACCGGTTAGTAACAAACCGGGTACATTACAAAATTTACAAAAATGTATCCACAAAGCAAACACAAAGTGTAACGAGCGGACGGTGACGCGTGCTTCCTTCGCAGCACCGCTGGCACCCTGCGCATGGAGAGGGTCAAGAATGCAGCCTGCATTCTCATCTCCATGGCAGCAGGCGAGCAGCAGTGGAGCTGAGTGCTGATAATGATAATCGGTGCTCAGATGTGTTGGGCTGTGTACTGTGAGTCACGTGACGCTGGCCACGTCATGTGACTCACCAGCCAGGGCTATTTAAACAGGCAGCCTGCTGGCCACAGGTTGCCTGTGATTGGTCTTATTTCATTTACCAGCATATTGTCTGTTAGTGTTTGTTGTGTTTTGACCTCGGCTCCGTATTTTGACCTCGCTCTTGCTACTTACTGCATTTGACGTGACCTTTTGGCTTTGACCCTGGCATGAGTTTGACTTGCTCTTGCTTTTCCCTTTTGTATTGTTGTTTCTCCTAGCTCCTGACCTCAGTTCGTATTGACTTTGATATTTGATTAACCTCTTCCGGACACATGACGTACTGGTATGGCATGTTGTCCCGGGGACTTAAGGACACATGACGTTCCGATCGCCACCACCCGGCGGGCGGTGATCGGAAACCGGTGCCTGCTCAAATCATTGCTCACCTGGTTATAGACACGCTACAGTGTCTGGGTTTGGAGCATTTTCACCCATTTAGGCCACTTTTTTCTGTGAGTTTTTGTCCTTATGTGTATGGATATTTTGTTGGTAACGTTCTTTTGCACCTGGTAGCTTCTGTGTCACATGATCTGTTGTGGGTGCGGCTCACAGCTTTATTTGACCTCACAATGCATTTGTGATACCACTATGGAGGCATGTGAGAGCCTGGCTGTGAGTTAATTGCACGTCCAGACCCTCCCTGTTCACACACCACGGGCAGGTTAGTGGTAGGACCCCATGTGTGCTGAGACACCGTGATGTGGTGCATAAGGGGCTCCGATATGTTCCTGACTGGAAGATATTTACTTTAAATTCCCCATATGTCTACTTCATGTTTGGATCATTTTGGGAATAATATTTTATTTTTTGGGGATGTTACAAGGCTTAGAAGTTTAGAAGTAAATCTTGAAATCTTTCAGAAATTTTCAAAAACCCAATTTTTAGGGACCAGTTCAGGTCTGAAGTCACTTTGTGAGGCTTACATAATAGAAACCACACAAAAATGACCCCATCCGAGCACCCGAGCATAATGGAAATCAATAGGAGAACCCAAGCATTAAACCAGACATCCCCTGCTCTGAAGAGGGGAGGGTGACTAGTTTATAGTAAAAGGTAAGAAATTGATGGAAACACCACCAAAATGGTTCGAGAACAGCATGGGGAGGATGTCTGGATGCATCTTGGACTCCCAGGTTGCTGCTGGGAACGATGTTGCCCGAGTAGTACACCACTTTTGCAGACTGACAATAATACGCACAAAACCGAAGAAAAAAAATTGATTTTACATGAAAAATTGTTAGGAAACATTCTTTCCTGTATATTTACTTGTATATAAAGTGCAAGTGCTGCCACAAATTACAAGGAAGAGGCACTCCGATACAACCTGTATATCATAAAAAGTAGGGCCTCATTCACATTGTGGTACAATTGTTCAGGTAGTGAGACTCCTACACTCATAAACCCTATGCACTAAGTGAAAGGGCTGCCAAAAATTACAAGGAACCGGCACTCCAATACACCCTTTGTTACACATGAAGAAGGGCATCATACACAGCCTTCAAAAATTATGATTCATGGCCTGCTGGTGACTGTCAAAAACATTTGGAGATAGGGCCTGCTGATCTGACTATCTAAAACATTATGGGTGAGGGCCTGCTGCCGCTTTGGTGACTCTAGGTAACCTGGGACCAATCCATTCGGATGTCTGGCCTATCAACTTTCGATGGTGGTGATGCTGGTGAGCTGACCCTCTAAAAATTATAAGCGAGGGCATTCAGGTGAGCTGACCCTGTAAAACATTGTAGGTGAGGGCCTGCTGGTGAGCTGACCCTGTAAAACATTATGTTAGAGGGCCTGCTGGTGAACTGACCCTCTAAAAAATTATGTTAGGGCCCGCTGGTGAGCTGACCCTGTAAAACATTGTAGTTGAGGGCATGCTGGTGAGCTGACCCTCTAACAAATTATATACGAGGGCCTGCATCTGAACTGACCCTGTAAAACATTATATGCAAAGGGCATATATGCGAGGGCATTATATGCGACGAATAAGCATGTTGATATAATGAAAGAGGAGAAGGAGGATGAGAAATGGAAGATTCAACCATATACCCTTGTTTGTGGTAGAAGGGGTGCATGGGAATACAGTGTATTCAGACCATTATAAACAACACATTTAAAGTGCCTTTATTTTCATCAGCTTTCCTCTGGTGGAGTCGAGAAGTCATGGTCAATCCAGGCCTTGTTCATTTTTATGAGTCAACCTGTCAGCATTTTCAGTTGACAGGCGGATATGCTTATCTGTTATAATGCCACCAGCAGCACTAAATACCCGCTCAGACAAAATGCTGGTGGCAGGGCAGGCCAGCACCTCCAAGGCATAGAGCGCCTGTTCGTGCCACATGTAAATCTTGGACACCCAGTGGTTGTAAGGCACTGAGGGATCATTGAGGATGCTCACACAGTCTGCTATGTACTCCTTCACCATCTTCTAAAATTTTTCCATCCTTGTCACACTAGGCCACGCATCAGGGCAAGGGTGCTGGTGGGGTGTCATGAAACTGTCCCAAGCTTTGGAGAGAGTTTCCCTGCCTCTGTTGGAAATGCTGTGTGCTCCCCTTGTCTCCCCTGCTCTGTTGGCCAAGGAACTACGGACTCTGCCGCCAGCATTGTCAGATGGAAATTCTTGGAGCAATTTTTCAACAAGGATCTTCTGGTATTGCACCGTTTTGCTCATCCTCTCCACCAGAGGAATGAGAGATGAGAAGTTCTCTTTGTAGTGGGGGTTGAGACGGTAGAACAACCAGTAATTAGTGTTGTCTAAAATGTGTATAATGAGCGGGTCGCGGTAAAGGCAGCCTAGCATGAAGTCAGCCATGTGTGCCAGAGTACCAACAGGCAAGACTTTGCTGTCGTCATCAGGAGGATCACTCTTAAACTCCTCATCCTCTTCCTCCTCTTCTGCCCACCCAAGATGAACAGATGGAATTAAAGGGGTTCTACAGGTTTCTTAAACTGATGATCTATCCTCTGGATAGATCATCAGCATCTGATCAGTGGGGGTCTGACACCCGGGACCCCCGCCAATCAGTTGTTTGAGAAGGTAGCGGAGCTCCAGGAGTGTTGCGGCCTTCTCACTGTTTACCTTAGGCCCAGTGACATCACGACTAGTATCAACTGGCCTGGGCGCGGCTAAGCTCTGTTTACTTGAATAGAGCTTAGCCCCGCCCAGGCCATTGATACTAGTCGTGACGTCACTGGGCCTGCGGTAAACATTGAGAAGGCCGCGGCGCTCCTGGAGCACCGCTGCCTTTTCAAACAGCTGATCGGTGGGGGTCTTGGGTGTCGGACCCCCGCCGATTAGATGCTGATGATCTATCCAGAGGATAGATTATTAGTTTAAAATAACTGCAGAACCCCTTTAAACTTCTATGAGTACTACCCTCTGTAGCGGAGGCAACCGTCTCCTGCTCCTCCTCTTCATAGTCCAATTCGCGCTGAGAAGACGCACTAATAGTGGCCTAGCTTTCACACTGTGTAATGTCTTCCCCCATTTCCACCTCCGTGAAGGACGCGCTTCTGGTGCTGACTTCCTTCCTTCAGCGAAGGAGCAGTGAGGAAGCTGGCAGCAGGAGCATGTCCTTCACTCACTGCGCCTGCGCCAAATACTAAATGGGATGGCGCAGGCGCGGGATTTACATGATGAGGAGAACTCGACAGTCAATCAATGGGAACTGGGCGTGCCAAAGGGTGAGTAGACCGAGCCTCTAGGTGCTGAAGCAAGGCTTTATTTAAGAGAACGGCGGCAGGCAGGGAGTTATAAAGCATACTGTTATGTACTGCTGACATTAGCACATCGCTAATGTCAGTCAGCTACATAAAGTTATTTCTGGTGACAGAAACCCTTTAAGTGGACCTTCCTAGTAACTGCGTTGGTCAGGGCACGTGTGATGTTATGGGACACATGTTGGTGTAAGGCGGGCACGGCACACCTTGAATAATAGTGGCGGCTGGGAACTTCGCAAAGCGGGACAGCAGCCGACATCAGGATGCAGAAGGCCTCATTGTCCACAAGCCTAAATGGCAACATTTCCAGGGCCACTAATATGGAAAGCTGCGCATTTAGTGCTATGGCCTGTGGCCACTTCCTCACTCTGCTCATTCTCCTGACTTGTTGACCTAACCACTACCTCAGTGATTGACAACTGTGTCTCATCCTCTTCATCAACCTCTTGAGACAGTAATTGCCGTTGGGTTATTGGCAACTGTGTCTCATCATCATCCACCTCATTAAACAGTAATTGCCGTTCCACACCGTCATCTTCTTGTGATTGTGGATGCTCAAGAGTTTGGGAATCAGGGCACAAGATCTGTCCCTCTTCAAGCGTGCTTGGCGAAAGGGCCAAATCAAGGGATGGCGCTGAAAAGAGCGTGAGATCACTTGTTTGCCATGACTCTCCATGGTGGGAGGAAGGAGGATCAGGGTGAGCATTGGGTTGAGCAGACTCTTGGCTACTGAGACTGGACTTGTTGGAAGACAGGGTGGTGCTTAAGTGACTGGAAACATTATCCGCTGAAATCCAACCGACCACCTGGTCGCACTGGTCTGACTTCAAAAGTGGTGTCCTGTGCTGCCCTGCAAACTGGGACATGAAGCTAGGTTTGTTTTTCTTGTGCTCGGGCAGCAGGCACAGTTTCACCATGCCCAGGACCACAGCCCTTTGCATGCACCTTCAGCATCATGACCACTGCCCCGTCCCTTACTGCTCGCCTTCTTCATATTAAATGTTATATCTGATTGAAATTTTATCACACGTACAGTAGCGTAGGATTTGAAAGTGTATGCGCAAACAAATTTTAAAAGGTATTTTGGATGTGGAAACGTCACACGGGAGATATCCCACAGATAATGTCAATGCTGTCACCAGCGGCTAATGAAAAATTACAGGGAATATCACAGGTTTTTGGGATGAGGAAACATTTCATAGGAGAGGTACCACCAGTAATGTCACTGTCCGCAGCATCTATGCAAAAAAGTACACTGTATGTCACAGATACATTTTTGAAGCGCACACGTTACACTGCAGATGTGGCCCTGGTAATGTCACTGTCAGAAGCGGACACCGTCTATTGAAAAAGTACACTGGATGTCAGATATTTTTTGGATGTGCACACTTTACACAGGAGATGTGGCACGGAGGCCAATCCGGTTAAAAAAAAAAAAAAAAACCTTATCTATTTGATCGCGGAGAGGCCGTCACGGCCAACTAGATTGAAGTCACACTTCACCCCGCGCAAAATTTCTTTAATTAAGATGGCTGCAACAGCCTCTCCACGAGCAAATGGTTGAGGCGAGTATGGGTTTCTTTTGTAGCCTTTTCAGGAAAAATAGATTTGTTAACACAAAGCACGAGGAAATTTGGCATCACGGTGAATCAAATTTTTCCTGAAATTCATATTGAAGTCAATTTGTTTGGCTTCCATTTACTCAACACTAGTTATCAATGTAGGAAACTAGCCTAGCTATTTAACTTTTATTTTTGCTCTTTGTAATGTGAAAAAAAAATACTAATGCAAAACACACCTTGTCTTTCTTGCAATGACAAAATGGTTTTATTTCATCATCAATTATCCCTCTGTTTAATGTATTCACTTAGATACGTAATTTAATGTGTGCTTAATGAGGACCTTTCACTAGTTTAAAAACTAAAAACTAACTATATCAGTGAGCAGAGCGGCGCCCAGGGGTCCCCCAGCACTTACTAGTCTGTCTGGGCGCCGCTCCGTTCGCCCGGTATAGGCTCCGGTGTCTGCAGCTCCCTCTGTTATACTGGACAGAGTTTTTGTATTAGGCGTGTCCCTTGCTGCAGCGCTGGCCAATCGCAGCGCACAGCTCATAGCTCATAGCCTGGGATCCCAAAATGTTGTGTGCAGTGACGTATGAGGTCACCACGCCAGTCAGCGTGATGACGTCATCATGCGCTGCGCGATATTTCGCATGGGATCTTCTAACAAGATGGCCGTGGCAGCATTGTTAACTGATTAACCCCTAAAAACCCTCATTCAGCTATGAATGTGGCATCTGAGGGGTTCAATGTTGGTGGGCGGCACAATCGCTAGTCCCCGTCATTGCGCCTGCTACTTACAAGGAAATGCGCTTTGTGACGAAAAGTAATTCCTCACAAAGCAAATTTCTTTGTGAAATTTGGCAAAGCAGCCAAATCAAATTTTTGTAAACTTCACACAACACTAACTGACATGTTATCTTTCAACAAGCAAAACAACCAGTTTAAGTCCTACCTGGACTGTGGCATTTCTCTGGGACATATATTTTTCCCTGACCCCCATGGACTTTTGGACAGGCAGAATAGCACAGTGGCTATAACTTGCTCAGTTTTCTCTTTCTGTACTGTCTTCTTCAGCCTCCACTGCCATCCCATTGAGGGTTTTCAGCATGGTACAGATGTAGCCAGCATTAAAGTCATACCTGGTACGTTATCACACTAGCTAAGGCTACTTCCACACTTGCGTTCAGAGCGGATCCGTCTGAGACGGATCCGCTCATATAATGCAGACGATGGATACGTTCAGAACGGATCCGTCTGCATTATATTGTAAAAAAAATTCTACGTGTGAAAGTAGCCTGAACGGATCCGTCCAGACTTTACATTGAAAGTCAATGGGGGACGGATCAGTTTGAAAATTGAGCCATAGTGTGTCATATTCAAACGGATCCGTCCCCATTGACTTACATTGTAAGTCTGGACGGATCCGCACGCCTCCGCACGGCCAGGCGGACACCCGAACGCTGCAAGCAGCGTTCAGGTGTCCGCCTGCTGAGCGAAGCGGAGGCTGAACTCTGCCAGACTGATGCATTCTGAGCGGATCCGCGTCCACTCAGAATGCATTAGTGCTGGACGGAAGCGTTTGGGTCCGCTTGTGAGAGCCTTTGAACGGAACTCACAAGCGGAGCCCCGAACGCTAGTGTGAAAGTAGCCTTATTGAGCTGGCTTAGTTTAACTATGTTAAAAGCTTCTAAAGCTTCAAGTTAATATTGAGTTACACTGTCTGGATGGTGTGTCAACCCACTCATTTTGGTGCTTGCTACATATAGTTAGTGTTGTCACACACAAATGGATAAAGTTGTCCTCCGCCAGTCTTCAAAACATCTCTTTTGTCAAAATGAACAAGGCTTGAATCTGTGAGGATTTCCTTACACCTCTGTCACAACCAGACAGCTGAGAAGCTCTGACAGAAGCCTTTCAGAACCTCCTCCTTGAGTTCTCTTTGTTGTGGTATTCAGTTCCTCATCTCGTTAGCCTCTCTCAGCTGTCATGTAGTTGGATTAATTGCATCCCTTTAAATTCCGCCCCATAATGCATTACTGGGCGGCTTATACTTCTTCCTGGAGTGTGTGTGCATGCTCATCCTGTTTTCCTGTCTGCTACAAAGTTAAGTGCTGTACATTTATCTGTTATTTTCTGTTTGCTGGATCCCAGGTGACCCTGACTCCCTCCGTGTCTGATGTAGGGAGCCGGTGGTCGTGTCCCCTCACTATTGTAGGGTGTTCAGGGGTTATATAGTCGAGGTACGTGGCTATGCAACCATCCACCTCTGGGATCTTTGCATAGGCTGAGCAGCCAGGGAAAGTGCTAGGTCTTGTGCAGGGGTCTCCCCTTGGTTCCTTAGCTTTGGATCCAGTGAGTCATATATGCATGTAGCTTTGTCTTGTTTCCTGTACACCGTCCGTGACAACCTCTAGCTGAAGCCAATGAATAGATCTGCCATTGCTGACAGTGGCTATGTATTGCCGGCCCATCATGCCACTGCCACTGTCTGCCTTCCTATCATTATGTTCCTTACTGTAAAGCTGCTGCTACCACTGCAGCGGCAACCAGCGCAGCTGCTACTTTCTCTACTTTTATTACTCTAAACAGCTGCACAAACATATACTGCCTTGTATGTTGCATACTATGCTGCTGCTACTGCCACTACTGTTCCTGCCTCTATTACCCCTACACACCTTACCTTTTCCACATCCACACTGCTGCTGCTCCCAAATAAAAGGGAGATGTTTTCCAGGCTTGTTCAGAGCAAGACACTGTTTCTTCTGACATTGTATTAAAATAGGCAAGCATCTGCTCCTGTTAAAGCATAATTTTAAAACACTTGTTAAGAAAAAAATATGTTTTCCCATAACACTGTATTTGTTTATATACCATCTTCCCACAATAATGGACAATTTTGGAACATTTGTTAATCTTAAAAAGCATAACAAATGTGACAGGGTGGTGTTAAAACCATTAACCATGCTCTTTCCCATAGCTACAGATGACAGTGTCACAATTTGCCATTGCTGTCATTGTGTTAAAGTGCTTAAAAGGGGAAGTGTAACATTTAAATAAAAAAAGAAAAAAAGAAAGAAAAATATACAGTAAGTCCTAGGAGACCTCAGAGTGTTACACATCAAGTTTCAGGCCAATCCGAGCACTTGATTAAATTGATTTGAACCTCAAATTTTTTGACAGATTTGGCGAATCAGACACGAAACGTATTTCAAGAAATCTCTAGTTTACAATTGATATTAACAGTAGAAAATAATTTGCACAGGGGTTATCCGAGATGCTCCACAATTCTTTGTGGCTATCACTTCCAGGATCATATGCTCAATGTACGGCTTGTGATCCCAGAAGAGGCGGCAGCACAGTAACTCTGTGTATCTCAGATAACCTTTTTAAGTAATAATGGCCAATTGGATTTCATCACCATCACCCCATATTTGTGGGCATTTACTTCATGTTTTAAGAAAGCTGACAATGATTGAATCAATATGTGGCATAAACATATAAAATGGTAGAAATAGGTTTCCAATTTAATATACTTAGGAATTCTTTGAGCCTCAGGGACTGGAAGGTATATGTGTGCAGTCATGTTTTCTTTTGTGAATTTAATAAACTATATATTAAAAAAGAGAGTGATAGGAGAAATTCAAGCTCAACTGTTGCTTTATCTGTGTTAAAAAAAATAATAATCCACAGTTGGTTCTTTCTATAATTTCACTGTAAAACATCAACTCATTGTTTTGCAAAACTGTGCAAGTATTACGTGCAGAGCAAAATGGGATGTCTGTAAAAGACAGTTTCAGCCAATACCTACAAAGCACTAAGTGATGCCAAAGTAGGCATGTTGATTTTGCGACTTTATCTATTCAGCCCAATAACATGCAGCAGTGTTGTTATTTCCTGTGGTGCTAAAGGGTTCTAAGGTTCAAGCAATGCTTATTTTCTAGAAGGATCCTTTGACAATAAGCTGATGACAAATTTATGAGACCTCCAGCAATCAACAGTTATCTGTCAGAAACCCGACCGTACGTTTGCCTGCAGAGCAATGCAAGGGAATTGATAGATTACACAGTGCCTATTAAAATCAATTAATTTCCTGTGCAAAGCAGACCAGGACAGGTCCTCCACATTGAGATACTGTAAGGTCTTTTTTACCTCTCTCCACTCTAGCCAAGAGATAGATATGTGAACACACTATTAGCCCAGAATTCCCTAATAGTATATATATAGAAATGGGATCCCTAAACTGGGCAATCCCTTTAAGGACCTACAGTAGCGTGTCCAACCAGCCAGTTTAACACCCCAGGCACTGTGGAGGTCACTATTAAAGGGGCGGTCACTGTTAAAGGGGCGAGCACTGTGGGTGTCACTGTTAAAGGGGCGGGCAATGTTTAGGACACTATTACAGGGGTGGTCACTGTTTAAGGGGCGGGCACTGTGGAGGTCATTATTAAAGGGGCGGTCACTATTAAAGGGGTGGGCACTGTGGAGGTCACGGTTAAAGGGGCAGGCACTGTGCAGGTCACTGTTAAAGATGCGGTCACTGTTAAAGAGGTGGGCACTGTGGAGATCATTGTTAAAGGGACTGGTATTGTGGAGATCAATGTTAAAGGGGCGTCCACTGTGGAGGTCATTGTTAAAGGGGCAGGCACTGTAGAGGTCACTGTTATGGGGAATACTGTTAATATCTTGTTACTAGATGCCTCTACCCCGCTACTATCTCCTAAGATCCTTTATACTGTTATCTGATGTAATTTATATTGTGTCCTCCACAAATGTGCATATAAACCTATGTTAAATGCAATCTTTCATGTAATTTACCTGGTATACCAGCAGGTGGTAGCAACCCATTGGCAAGTATAGTTTAGTGTTTAGTGAATCTAAGCTGGAATGGTTAATTCCAGCTTGACTCCCCCTGTGTGGAGAAGTGGGCTGGTCCCACATCCTGCAGTCTGGGTAGAGAAGGAAGTTTAGTCAGGGTACCAGCCACCCCTGTTGGGGAAAGCTGTGTGATAGTGTTCAGGAGAACCCCATCTTAGGGAAGACAGCAAGGACCTAGTCTCGGCTGAGACTTGGCCATATTCCCAGTCTGAGCACCGTCAGCTCTGCTGGATGTAAAAAGCAGAAACTACAGACAATCTCCAAAGATCCAGGAAGAAAGCATCCCCTGAGAATCCATCTGAGAGATAAAAGTCCAGAGACCTCGGAGAAGCCTATTCCTCCTCAGCTAGTCTGTCCCCACACAGCAGAAGTTGCAGATAAGTGCAGAAGCTATCCCTGCCACAGTTACAGAGCTACCAAGCAGATATTTATCCTGCAAGCTCCACATATAAAGCAGAAGTACTCATTCCTGCCAATCATTGCCAAAACCTGCTGGGACAGTTCACTACGTAAGTTAATGCGTTGTAGGTGACTACTTTGCAGATGTGGAGCTTTGTTGCATTGGTGCTGGCTTTATACTGACAAATCCCTTTACACTATACGTATTATCCATGTGGCTGTGATTGATGCCATTTGGATGTCAATCTGCACTTTAATGCTTATCCAGGCATTCATACGCTTGGTAATCATTAGTGATGAGCGGGAGGTGCCATATTCGATTTTCGCGATATTTCGCGAATATTCGAATGAATATTCGTGTTATATTCGTCGAAATCGAATATTCGTAATTATTCCAATTATCGCGAATAATATGCGATTTATTTTTCGCGTATTGCGATTATTTATCTTGATAGTATAAGGCAACGTTCCTATGCTAATTGACTATGGCTAGGCTAATATGTGTATTTTACGAAATTTCGTGATATTGATCTAACTTCGTCTCTTAGAATATTACGAATATTCTAAAAGAAGAAGTTAGAGCAATATTACGAAATTTCGTAAAATACACATATAGATTGTAATTTAGCTAATATAGTGCTATAATCCCTTTTTTTTCCTCTAATTTTTTTTTGCCTCTTCTGAACTTAAGTTTTGTAAAATATGTACACTATTAAAAAATATTACTATAGCAGTATATTAGCTTAAATACAATCTATGTGTATTTTACGAAATTTCGTAATATTGCTCTAACTTCGTCTTTTAGAATATTACGAATATTCTAAAAGACGAAGTTAGAGCAATATTAAGAACATTTGCAAAAGTCGAAATTGCGATGCGAGTAATATAACACGAAATAATCGCATGAAGATTTCAACTTAGCACTGCTATATTCCATATTCTAGCCTAGTATGGGTGCCACCCAAGACAATATATATCTATATATATATATATATTGTGAGGCAGTGACATGCCTCATGGTTGTTAGGGGAGATATATGGCAGGATTTGCTGTGTCTTCCCCTAGAATCGCCAGGTCTGAAGAAAGACCAGGTGCAGTAATCACCTGGGGATAAAGGAATCCTCAGAGTGAGAGGGGGAGGGGGACTTGCACACAGAAGGCTGGAGTGGCTCTGTGTGGTCTGAGCCAGGAGGGCTGAGAGACCACTATCCCCCAAGAGACCCTGGTGTGGGAGCAGCCTGGAGGCTGCTGGAGAAAGGGCTGGGAAAGCCGCATCTCATCACGGGTGTGAATTGTGTTACGCTTTAGGTGAGTCATGGAAACCTAGGTGTTTAGATAGGGCCCAGACGGGCAAGGTATTTTATTTTGGCTTTGTGTGTTTTTCTTTATGCCGTGTGCCACAATAAAGCACAGTTTGGCCCCTAAATCCTGGTGTCTGTGAAGAAATGTGTGATTGCAACCACCGGAAAAGAGCTAATCCCCCACAATATATATATATATATATATATATATATATATATATATATTTAGTTGATATATGTATTTGAGAATTTCCACATATATTTTTAAGATAATTTATCAAAAGTTACATTTTAGCGACCACAGATATTATAGTTACACAAAACCTGCTGGGACCAAGAGACTAAAGCTGTATACTGCTTGGATGAAAGTTACCTCAAGTAAAGAAATGTTTGAACTTCATCTAAAGGTCTGGACATCATTTCTTCTGCAAAATTCCTCTATTACTCCTACTATCACTACACTCAAATTTATTGCAAGTGAGCCAAGAGCCAGGAGTCCAGCCGTACCCAGGGGTAGGAGATACCGTGACACAACTACCACAAAACTATAGAGACATTATAGGCCATTACACCGCTCTGGCATTCCTAATCTGGGATGTGTATTATAACATCTTGGAAGGGCCCTGGGATAGTACCCTGCGCACGCTACAATTGGCGTCATGACAAATACAGAACATTATCCCCCCGTACAGAATATTATCCTCCCCGCACCTGGCCACTGCACCAGTAGGTTCATGTTTTGTTTTTTTTAATTCTGGAAATGTACCTAGATTTTTACTTGCCAATTTTGACTGCACATTAAATAAAACAATCATTTTTGCAATTAATCAACTCATAAAACATATGGTACTTCTTGAAAAATCACAGCATATGACAGAGTGGCAACTTGATAGTCGCAGTTTAGAGCTTTGCTTATAAATAGTCAATCATATTACTGTAAAAAAGACCTGTCAGACATAAAATACTGCAATACTACTGGATCACGTTTTTTTTAAACTGTTCAGATGTTGCTATTACCCTTGAAAATGGAGTGTATCCTTGCACAATTTACTCTTTGGCCATCAGTTAACATATTCTTCATAAGTTCCCCATATCTTATTCCAATTCTCTGGCAGCAGCTCATCTTCCATGAGAACAAAACTTGTTGCAACAGACTTGTCAGAGAAGTTGTTGGTGCTACATAAGCAAGTAAAATAAAAATAAAAAATGAAAGATTTGGCTGTTCTTCAAATCACTTGAATACATATCTTCTCATAAGTTTCATTGCTAATAAAGCTGAGAAACTGATTTGGTTCCTTGTACAGACATTGCCCTAATGATGCAGAATGTTACAGTTTAAGGTCATTGCAAAAAGAAAAATCTAAATTTATTTATATGTGCTGCCTGTGATACAGACGGTGACATTTCAGGGCAAGAAATCATGGAATAGCCAATTATCTTGTTTACAATCAACTTAGTTATCATTCTTAGTTACAAGCAGTATCACAAAGTAAATATACCAAATAATACTTGGCTCTTTTTTTTTAACCATTTGCAGTACACTAGAAAATAAAACAGTATAGCCATATACATAATAGGGGATATTTTTCAAGAATGGCGTACCCATACACCAGTCTTGATCTCCCTGCACTGGTGTCAGATGTGCCTAATTTATTAAGAGGCAGATGATCCTTAATAAATTCAGCACATCTCTGCCCTGCTGTGCGCAGGAGACTTTATGTCAGCTATAATTTACAGCAGTTTCTAGCGTGAGCTATAGTAATCCAATGAGCCATGCAAAGCCTTGCCTCTTTCGTTAAACCCTATACCCTAAGCCTAAAAATTAGCAAACTATGGTGCAGATATGGAGTGTTCCATATTGTGCAACTTTTTTATGCCAAAATAGTGGTGTAAAAGGCATAGTAAATATCCATCAATAATTCCTTCTCTGTTTAGAAACGTTTAGATGTCATATTAGTAGTGTTTCATAACTAGGCTTGTTAAAGGGGTATCAATAAATGGTATGTTATTAATGTTTGCACAGAGAAAAGTCATAAAATGTTCTAAAATATTCACCATTTTCAATATCTTCCAGCTTCCAGATCTCAGCTTGCTGTCATAGAACACATTGTTTATGCCTCATGATAAAAATAACTTTAAAAACCAAGGACAAAAATTCCAGCTTCACTGGAAAAGCATAACCTCCTTCTTCTTTCCTGAATAATAAAATACTCAGCAATCCTGGCATGAGCACAAAAATATTGATGCATTTTTATCACATACATGACCTTAATCATAACAGTAACGTAATGTGAATTTAAAAGATTTGAGAATTAATAAACTTACCCAGGATAAGTGAATACAAATATTGTGTTTAAATATATGATAACTAGTGATGGGCAGGCGCAATATTTTAGATATGTTGTGACTATTCGGGCAAATATTCATCATAAATTAGCAAATTCGAGAATTTGCTATTATTTTTTTGATTGCAAAAATCGTCAATGTAATATGCGCATATTGCGCCCGCAATACAGGCATGGGTCACTTTTGCTAAATTTTTTAAGCTGCTAGAAGTTTCCTGAGATTGGAGAAAATGGTTGACATGGCAGAACATTACAATAGATTTATATGCAGATAGAGTGCTCAAATATATTCACGATTGCACAAATCGGCAATTAACGATGCGGATATTGTGGTGCAATATGTGCAACTTCACAGTTTAGCAGGTCTGACTACATATTAGTGGTTGGTGCAATAAGTATTGTTGTGAACTTGTGACATCACAGCACTATGTCTGTAGCATGTATGTATGGACATCAGAACATATAACACTACCTAACACCCTGCACTATATCACTATCTAACCTACACTGACTATCTCCCACTAACTATCTGTATTATATACAGTATATAAGCTACTATCTAATATAATGATATAGCAAAGCACAGAGCACAGCAATGACACTGCTATCTCTCTCAGAACTGCAAAAAAACAGCAGAAAATGGCTGCTGGGGAGGTTCTTATATAGTAAGGGGTAGGCAACTTTCCTATTGGTTCTAAGGTATGTTGCTAAGTTCAGAAAAAGGCATTGCAGTCTTTTCATTGGCCCAAAAGTAAGAATCAGGGAGGGATCATGGGATCAGATGAAAAAAATCTAGAATACTCACGAATAAGAATATATAGCACTATATTCAAAATTTTCACGAATTCTAGAAGTGGCGATATTCGAGATAAAAATTTGCGATTCAAATATTCACACCCAACACTAATGATAACACAAACAAATCACATACAGAATAATAAAAAGTAAATAAACATCACTAGCCTAAATATGGCGTAGGGTTCTGGTCGATCATGCTATAACACATGGCTGTATACCAAGTTATAACACATTACATTGTACAAGAGATAGGGATAAAACGCCTGGTTGAATCCCAATAATTGTTAGTGCAGACCACAGCAGTTCCCATCCGCCCATCCAGAGTTGGCGGGCTAGCAGTTCCGACCAGCCAGCGGTTAGCCGTTGGGCAAGTGGGTTATCCAGCGTCATCAACTTTTTATGCTCGACCATTTGGGCCACGGAAGCATGCCTCCTGTCAGATGAAAGTGGTGACGGCATGGTGGAAGGTAGCGTGGAGGACAAATGAGAGGAGAGAGGAGAAAGAGAAGAGGCAGGACATTTGGGCTTGTGGACACAGAGGCTTTCTGCAGCCTGATGGCAGTGGCCTTCCCTTGTTACTCAGTCCGCAGCCAGCACTATTTTTTCTGGTGTGCCATCCCCCACCTTACACCAGTATATGTCCCGTAACATCACCGGTGCCCTGACCAGCGCAGTTATTGGAAAGGTCCACTTAACGACTGACACATGGACAAGTGCTTTTGGCCAGGGACGCTACAGTTCCCTGAAGGCACACTGGGTAAACGTTGTGGAGGCCGGGAGTGAGTCATACCCTGGGATGGCACAGGTGTTACCGAAGCCAAGGATTGCGGGCCCTACTTCCATCAGGATTTCAGCCACCACCTACATTAGTGGCTGCACCCCCCTTCTCCTCTTCCACCACCTCCTCCACTTCCACTTCTGAATTCTCATCTTGCTGCACCAGTCAGCCATCATTCAGTAGATGGAAGCAGTGTAGCACTGTAGTGGGGAAGCGGCAACAGGCCGTGCTAAAGCTAATTTGCTTAGGTGACAAACAGCACACCTCCGAAGAGCTGTGGAAGGGTATAAGGGACTAGACTGAGCTATGGCTCTCATCACTCAACCTACAACCAGGCATGGTTGTGTCTGATAAAGACCGTAACTTGGAGGCGGCTTTGGAGCTCAGCAAGCTCACACACATACCATGCCTAGCCCACGAGTTCAACTTAGTGGTTCAGCGGTTTCTCAAAACCTACTCCAATTTGCCTGAGCTACTGGTGAAGGTGAGCTGCATGTGTGCCCATTTCCGAAAGTCATCTACAGCTGCCACCATTCTGGCAACGCTGCAGCAGCGCTGGCAATTGCCAGCTCACTGACTGTTGTGTGACGTGAGCATGCTCTGGAACTCCACATTCCAAATGTTAGCCAGGCTGCGTGAGCAGCAGAGGGCAGTAGTGGAATACCAGCTGCAACATGGTCGTCGCCTTTCCAGTCAGCTTCCGCTCTTCGCAAGCGACGAGTGGGCACGGATGTTTGCATGTGGAAGAGGTGGAAATGGGGGAAGACAGTACACATGGTGATAGCCAGACCACCTTCAGTTCATCTTATCAGCGCAAATTAGATGGTGAGGAGGAGGAGGAGGAGCAGGAGAACGTTGCCTCCTCTAGAGAGGGGAGAACCCACAGCAGTTTTTTTCCATCTGTTCAACTTGGATCATCTGAAGAGGAGGAAGAGGATGAGGAGATTGAGAGTAAACCTCCTGATGAGGACAACAAAGTCTTGTCTGTTGGGACTCTGGCACTCATGGCTGACTTTATGTTATGCTGCTTTTCCCATAACCCTCTCGTTATATGCATTTTGGCCAGCACCGATTATTGGTTGTTCACCCTTCTCGACCCCCGCTACAAAGAGAACTTCTCATCTCTCATTCCTGTGGTGGAGAAGACTAGAAAATTTATGCAATACCAGAAGGTCCTTGAGGAAAAATTGCTCCAAAAGCTGACTTTGCTGGAGGCAGAGTACGTAGTTCCTTGGGCAACTGAGGAGTGAGACGAGAGGAACACACAGCAGTTCCAACAGAGGCAGGGCAACACTCTCCAAGGCCTGGGACAGTTTCATGACACCCTGCCAGCAGTCTCTGTGGTTTGGGATCTGAAGATATGCGCTGTGCAAAAGGGCTGAGAGCCGCATGCTGGAAATCAGACTCCTAAAGCCTGCTGGGGACCGCTGATAAAAAACTGCTAACAAGGTTTGTGTTCTTTGGACTTTCCATGGTGTGAACAAGACTGCCATCTGTTATTTTGTTTTGCCTCCTGTGTGAATTAACACTGAACTATTTAAGTTAAATACTTTTTGATTGCCTCTATACTGTGTCCGCTAACCTGCCTACCAGAGCAAATCCCCACATATATTATATACAGGTTGTATCGGAGTGCCACTTCCTTGTAATTTTTGGCAGAACTTGCACTTTATATACAAGTAAATTTGCAGGAAAGAATGTTTCCTAACAATTTTAACTCTAAAATCGATTTTATCTTCGGTTTTGTGCGTATTATTGTCAGTCTGTAAAAGTGGTGTACTACTCGGACAACATCGTTCCCAGCAGCAACCTGGGAATCCAATATGCATCCAGACATCCTCCCCATGGTGTTTCTGTACCGCTTCAGTGTTGTTTCCATCAATTTCTGACCTTTTCCTGTGAACCAGACAATCTCCCCTCTTCAGAGCAAGGGGTGCCTGATTTAATGCTCTGGTTCTCTCAATGACTTCCATTGTGCTCGGGTGCTCGGTAGACCACCCCTAGCATCTCAAAGTGTTCTACTCGAGCACCCGAGCACTTTGGTGCTCGATCAAACCTAATCAAGATCAAGGTGCCATCAAACCTTAAATACAATGGGCCAGATTTTTTTTATGACTCTGACAGCTCACTCCACTTTAACATATGGCTAAAGTCAGTTTTAGCCAAGTCAGATTTATGATCGGCCCTTTAAGACTGTACTAAATGTGGTTTGACGGTAGCAGTTTATCCGTCAGTAAGCAGCTTTACAAAAGTCGCACATCTTTACGAAAAAGTCGCAGGTTTTTATGAAAAAGTCGCATGTTATATTACAAAGTCTCATAAGATAAGCATGGTCCTCACTGGAGTGAAATTGCGACTTTTTTGCGACTTTTTAAATAGTCCCAATAGTAAATCTGTCTAGAGATTAATTTACATAAGAAAACACGCCCACTTTCAGAAAACTGGCGAGCATAGTACAGAGCAGAAAAAAGTCGCAAATTTGTGCGCCGTTTTAGCGTTTGGGACTTTTTCACTCAATTATTCTGACCTGAGCTAATGATAAATCTGGCCCAATGTGTTTTAATCCAAGCTATCTAAGCACTGGATGGTTTGTCATGGAAAATTATTATATTTTCTATTTCATATACAGAAGATATGATTATTTTTCATTAAACCATCCTTTATTTCAATCTCAATTAAATCTACATAATATACTAAGTAGTTTCATTTTGGGCTCACAGTCAATGAGAAGTATACAGTATAGTAAAAAGTATCCAGCTGTTTACATGGTATACCTGTTTTTGTTGTTATAAATACTGTTCTGCTTTTAACCTTAATCACATGCTGTTTTTTACTTCCAAAGAAAGGTACAACAGAAAACACTATTTCTGCAAGCACAAGATGTGAATGCTAATCAGGTTATCTAGAATATCTTACTGTGTACCATACAGATGCAGATGATAACTTGTAAGCTCAGCTAAAAAATTTCACACCTTTATGTTTGTCTTAAGAAATTTTTCATTTTTCATGCTGCACTTGATGAATTGTGCAGCTGGTACAAGCAGAACAGCACTTCAGATAGCATAATATGTAAACCTCAATAATATCAGACAAGCTGAAAGTGCATAAAATATACAACAATTTTGAGCAGAGATTTGTTTTCAAATATGCCATTTGAGAATAGGCAAATGAAATTACAGTTTGCCTGGGGAGGAGTAAACAGTTGTTATATTTTTAAATACACAGTCATCAAGCATCATTTTACTTTAATGGTGAATCTAAATATCTATCATGAGTGAATCGATTCTAAATTAATTGAATCAAAATGTATCAAAACTTGTCCTCCAAATGAAGCCAAAGTACAGAAGGCAATTGGGGAGGAGAAAAACTGTTGCTTTGTTTTTAAACACACAATATGAGGCATTTTTTTTTTTTTTTTATATTTTTTTGTAATGAGAAGGAATCAGCTAGCAGTCCAACTGAGATCTAGAAAATAATTATATGTGCTCGCTAATGATTTTATAATCCTCATACAGTAGTTGCACTGCAAATTTGTTTCTAAAAAGCTGTTGCAAAGTTTCTTACATTTGCTTAACTTTTGCCGTGTCACGTTCAGAGTATGGTTTTGCTGCAAACTATGTCCAAATTAGAATTGAGCGCGAATATTTGAATTACGCATTTTTATCGTGAATATCGGCACTTCAAGAATTTGCAAATATTTTGAATATAGTGCTATATATTCGTTTTTCAAATATTCGTAATTTTTTCCATCTGAACACATGATTCCTCCCTGCTTCTTGCTTGTGGGCCAATGAGTCATTGGCCCACAAGCAACTTAAGCAGGGAGGAATCATGACTTCAGATGGAAAAAAATGCCGAATAGTCTAAAAAACAAATATATAGCACTATAAATATAGTGCTATTTATTAGTTTTTTTGAATATTTGTCATTTTTTAAGCAACTTAAGCAGGGAAGAATCATAACTTCAGATGGAAAAAAAACACAAATATTCAAATAAACTAATATACTGTAATAACACTACAGTATAGCAAATATAGTGCTATATATTAGTTTTTTAGAATATTCGTTATTTTTCATCATACATCTGAAGTGAACAGTACACATGATTCCTCCCTGCTTAGGGTGTCTGGTTCCCAAAAAAACTGTTCTTATCTGTCTGGGATCCCTAGGATATCAGTCCGCTCCAGTCAGTGCCCGTTGCCGTGCGCCTCGGAGTTAGAATATACCATCGGATCTGAGTTTTCACAATCTCACAACAGCGAATAGTCTTGTCATAAGACTATGCGACCAATGGAGGGCGCTGTTCATGAGTATTGTTGGTGGCAACTAAGAATAAATGAGCAAATCTATATATATATTTTTTTTTTTACGCCATTCACCATAGGGGATAATTTACATGATATTTATGTAGTCAGGGTCATTACGGTCGTGGCAATACCAAACATATGAGGAAAATTTCTTTTTCAATGGGAAAAAAAGCATATTTTTTTTATGGGTTTGAGTATGAGTTTTTTTTAAACTTTTTTTACCACTTAATAGTCCCACAAGGTGACTATAACAGGCAGCTTTTTGATTGCTTTTATATAGTGCATTGCATTTTAATGGCAATGCTATTTTGACATTGACCAGAAGGCTGCGCCAGAGAGGTGCAGCCTGCTGGAAATTACTAAGGAATGGTCTGGGGCCTACATCAGACCCCTGCCAGCCTTAACACATATAGGCAACCCGCAATTGCATTTGCGGCGTGCTGATGGGAGACAGAGGGAGTCAGCTCCCTCTGTCAGCACTTTACATGCGGCGGGCACCATTGCCCGTGGAGTGAATACAGTGGAGAAAAACATATTCACTGGATTTGCTTTCTCCTCATCGCTCTCTGCAACTTACCCCTCATTGCTCTGTAGCGGGCCGACACCTTCAGATTTATACTTTTACTATTTATATAATTGAAGAACATTTTAGGGTTAGTTTTGCTCTCTTTGGCAATTAATCTCTCGGTCTCTAGTTTGGCGGCTTTTATTTGTTTTTTACATATTCTATTTTTTATTTTTCCTTATAGGTTTCCAGTGCTTCCGTACTACCCTCCTGTTTTAGTGATTTAAATGCTTTCTTTTTGTTATTTATTGCTTTCTTTACAGTTCTATTTATCCACATTGGTTTCTTCTTGTTCTTTAACCCTTTATTCCTATAAGGTATGTACCTCATTTTGTGGGGTATTTTTATTTTTGAGGACTTTGTCCCAGTTAGTTATGCCTATGGCCTCTCTTAGTTGGCAAAATATAGCATTTTTAAAGTTGGCTATTTTTGTTCCTCCCTGTAGAAACGCTGTTTTGAAGGATAATTGGAAGGTTATTACTTTATGGTCACTATTTCCCAGGCGTTCACCTGCACATCTGTTGTTCTGTCAGGTCTATTGGTTAATACTAAGTCCAGTAAGGCTTAGTATGCAGACTGATTCTCTGCTGACATGAAGCCAGATCCTCTGTTATGGGACCTCTCTCCTCTGCCTGTGTGCTGGGCCTAAATATATGCCAATGGACTGTTGCAGTGGTGGCTGACGTGAAGCCTGATTCTCTGCTATGACATGCAGACTGATTCTCTGCTGACATGAAGCCAGATTGTCTGTTACCGGCCCTCTCTCCTCTGCCTGGGTGCTGGGCCTAAATATCTGACAATGGACTGTTGCATTGGTGGCTGACGTGAAGCCTCATTCTCTGCTATGACATGCAGACTAATTCTCTGCTAACATGAAGCCAGATTCTCTGTTACGGGACCTCTCTCCTCTGCCTGGGTGCTGGGCCTAAATTTATAAAAATGGACTGTTGCAGTGGTGGGTGACGTGAAGCCTGATTCTCTGCTATGACATGAAGACTGATTCTCTGCTGACATGAAGCCAGATTGTCTGTTACAGGACCTCTCTCCTCTGCCTGGGTGCCGGGGCCTAAATATCTGAGAATGGACTGTTCCAGTGGTGGGTGACGGGAAGCCAGATTCTCTGCTATGGGACCTCTCTCCAATTGATTTTGGTTAATTTTTATTTATTTAATTTTAATTTTAATTCAGTTCCCTATCCACATTTGTTTGCAGGGGATTTACCTACATGTTGCTGCCTTTTGCAGCCCTCTAGCCCTTTCCTGGGCTGTTTTACAGCCGTTTTAGTGCCGAAAAGTTCGGGTCCCCATTGACTTCAATGGGGTTCGGGTTCGGGACGAAGTTCGGATCGGGTTCGGATCCCGAACCCGAACATTTCCGGGAAGTTCGGCCGAACTTCTCGAACCCGAACATCCAGGTGTTCGCTCAACTCTAAAAGGCAGTATTTCGAAAAATACTACCTTTGAGGTCATTGCCCTAAACTTTTGACCTAAATCCCTAAAATCATTTTTAAGGACTCTCCACCTTCCTCTAACTTTGTTATTGGTTCAGATATGGACCATGACCACTGGATCTTCTCCAGCCCCTCCCAGTAATCTCTCAACCCGATACGCGATGTGTCGAACTCTAGTGCTAGGAGGACAACACACTGTTCGGCGATCACGGTCTTTGTGACAGATTGCCCTATCTGTACCTTTAATAAATGAGTCTCCCACTACCAGCACCTGTCTGCCCAGCCCTGCACTCCTGGTCCCCTGCTTACTGGAGCTGACATTCCCCTGACTGGCAGAGGAAGTGTCTGGCTGCAGCACTGCTGTCCTTGAACCAACATCCCCCTCATCTGCCAACCTTGCAAACTTGTTGGGGTGTGTCAGATCAGGGCTAGCCTCCCTGGCACTCTTCCATCAACCCCGCTTTATAACTGTTACCCAGCTAGCTACCTCAATTTCCTCAGCCTCCTCACTTTCTCCATCCCCCTCATCTACTCCATAGAGTGCTTGCTCAGTGAGCAGCAAACTCATTTCCAAATTGTTAACGCCTCTCAGTGTTGAAACTCGCCCGTTTGGATACTCAATTTGCGATTCCAAATGGGTAATTTGCTCACATTGTTTTATTCCTATTGCAGGGAAAGAGATGTGGAGCTTAAAAGGAAGTTCCAAATGAGCCAAAGAGAGAATCCTAGAGTTATGAGCCAGCCTCCCCGGTCTTGCACTAGGCATAACACAGAGTTCTTGCTTTGTCAGGAGTGATCCTATGTGAATGTTCCATAGCAAGTATAAAAAAGTTCATTTTTTAAAAAGGTAAAAGGTAAGTGACTAAGTAGGTGTTCTCTAAAAGTAAGTGAAATTGTAACATAAAATTATCTCAATAATTCTGAAATGATTGTTAATTGAAGGTCTTTTATCTATTATATAGACATATGTATGTGTGCATTATGTATTGTTAATACACAATATAAATTGTATTACCATAAGTAAGAATTAAAAGCAGAAAAAATAATGACTCACCTGGTAAAAGTTCTATTCAGATTAAAATATTAAACCATTTAAATAATTTATATTTCTTTTCAAAGCCCTACAAATGTGCTCTCCTGTATTTTCTCTTAGAAATATACATGTAAAATATACAATGACTTTAAATTCATGCTGTGTATCTAGGATATTTTACATATTTTAGAGGTGGCAGAAAAGTAGTAATTGTGTAGTGTGTTTGAAATGATATCATTACAATGTCTGCACTTACAAAGGAGTTGTACGTGCGGTTCACTTTTTCATAAAACACTTGAAAGGATAAAAAGCTATTTGTAGAATTTGTGCTGAAATTGGAGAAATTGTCAAAGTTAAAAATCAATATTTCAAATAAAACATGTTTATATATTTTGTAAAATTCTCTACTACAAAGAAGTACTACAAATAGTGCTACTAATGATGTCACATAGTTGGGGATATACAGTAAAACAAATTTGTCACATTGAAAATGTAATAATCTAGGTAGCATGATATAGAGCAGGAAGAGCTGAGTAAACTGATTTAGAAAAGATTCAGCAAAATATTTAAGTTGTTCTTTGAATTCTTTACTCATTCTGGGCTCAATATGTGCAGAATTATTGTATAGTATTTATGATATATATATTGTGGGGTTTCGCTCTGGTAGATAGGTTAAGCGGGCGCAGTACAGAGGCAAAATACAAGTTCTTAACTTAAAACATCAGTATTTATTCACACTTGAGGCAATTGCACAAAACATCATGTTTCTTTGCAGTCAGGGTCGGCGCCACCACCCGACAAACCCGGAAAAAGTGCCGGGACCCCCTGCTCCTGGGGGGGCCCACTGTGCCCGCTCACTCCTGCAGCTGTGCCCTGCCTGTTTTAAATTCTAGGGCAGCTTACCCCAGCAATGCAGACAATTTTTCGCCATGTGCACTGCTGGGGTAAGCGGCTCCAGAACTCAGAACAGGGTAGATGGAGTTTTGGTAGATGATCGATCCTATGCTAGAATGTAGTTGTTAGAAGGAGGTCTGTGACATCACTGGTCACTTGCTCCTTCATGGTCACATGACAAACCCTGACGGCAGCAGCAGCTTGTTGAAGGAGGAGGGGCTGTGTGTGCCTGCAAGATGCAGAGTGAGGTAGGATGTGCTGCTGGAGAACATAGAACTTCGTGAGGGGAAGCATATGGAGCTCATATATGAGTGGCAGGTGGAGCACTCAGGGGCAGTGGGGTTCAAGTGGAGTGGAATCTGGTGCAATTAAGGGGTTTATCATACAGCAAACAATAGTAACAGTCCAGCTCACCTGTATCAGTAATTTGGAAGGTGCACGGATGGGAAGAGACCCAGACTTATATACTTAAAAGGAAAAAATCCAGCACCTCGGGCTCATGTTAGATTTTAAACTTGTTTGGTACATTTCAATTTCTGCTAGCACTTTTGATTGTAACACCTGGGATGGCTTGCACCGCCCAGCTAGTTTAAGGGGGGAGGGATTTTCTATGTTCACTCCTATACAGTGGGATGCGAAAGTTTGGGCAACCTTGTTAATCGTCATGATTTTCCTGTATAAATCGTTGGTTGTTACGATAAAAAATGTCAGTTAAATATATCATATAGGAGACACACACAGTGATATCTGAGAAGTGAAATTAAGTTTATTGGATTTACAGAAAGTGTGCTATAATTGTTTAAACAAAATTAGGCAGATGCATAAATTTGGGCACTGTTGTCATTTTATTGATTCCAAAACCTTTAGAACTAATTATTGGAACTCAAATTGGCTTGGTAAGCTCAGTGACTCCTGACTTACATACACAGGTGAATCCAATTATGAGAAAGAGTATTTAAGGGGGTCAATTGTAAGTTTCCCTCCTCTTTTAATTTTCTCTGAAGAGTAGCAACATGGGGGTCTCAAAACAACTCTCAAATGACCTGAAGACAAAGATTGTTCACCATCATGGCTTAGGGGAAGGATACAGAAAGCGGTCTCAGAGATTTCCGCTGTCTGTTTCCACAGTTCGGAACATATTGAGGAAATGGAAGACCACAGGCTCAGTTCAAGTTAAGGCTCGAAGTGGCAGACCAAGAAAAATCTCGGATAGACAGAAGCGACGAATGGTGAGAACAGTCAGAGTCAACCCACAGAGCAGCACCAAAGACCTACAACATCATCTTGCTGCAGATGGAGTCACTGTGCATCGTTCAACCATTCGGCGCACTTTACACAAGGAGATGCTGTATGCGAGAGTGATGCAGAGGAAGCCTTTTCTCCGCCCACAGCACAAAAAGTGCCGCTTAAGGTGGGCTAAAGCACATTTGGACAAGACAGCTTCATTTTGGAATAAGGTGCTGTGGACTGATGAAACTAAATTTTGGTATTTGGCCATAACAAGGGGTGTTATGCATGGAGGAAAAAGAACACAGCATTCCAAGAAAAACACCTGCTACCTACAGTAAAATATGGTGGTGGTTCCATCATGCTGTGGGGCTGTGTGGCCAGTGCAGGGACTGGGAATCTTGTCTAAGTTGAGGGACGTATGGATTCCACTCAGTATCAGCAGATTCTAGGGACCAATGTCCAGGAATCAGTGACAAAGCTGAAGCTGCGCCGCGGCTGGATCTTTCAACCAGACAACGACCCTAAACACTGCTCAAAATCCACGACATGTATGCAGAGGAACAAGTACAACGTTCTGGAATGGCCATCTCAGTCCCCAGACCTGAATATAATTGAAAATCTGTGGTGTGACTTAGCGAGCTGTCCATGCTCGGAAGCCATCAAACCTGAATGAACTAAAGATGCTTTGTAAAGAGGAATGGTCCAAAATACCTTCAACCAGAAACCAGACTCTCATTGGAACCTACAGGAAGCGTTTAGAGGCTGTAATTTCTGCAAAATGAGGATCTACTAAATATTTATTTCATTTTTTTTTGTGGCGCCCAAATTTATGCACCTGCCAAATTTTGTTTAAACAATTATAGCACACTTTCTGTAAATCCAATAAACTTCATTTCACTTCTCAAATATCACTGTGTGTGTCTCCTATATGATATATTTAACTGACATTTTTTATCGTAACAACCAATGATTTATACAGGAAAATCATGACGATTAACAAGGTTGCCCAAACTTTCGCATCCCACTGTATATACTTCTTTAGAAATTTATTATGAAGGTCATGATTAAGAACCATCTGGTATGAAACGCGTAGACCGTATTGGGGCTTGCACCTTGAGGATTTTTTACCGCTGTATATTTGGTTTTGTGGAATAAATCATCGTTAAGCACGAAAAATCGAGGTGCTGCATTTTTTCCTTTCAAGTTTATCATACAGATCTGAGTGTATTCTGAGGGCCATGATGTGTGTGTCTGTCTGTCCCTGTGTGTGTGTGTGTGTGTGTGTGTGTGTGTGTGTTAGTCTGTCTGTCCCTGTTTGTGTGCCCCTCCCTGTGTGTGTGCCCCTTTCTGTGTCTATGGCCTCATGCACACCGGCCGTGTGCATCACGGATGCGGACCCATTCACTTGAATGGGTCCACAATCGCTCAATGGGAAGCACTACTGAGTGCTTCCGTAGTGTTTTCTGTCCATGCCTCCGCACCGCAGAAAAATAGAACATGTTCTATGTTTTGTGCGGAGCGGAAGGATCATGGACCCATTCAGGTTGAATGGGTCTCAATCTGTCCCGGCCGCCGCACAGACGTTGCCAGTGCATTGGGGACCACAAATTGTGGTCCCCAATGCACGGAACCGACGCATAACGGCAGTGTGCATGAGGCCTGAGGTATTGCTTAGACTCCATCTCACAGTCTAGCCAGTGCCTAATGGGTTACGGTTTAGACCACCTTTTGGTACATGTTTATAATTCCCTTTTAAACCTCAGTCCATGTCCCCTCAGTACTGGGTATCAGTGGGAGTCATATTATAAGGTAACAAAAGGTTGGAGCATAACTAAAGGTGGAATTCCCTTTTAATGCCCCCTTAAGGTGGCCACACATTAGATAGAAGTTGGTTGATGATCGCACAGGTGTTTGTCCCCGTGTGTGTGTGTGTGTGTGTGTCTGTAGCCGTGTGTGTGCCTGTCCCTGTGTGTGTGTCTGTCCCTGTGTGTGTCTGTCCCTGTGTGTGTGTGTGTGTGTCTGTCCCTGTGTGTGTATGTCTGTCCCTGTGTGTGTGTCTGTTTGTCCCTGTGTGTGTGTCTGTCTGTCCCTGTGTGTGTGTGTGTCTGTCCCTGTGTGTGTGTGTGTGTGTCTGTCCCTGTGTGTGTGTGTGTCTGTCCCCGTGTGTGTGTCTGTAGCCGTGTGTGTGTCTGTTCCTGTGTGTGTGTCTGTCCCTGTGTGTCTCTGTCCCTGTGTGTGTGTGTCTGTCCCTGTGTGTGTATGTCTGTCCCTGTGTGTGTGTCTGTCTGTCCCTGTGTGTGTGTCTGTCTGTCCTTGTGTGTGTGTGTCTGTGTGTGTGTGTCTGTCCCTGTGTGTGTGTCTGTCCCTGTGTGTGTGTGTGTGTGTGTCTGTCCCTGTGTGTGTGTGTGTCTGTCCCTGTGTGTGTGTGTGTGTGTGTGTCTGTCCCTGTGTGTGTGTCTGTCCCTGTGTGTGAGTGTATCTCCCTGTGTGTGTGTGTGTGTGTCTGTCCCTGTGTGTGTGTGTGTGTGTGTGTGTCTGTCCCTGTGCGTCTGTCACCATCACCATGCCCACAGTGTTCCCTTTGTCTTGACACAGCTGCATCAGGACATTCTGTGCGGGGCAAGATGAAGATGGAAGAGGAGGCAGCACTGCCAGAATAGAGTCCGTGGTAGAGGCACAGGGAGGCAAACTAAGGATGCAGGTAACACAAATACATGATCTACACTAGTGTTATCTGTGGTTTACATAGGACTGCAGGTAACACTATCACATTATCAGCACTAGTGTTATCTGTAGTTGTACATAGGACTGCAGGTAACACTAGTACAGTTGCAAGAAAAAGTATGTGAACTCTTTGGAGTTATGTGATCTGATCCTAATCTAAGTCACAACAATAGACAATCACAGTCTGCTTGAACTAATAACACACAAATAATTAAATGTTACCATGTTTTTATTGAACACAACATGTAAACATTCACAGTACAGGTGGAAAAAGTATGTGAACCCTTGGATTTAATAACTGGTTGAACCTCCTTTGGCAGCAATAACTTCAACCAAACGTCTCCTGTAGTTGCAGATCAGACGTGCACAACGGTCAGGAGTAATTCTTGACCATTCCTCTTTACAGAACTGTTTCAGTTCAGCAATATTAGTGGGGTGTCTGGTGTGAATGGCTTTCTTGAGGTCATGCCACAGCATCTCAATCGGGTTGAGGTCAGGACTCTGATTGGGCCACTCCATTTTCTTCTGTTTAAGCCATTCTATTGTTGATTTACTTCTATGCTTTGGGTCGTTGTCCTGTTGCAACACCCATCTTCTGTTGAGCTTCAGCTGGTGGACAGGTGGCCTTAAGTTCTCCTGCAAAATGTCTTCATAAACTTGGGAATTAATTTTACCTTCGATGATAGCTATCCGTCCAGGCCCTGATGCAGCAAAGCAGCCCCATACCATGATGTCCCCACCACCATACTTCATATGTCATTAGTCTAGGGGTTCACATACTTTTTACACCTGCACTGTGAATGTTTACATGGTGTGTTCAATAAAAGCATGGTAACATTTAATTATTTGTGTATTATTAGTTTAAGCAGACTGTGATTGTCTATTGTTGTGATTTAGATGAAGATCAGATCACATTTTATGACCAATTTGTGCAGAAATCCATATTATTCCAAAGGGTTTACATACTTTTTCTTGCAACTGTACATTTTCTGTACTCAGATAGCCATGACTGTGTTATCTATGCTGTTACATAGGACTGCAGGTGATATCTTATGTATTATCTGTACTCAGAGAGTTACCACTGTGTAAGGGGGCCCACTGAGACTTTTTTGTCCAAGGGCCCACATGATCCTGGAGCCGGCCCTGTTTGCAGTCTTGGTGTTAGTTCACACACAATGGAAAGTTCATATAACACAAGTCACCTTGCTGGAAGTTCTGCTTCCAGTAGTCCCTAGCAGGCTTTAGGGGGCCTGTTTCCCCAGCGTGCGGCTCTCAGCCCTCCAGCATGGCAAAAAGCCTCAGATCCCAAAAACAGAGATCTCTCTGCTGAGCTCAGCTGCCTATTTAACCACTTCAGCTCCCCTAGCTTAAACCCCCTTAATGACCAGACTTTTTACAATTCTGCACTACACTACTTTCACAGTTTATTGCTCGGTCATACAACGTACCACCCAAATTAATCTTACCTCCTTTTCTTCTCACTAATAGAGCTTTAATTTGGTGGTATTTCATTGCTGCTGACATTTTTACTTTTTTTGATATTAATCAAAATTGACCAAAATATTTGCAAAAAAATGACATTTTTCACTTTCTGTTGTAACATTTTTCAAATAAAACTCCATTTCTATTTACATTTTTCTTTAAATTTATTGTTCTACATGTCTTTGATAAAAAAATGCAATAAGTGTATATTTATTGGTTTGGGTAAAAGTTATAGCGTTTACAAACTATGGTGCAAAAATATTTATTTACGCACTTTGACTTTCTGAGCACCTGTTATGTTTCCTGAGGTTCTACAATGCCCAGACAGTAAAAACACCCCACAAATGACCCCATTTCGGAAAGTAGACACCCTAAGGTATTCGCTGATGGGCATAGTGAGTTCATGGAAGTTTTTATTTTTTGTCACAAGTTAACGGAAATTGAATATTTCATTTTTTCTTACAAAGTCTCATATTCCACTAACTTGTGACCATGCCCCTCACGAAATACCTTGGGGTGTCTTCTTTCCAAAATGGGGTCACTTGTGGGGTATTTATACTGCCCTTGCATTTTAGGGGACCTAAAGCGTGAGAAGTAGTTTGGAATCCAAATGCGTAAAAAATGCCCTGTGAAATCCTAAAAGTACTCATTGGAATTTGGGCCCCTTTGCGCACCTAGGCTGCAAAAAAGTGTCACACATGTGGTATCGCCGTACTCAGGAGAAGTAGGGCAATGTGTTTTGGGGTGTATTTTTACATATACCCATGCTGGGTGAGAGAAATATCTCTGTAAAAGACAACTTTTCACATTTTGTTATACAAAGTTGTCATTTTACAGAGATATTTCTCTCACCCAGCATGGGTATATGTAAAAATACACCCGAAACCACATTTCCCTACTTCTCCTGAGTACGGCGATACCACATGTGTGACACTTTTTTACAGCCTAGGTGTGCAAAGGGGTCCAAATTCCAATGAGTACCTTTTAGGAGGGCATTTTTAGGCATTTGGATTCCAAACTACTTCTCACGCTTTAGGGCCCGTAAAATGCCAGGGCAGTATAAATACCCCACCTGCGACCCCATTTTGAAAAGAAGACACCCCAAGGTATTCTGTGAGGGGCATGGCGAGTTCATTGAGGATAGTTTTTTTTTTTACACAAGTTAGCGGAAAATGTTTTTTTTTTTTTTCTTACAAAGTCTCATATTCCAATAATTTGTTACAAAAAATAAAATTTTACATGAACTCTCCATGCCCTTCTTTCCAAAATGGGGTCACATGTGGGGTATTTATACTGCCCTGGCATTTTAGGGGCCCTAAAGCGTGAAAAGAAGTCTGAAATCCAAATGTCTAAAAATGCCCTCCTAAAAAGTTCTCATTGGAATTTGGGCCCCTTTGCGCACCTAGGCTGCAAAAAAGTGTCACACATGTGGTATCGCCGTACTCAGGAGAAGTAGGGCAACGTGTTTTGGGGTGTATTTTTACATATACCCATACTGTGTGTGAGAAATATCTCTGTAAATGACAACTTTTTACATTTTTTTTATACAAAGTTGTCAATTTACTGAGATATTTCTCTCACCCAGCATGGGTATATGTAAAAATACACTCCAAAACACATTTCCCTACTTCTCCTGAGTACGGAGATACCACATGTGTGACACTTTTTTGCAGCCAAGATGCGCAAAGGGACCCAAATTCCAATGAGTACATTTAGGATTTCACAGGGCATTTTTACGCATTTGGATTCCGTGAGGGGTATGGTGAGTTCATGTAAGATTTTATTTTTTGTCACAAGTTAGTGGAATATAAGACGTTGTAAGAAAAAAAAAAATAACATTTCCGCTAACTTGTGGCAAAAAAAAAATATATTCTAGCAACTCGCCATGCCCCTCAAAAGTGATCTTTATAGCGCCGCAGCGATTTTACTGTGTTTTTGCAGTGATCAGAAAAAAAAATGCTGGCACTGCGGTGGGGTGGACTGAACGCAAGTGTGCGCACAAGATCAGGCCTGATCGGGCGAACACTGCGTTTTTTGTAGAGCCTATAGAACATGTCCTATTCTTGTCCGCAATTGCGGACAAGAAAAGGCATTTTCTATATAGTTCTGGCAATGTGGAAAATGCGGAAAGCACATTGCCGGTGTCCATGTTTTGCGGATCCGTGGATCTGCGGATCCGCAAAACACATACGGACATCTGAATGGAGCCTTACAGGGGGGTGATCAATGATAGGGGGGTGATCAGGGAGTCTATATGGGGTGATCAGGGGTTAATAAGGGGTTCATAAGTGACAGGGGGGTGTAGTGTAGTGTGGTGATTGGTGCTACTTACAGAGCTGCCTGTATCCTCTGGTGGTCGATCCAAGCAAAAAGGGACCACCAGATGACCAGGTAGCAGGTATATTAGACGCTGTTAACAAAACAGCGTCTAATATACTTTTATAGGGTTAAAAAAATCGCATCCACAGCCTGCCAGCGAATGATCGCTGCTGGCAGGCTGTAGATTAACTTGTCAACCGCGCGTTCACAGTGACGCGCAGTTGACAAGTTAATCTACAGCCTGCCAGCAGCGATCATTCGCTGGCAGGCTGTGGATGCGCGTTCACGCGAAATCCCGGCTCTCGCGGGAAGACGCGCCGATGCGTCAATGAGGAATAACCCGGCTGCCCGCAGGACGCATCCCTGCGTTAGGCGGTCGGGAGAGGGTTAAGGACAGCCAGGTGCTGCCGATATTTGACCTCACTTGCCATCTGACATTTCACTTTGGTAAGAACTGACCTCCACTTACCTCCGGATTACCATAGTGCAATGACCACTAAATGAAGATTACACTGCGCACAGAAACCTGGGGAGCAACCTGCTACAAAGACCATACTAGTTTTGCCAGTGCCAATCCAGTCATGCTGTAGTTCCACTAACTGTTCTCTTGAAAAAATAATTTATCCTGTTGGGTCATTTCAATGGGTAAACATATTTTAACCCCTTCCTGCCGTGTGTTAAACTGTTATGTCCTGGCTGAATGGGCCTTAACATGAACATGAAATACCCTACTATTGCTGCATCACAATGGCACAGGCGCAGAAGCATGCTATCTGCAGGAAGTGTCAGCTGTAACATATATCTGACAGACTGTTGCAATGGATAAGATCATAGCTAGCTCTGATCCTGGTCATTTAACTACTTAGATGCTCCAGTCAATAGCTAACACAGAATCTAATGATTTTGACAGAGGCATCATTCTCAGTCTCCCCCCCCCCCCCAGTAGCACTCCGCAAAGGAATCACATATTGGCAATGCCAGGCCCCAACATTTACCATCTTTGTACACCCATTAAACTCTTCCGTTGGCAGGGTGAAAAAGGAGTCCTATCAGACTTAGACTGCATAATATGCTATGCAATACAGAACTATTGTAGTGTATTATACCAGTGTATTACACTACGTGCAGAATTATTAGGCAAATGAGTATTTTGACCACATCATCCTCTTTATGCATGTTGTCTTACTCCAAGCTGTATAGGCTCGAAAGCCTACTACCAATTAAGCATATTAGGTGATGTGCATCTCTGTAATGAGAAGGGGTGTGGTCTAATTACATCAACACGCTATATCAGGTGTGCATAATTATTAGGCAACTTCCTTTCCTTTGGCAAAATGGGTCAAAAGAAGGACTTGACAGGCTCAGAAAAGTCAAAAATAGTGAGATATCTTGCAGAGGGATGCAGCACTCTTAAAATTGCAAAGCTTCTGAAGCGTGATCATCGAACAATCAAGCGTTTCATTCAAAATAGTCAACAGGGTCGCAAGAAGCGTGTGGAAAAACCAAGGCGCAAAATAACTGCCCATGAACTGAGAAAAGTCAAGCGTGCAGCTGCCAAGATGCCACTTGCCACCAGTTTGGCCATATTTCAGAGCTGCAACATCACTGGAGTGCCCAAAAGCACAAGGTGTGCAATACTCAGAGACATGGCCAAGGTAAGAAAGGCTGAAAGAAGACCACCACTGAACAAGACACACAAGCTAAAAAGTCAATACTGGGCCAAGAAATATCTCAAGACTGATTTTTCTAAGGTTTTATGGACTGATGAAATGAGAGTGAGTCTTGATGGGCCAGATGGCTGGATTGGTAAAGGGCAGAGAGCTCCAGTCCGACTCAGACGCCAGCAAGGTGGAGGTGGAGTACTGGTTTGGGCTGGTATCATCAAAGATGAGCTTGTGGGGCCTTTTTGGGTTGAGGATGGAGTCAAGCTCAACTCCCAGTCCTACTGCCAGTTTCTGGAAGACACCTTCTTCAAGCAGTGGTACAGGAAGAAGTCTGCAAGGTAAGAAAAACATGATTTTCATGCAGGACAATGCTCCATCACACGCGTCCAAGTACTCCACAACGTGGCTGGCAAGAAAGGGTATAAAAGAAGAAAATCTAATGACATGGCCTCCTTGTTCACCTGATCTGAACCCCATTGAGAACCTGTGGTCCATCATAAAATGTGAGATTTACAAGGAGGGAAAACAGTACACCTCTCTGAACAGTGTCTGGGAGGCTGTGGTTGCTGCTGCACGCAATGTTGATGGTGAACAGATCAAAACACTGACAGAATCCATGGATGGCAGGCTTTTGAGTGTCCTTGCAAAGAAAGGTGGCTATATTGGTCACTGATTTGTTTTTGTTTTGTTTTTGAATGTCAGAAATGTATATTTGTGAATGTTGAGATGTTATATTGGTTTCACTGGTAAAAATAAATAATTGAAATGGGTATATATTTGTTTTTTGTTAAGTTGCCTAATAATTATGTACAGTAATAGTCACCTACACACACAGATATCCCCCTAAAATAGCTAAAACTAAAAACAAACTAAAAACTACTTCCAAAAATATTCAGCTTTGATATTAATGAGTTTTTTGGGTTCATTGAGAATATGGTTGTTGTTCAATAATAAAATTAATCCTCAAAAATACAACTTGCCTAATAATTCTGCACTCCCTGTATATATCAAGTTCTCCTGTGGGAATTAAAAAGATAAAAACATTTAAAATTAAAAAAATGTAATATTATTAAAAAATAATTTATAAAAGAGAAAAATGACACAAGTTATTGTTTTCCCATTCAAAAGTTATTTATAAAAATGGAATAAAAAGTTAGCAAATGGTACCAAGTGATTTTATGTTTCAAAAACGTTAAAAGTAGTAAAGAAAATATCTATCTATCTATAGATCTATTATCCATTTATATGTTATCGCTATAAATGTACTAACCCCTAGAATAAAGGTAACCTGTTATGTTGTTATTTATACCTCAAAGTCATTGGTGTAGATGGAAAAATGTTATATTCAAAAACAATAGTAAAATAGCTGTTTGAATTAATAAAAATTAAAGGGGTTGGCCACCCTAAGTATCAATAATCCAAAGTGCCCTAGACAATAGCCAAAATCATGGAGTATTTATATCATGTGACATGTACTGGATATATATAATTTTTCTAACCTGTTCACAAGGGATGAGCGAATAGACTTCGGATGAAACATCCGAAGTCGATTCTCATAAAACTTTGTTTCAATACTGTATGAAGTGAGCGCTCCGTACAATATTAGAATGTATTGGCTCCGATGAGCCGAAGTTATTACTTCGCAAAGTCTTGTGAGATATCGCATAATAACTTCAGAAATTGATTTATACTGTAAAAAACCATTTCCTGTAAAAATAACTTCGGCTCATCTGAGCCAATACATTATAATACTGTACGGAGTGTTCACAGCAGCACACAGAAATATGATGCTAATGTACATTCAGGTCCATAAATATTGGGATATTGACACAATTCTAACACCACCACAATTACATTTTTTCAAGTTATACATAAATATTCAACAATCATCTTATTTATACATTACATTTCTTCCCCCACCCCAACCTATTAGTTGCTGAGAAGAAAAAAAAAATTCTCTCTCTCTCACTTCCCCATCCCCCCCCCCCCCCCCGCACCACTCCTCCATGGACCCTGCCCCGCACCTCTAGACTCTACTTTTGTTTAACCAATTCCCCCTGGTGCCACTGCCTACGCGCCGACACATCATGGTGGGATTGGGGGTACCCGATTTGGGGGTAGGATTAGGAACATAAAGGAAATTTATGAAAATCGTTTCCTGGAAAATTAGGGGGCTGAGTAGGGGCATAAAGAGAGTGGCAGTCTTTGACGCAATACATAGGTCACTTCCCGCTATTGTCTGCCTACAGGAGACACACTTGACGGGCGAGACAATGGACGGAGTGGGTAGACCATGGATGCAACATGCTTTCCATTCAGTATATTTAGCGTACGCAAGAGTAGTAAGTATACTGATACATCGGGATATACAAGCCGGATTCCCAAAAAGTTGGGACACTATACAAATCGTGAATAAAAACTAAATGCAATGATGTGGAGGTGCCAACTTCTAATATTTTATTCAGAATAGAACATAAATCACAGAACAAAAGTTTAAACTGAGAAAATGTACCATTTTAAGGGAAAAATATGTTGAATCAGAATTTCATGGTGTCAACAAATCCCCAAAAAGTTGGGACAAGGCCATTTTCACCACTGTGTTGCATCTCCCCTTCTTCTTACAACACTCAACAGACGTCTGGGGACCGAGGAGACCAGTTTCTCAAGTTTAGAAATAGGAATGCTCTCCCATTCTTGTCTAATACAGGCCTCTAACTGTTCAATCGTCTTGGGCCTTCTTTGTTGCACCTTCCTCTTTATGATGCGCCAAATGTTCTCTATAGGTGAAAGATCTGGACTGCAGACTGGCCATTTCAGTACCCGGATCCTTCTCCTACGCAGCCATGATGTTGTGATTGATGCAGAATGTGGTCTGGCATTATCTTGTTGAAAAATGCAGGGTCTTCCCTGAAAGAGATGACGTCTGGATGGGAGCATATGTTGTTCTAGAACCTGAATATATTTTTCTGCATTAATGGTGCCTTTCCAGACATGCAAGCTGCCCATGCCACACGCACTCATGCAACCCCATACCATCAGAGATGCAGGCTTCTGAAATGAGCGTTGATAACAACTTGGGTTGTCCTTGTCCTCTTTGGTCCGGATGACAAGGCGTCCCAGATTTCCAAAAAGAACTTCGAATCGTGACTCATCTGACCACAGAACAGTCTTCCATTTTGCCACACTCCATTTTAAATGATCCCTGGCCCAGTGAAAATGCCTGAGCTTGTGGATCTTGCTTAGAAATGGCTTCTTCTTTGCACTGTAGAGTTTCAGCTGGCAACGGCGGATGGCACAGTGGATTGTGTTCACTGACAATGGTTTCTGGAAGTATTCCTGAGCCCATTCTGTGATTTCCCTTACAGTAGCATTCCTGTTTGTGGTGCAGTGTCGTTTAAGGGCCCGGAGATCACGGGCATCCAGTATGGTTTTACGGCCTTGACCCTTACGCACAGAGATTGTTCCAGATTCTCTGAATCTTCGTATGATGTTATGCACAGTTGATGATGATAGATGCAAAGTCTTTTCAATTTTTCGCTGGGTAACACCATTCTGATATTGCTCCACTATCTTTCTGCGCAACATTGTGGGAATTGGTGATCCTCTACCCATCTTGGCTTCTGAGAGACACTGCCACTCTGAGAAGCTCTTTTTATACCCAATCATGTTGCCAATTGACCTAATTAGTGTTAATTGGTCTTCCAGCTCTTTGTTATGCTCAAATTTACTTTTTCCAGCCTCTTATTGCTACTTGTCCCAACTTTTTGGGGGTTTGTTGACACCGTGAAAATTTGAATCAACGTACATTTACTCGGATTAAACGTTTGATCTGTCATCTACGTTCTATTACAAATAAAATATTGACATTTGCCATCTCCACATCATTGCATTCAGTTTTTATTCACAATTTGTTTAGCGTCCCAATTTTTTGGGAATCCGGTTTGTAGATATAAAAATACTGAAAGTAATCACAGATAGGGAAGGATGCTATGTTCTGATAGATTTTATATTAGAAGGAAGAGCATGGTTAATAGCAAGTGTGTACATACCGCCACCGTTTAAAATTACGTCCTATTAAAAATTTATGAGATTACACTTAATGCAGGGGATAAATCACTATTGGTGGTGGGGGACCTCAACAATGTAATGGATGCAAGTTTAGATAGATGTAGAATAGGGAATATCCAAGGGCCCTGTACGGGATCTAAATTAAAGAATGTTACTAATGGGATGGATTGACATCTGGAGGGTTATGCACCCCAATTCACGAAATACTTGTGTTTCTCAAAAACTCACAGAAGCTTATCACGGATTGATTTAGCTTTCACAAATGAGAAAGGCTCACTAGAAATAGAAGGGGTGACATATGGGAGACGGGGAATTTCGGATCATAATCCAATTAATATAAAAATTAGAACACAAATAATAATAAAAAGAAAGTTAATATAAATATAGGATGGATAAATATGATGGATATACACAGTAAGATCTTGGGTGAGATAATTGAGTTCTTTGAGATGAATGATGGATCATCGACTGTTAACATGATATGGGAGACTGCAAAGGCCTTTATTAGAGGGATTATTATAAAATATACAGCAATATATAAGAAAGGAGCAAGAGAGAAAATAAAAAAATGGGAAAACGAGATAAAAGAAAGTGAAAAAAAGTATATTGAAAACCCCACAGAGCAAAATTATACCATTTGGATAGATAAGGCTTCTGGATTAAAGGATGAATTATTAACAATGTCAGAACAGCAAAAAGAAAATCAAGTAAGGGATAATTATATATATGCACATATACCCGGGAAAAAATTAGCAGCCTTGGCAGCGACCCAAACAAATAAGAACAAGTATATCCACTGTTTAATGGATGAATTGGGAACTAAAAATAGAGAACAAACTATTAAAATAGAACTATTTCAAAAATACTTTGCCGATATATACAGTAGTAAGACAAAAAAAAAATACAGAGCAAATACAAAACTTTCTGGATGAAATCAGCATCCCGAAGATAATATTAGATCAAAGTAAGTCCTTGGAAGACCCCTTAACCCCTCTAGAAGTGAAAATATGTTAAAAGTGACAGCAAAGAATAAGACCCCAGGAATGGACGGAATCCTGTTTGAGGTGTATGCCCAATATAAAGAAATATTAATACCGAAACTGCTTGGGATGTGGGCGGCTTCGAAACAGATAGGGAAGTTGCCAGATTCCATGTGAGAAGCCTTAACTACACTAGTTTGAAGCTGGGTAAGGACCCAGCCTTAATGGAATCTTATCGTCCCATATCTTTAATTACCACCGATAATAAAATTTTAGCCAAAATTCTGGCAACCAGACTTAGAAGTGTGATCTCGGTGCTTGTTCATGAGACTCAATCGGGGTTCATGTCAGGGAAAACTACTACAGAGAATATTATGAGATATTTTGTGAATACCCGATTTGAACCTACAAATTGTGGAGAACGGCTGATTTTACCTATTGACGCCTCAAAAGCTTTTGATACAATAGAATGGCCATTTTGGTTTAACGTGATGAAGAAGATGGGACTTGTGGACCAGTTTGTTGCATGGGTAAAGCTATTGTATACTGAAATTTCCACGAGGGTGATAGTAAACAGGGAATATTCGGGTAGCATATCAATTGGCCGGGGGGTTAGGCAGGGATGCCCCCTTTCCCCTTTGCTATTTGCTATAGCTATTGAGCCGCTTGTGGATATGATCAGGCAAGACCCGCGAATTGTGGGGTTTAGATATGGTACATATGAGGAAAAAATCGCTCTATACGCGGACGATATTATGCTATTTGTGGGTTCACACGGATCACTTACAAGGATTTTTCAAGTATTCGAACAATATGGTAAATATGCTGGACTTAGAATAAACTGGTCCAAGTCAGCTTGTATCCCGATTGATCCCTTGAATGAGTTTATTCCGGGAATGTTGGAAATTAAAAAGATAAATGAACCTGTCAAATATTTGGGAATCCAGATCACCCCAGATCCCAATGATTATGTTCGATTGAACGTAATTCTGAAAATTCAGGAATGTAGGAAAAAAATAGAGGTATGGAAAAGACTGTACCTGTCTATGGCAGGACGAATTTCTATGGTAAAGATGTGCCTATTACCGGCCCTGAATTATATTTTGTGGAATACACCAGTGATAATCCCCCAAAAAAATACTTAATATGGCGAGGGGAAAAGCCGAGGATAAAGGCACAGATACTATGTACCCATGAGAAGGAAGGTGGATTGTCTGCACCAGATTTGGAACTTTATTTTATTTCAGGGACTATAAAAAATATGATAATGTGGAGTAACACGCAAAGCTATAAGAAAATAATAGCAGGGATAAATAAAAAACTTGAAAAATGTAACCTCTTCCAAATCATGGAAACAGGTATCTTGTCCCAAAAGGATGGTAAATATATACCTTTAATTGTGTGAAAATGGCAAAAGAATTATGGTCCCAAACTGGATTTCATTCCGATACTATACTTTGGGACAATACTAGCCTCACAGAATTGAAGGCAATTGAACAGAGGGTCTGGTGGAAACACGGAATATATACACTAGGCCAGGTATGGGAAGAGGGGGATATTATCCCCTATGAAGAGTTAAAAAAGAAATACCAATGGGAAAATACAGAGTTGAGTTTCTTCTACTTCCAATTAAAACGAGCATTGTACAAGATGATAGGGAAAGGTACACAGATTACTAACTTACCACAGCCTCTGGACAACATAACTAAGCTAATGTCTGGTAAGAAACTGTTTACAAGAATATACCAATGTTTGTCATACCGCAAAAATAATAGAAGAGCAGTTGAAAATTTGACGCATAAATGGCAGGGAGCCTTGAATCCTGTATGACAAGACTTTTGGGAGTCGGCTATACAAGCGAAGAAAAGGGTCTCGAGGCATTTCTCTTATAGAATAACTCAATTTAATATATTGTATCGTCTCTACTACTCCCCTAAGAAGTTAATGAAGTGTTATAAAACCCAAGTGTTCAGTTGAAATGTGGTGAGATAGGAGTGGACAAAATACATATATTATGGACATGTGTAAAAATTCTAGATTATTGGATAAAGATTATTGACAAAATAGAGGAATATCACCAGTTTATAGTACCTAGACATTTTGAGGAATGTGTTCTGGGGGTGATGGACGGAGTGCAGGCCCCACAACATAGAGAGGTAGCAACGCAACTATTGTTCCAAGCTAGGAAGCGTATAGTTGGACATTGGGGGGGAATACTGTTCCCACAGTTAAAGAATAGGAGAACTTTACTAGGTTTTCGCTTATCAGAGAACAATTCCATCTAGTTGGGTTTAAGAAAAAACTTAGATTTGGCAAGTTATGGCAGATTGCAAGCTTTAATTTGAGGGTATTTACATCCAAATCAGGTGAACGGTGTAGGAGTTACAACAGTTTGCATATGTGCCTCCCACTTGTTAAGGGACCAAAAGTAATGGGACACAATAATAATCATAAATCAAACTTTCACTTTTTAATACTTGGTTGCAAATAGAGTTGAGCGGACACCTGGATGTTCGGGTTCGACGGGTTCGGCCGAACTTCATTAAAAAGTTCGAGTTCGGGACCTGAACTTGACCCGTACTTGACCCCGAACCCAAACCCTATTGAAGTCAATAAGACCTGAACTTTTGAGCACTAAAATGGCTGTAAAAATGTCATAGAAAGGGCTGCAAATGCCTGCAAAATGTGGTTAAGGGCATGACAAGTGCTCTGAAAAACAAAAGGGATAGGGAAATGACTTTAAATAACATAAAATACATAAAAATAAAAAATAATAATCTTGATCTAGGAGGATGAGGTCCATATAGAGTAGTAGGTTGAGGAGGAGGTGGATGTGGCGGTGTAGGTGGAAGTGGCGGTGGAGGAGGAGGAGGTAGCCTACAGTGCTTTTTGGTTTACATTTTTTTTTTTTTTATTAGGGTACACCCCAAAACATTGGGAAATATAACCTGTGATAATCCCCTCCAGTAGTGCTAAACACACGTTCAGACAATACACTAGATGCAGGGCAGGCCAGCACCTCCAAGGCGTAAAGGGCAAGCTCAGGCCATGTGCAAAATTTGGAGATCCATAAGTTGCAGGGGGCAGAACCATCAGTCAGTTCGTGTCGGTGTGTGCAAACATACTGCCCTACCATGTCGCACGTCCCCGTGATGTTCACGATCCAATTGGATATCTGCTCTATCAACTTTCGATGTTCTTTTCTGCGCCTACCATATTGATCACGGTTAGCTGCTGTCACGGAAGGTGTACAGGAAACAAGACAATGCAAAATGAATATATGACTCACTGGATCCAAAACTAAGGAACAAAAGGGAGACCCCTGCATAAGACCTGGCACTCTCCCTGACTGCTCAGCCTATGCAAAAATCCCAATGTGGATGATCGCATATCCTCGTACCTCGACTACAGGTCCTTCTAAAAAAAATTGCATATTGTGATAAAGTTCATTATTTTCTGTAATGTACTGATAAACATTAGACTTTCATATATTTTAGATTCATTACACACCAACTGAAGTAGTTCAAGCCGTTTATTGTTTTAATATTGATGATTTTGGCATACAGCTCATGAAAACCCAAAATTCCTATCTAAAAAAATTAGCATATCATGAAAAGGTTCTCTAAACGAGCTATTAACCTAATCATCTGAATCAACTAATTAACTCTAAACACCTGCAAAAGATTCCTGAGGCTTTTAAAAACTCCCAGCCTGGTTCATTACTCAAAGGCACCTCAGTAGGAAGTCTGTGGGAAGGAAAAAGTGTGGCAGAAAACGCTGCACAACGAGAAGAGGTGACCGGACCCTGAGGAAGATTGTGGAGAAGGACCGATTCCAGACCTTGGGGGACCTGCGGAAGCAGTGGACTGAGTCTGGAGTAGAAACATCCAGAGCCACCGTGTACAGGCGTGTGCAGGAAATGGGCTACAGGTGCCGCATTCCCCAGGTCAAGCCACTTTTGAACCAGAAACAGCGGCAGAAGCGCCTGACCTGGGCTACAGAGAAGCAGCACTGGACTGTTGCTCAGTGGTCCAAAGTACTTTTTTCGGATGAAAGCAAATTTTGCATGTCATTCGGAAATCAAGGTGCCAGAGTCTGGAGGAAGACTGGGGAGAGGGAAATGCCAAAATGCCTGAAGTCCAGTGTCAAGTACCCACAGTCAGTGATGGTCTGGGGTGCGATGTCAGCTGCTGGTGTTGGTCCACTGTGTTTTATCAAGGGCAGGGTCAATGTAGCTAGCTATCAGGAGATTTGGGAGCACTTCATGCTTCTATATGCTGAAAAGCTTTATGGAGATGAAGATTTCATTTTTCAGCACGACCTGGCACCTGCTCACAGTGCCAAAACCACTGGTAAATGGTTTACTGACCATGGTATTACTGTGCTTAATTGGCCTGCCAACTCTCCTGACCTGAACCCCATAGAGAATCTGTGGGATATTGGGAAGAGAAAGTTGAGAGACGCAAGACCCAACACTCTGGATGAGCTTAAGGCCGCTATCGAAGCATCCTGGGCCTCCATAACACCTCAGCAGTGCCACAGGCTGATTGCCTCCATGCCACGCCGCATCGAAGCAGTCATTTCTGCAAAAGGATTCCCGACCAAGTATTGAGTGCATAACTGAACATAATTATTTGAAGGTTGACTTTTTTTGTATTAAAAACACTTTTCTTTTATTGGTCGGATGAAATATGCTAATTTTTAGAGATAGGAAATGTGGGTTTTCATGAGCTGTATGCCAAAATCATCAATATTAAAACAATAAAAGGCTTGAACTACTTCAGTTGGTGTGTAATGAATCTAAAATATATGAAAGTCTAATGTTTATCAGTACATTACAGAAAATAATGAACTTTATCACAATATGCTAATTTTTGGAGAAGGACCTGTATATACCACCTGAACACCCTACAATAGTGAGGGGACACGACCACTGGCTCCCTACACTAGACACGGAGGGAGTCAGGGTCACCTGGGATCCAGCAAACAGAAAATCACAAATAAAAGTACAGCACTTATCTTGTAGAAGACTGGAAAATGGGATCAGCATGCACACACACTCCAAGAAGTTGTATAAGCCGCACACTAATGCATTATGGGGAGGAATTTAAAGGGATGCAATCAGTCCAACTACATGACAGCTGAGAGAGGCTAACGAGATGACGAACTGAAAACCAAAACAAAGAAACTCAAGGAGGAGGTTCTGAAAGGCTTCTGTCAGAGCTCCTCAGCTGTCTGGTTGTGACAGCTGCGAATCAGGGTTCCACCGCGGAGAGGGAGCATGAAAAAGAGAGACCACATCCAAGGGAGATCAATGCATGAAATTTTATTGTGATCGAGCGGAAATGTGGGAGAAGCTATTAAAACGGAAGAATTGAATGAAAGGAGGGGGCACGAGGCAATTACCCACTCCCGACTCGGGAAGGTAGTGACGATAAATAACAATACAGAACTCTTAAGATGCCCTGTTATTGGAATGATTAATAAAAAATTATAGAGAATGTCACTGGGGTATTTAGGATTTGGAAACGCTAGACAGGAAAGGCCCTGCTGCCGCTTTGTTGACTTTAGATAACTTCTGCCTGATTGCATGTCCCTGTGACGTCCACCATCCATTTGGATATCTTCTCTATCAACTTTCGATGTTCTTTTGTGAGCCTACCATGTTGATCACGGTTATCGGTGAATCAGGGTTCCACGCCAGCGAGAGGGAGCGTGAGAAAGAGAGACCACATCCAAGGGAGGTTATTTGCTTCAAATTAAATATGATAGAGTGGAAATGTGGGAAAAATGATTGAAGCGAAAATGTGGGACAACTTGTTAATAGGGTTGAGCGAACCCAAACTGTAAAGTTCGGGTTTGTACCGAACTTTAGGATTTTTGGACCCCGGACCTGAACATTTCCGTAAAAGTTCAGGTTTGGGTTCGGTGTTCCGCGCTTTCTTGGCGCTTTTTTAAAGGCTGCACAGCAGCCAATCAACAAGCGTCATACTACTTGCCCCAAGAGTAATGGCATGGCTGTGATTGGCCAGAGCAGCATGTGACCCAGGCTCTATATAAGCTTGAGTCATATAGCGCTGCACGTCACTCTGTTGTTACAAGTGTAGGGAGAGGATGCTGCTGGACTTGTGATTTCAGGGAGAGAATTAGAAGAGAATCTAACTCAGCGATCTACAGACAAATAGTTGTGTGGGTGCAGGACACAATCGTTTTACCCTGCCCTGAGCTCATAGTCCAAAAAAACTAACTTGTATAATTCTGTTAGTTAGGTGGGTTAGTTTGGATTAGTCAGTGTGCAATTTAAGGTAGAAATACACCCATCATTTTCTGTGGTTTGAAAAACACACTTATTTTTCTTCAAAAAACAGTATTTTCTACATCTGCAACAGTTAAATTCAAGCTTAATATATACAGCTTTCATATTTTGTTACAAAAAAAAACACTTTTTTGGCAATTTACAACATCTGGATTAGTCAGTGTGCAATTTAAGCTAGAAATACACCCATCAATTTCTGGGGTTTGAAAAACACACTTTCTTTTTTAAAAAAACGGTATTTTCGTGTTCTGCAAGTGTTAAATTCAAGTTTAATATATACATCTTTCATATTCTGTTACAAAAAAACAAAAAACACTTTTTTAGCAATCTACAACATCTGGATTAGTCAGTGTGCAATTTAAGCTAGAAATATACCCATCATTTTCTGGGGTTTGAAAAACACACTTTTTGACAAAAAACACTATTTTCAGCCCTAGCAGCATCAGCACGTGTGAAATTACAGGCTTATATACTGCTGTCAAATTCAGTTGTTAAACAAACACTCGTTTCGGCACAAAAGATTTACTTGGCAGCCTTTGATGCAGATGTCATTGTGAGATACACCCTTAATACATTTGGGTTACATTCTGAGATTTTAGATACCACCATTTGGTGCACCAATATTGAATTCAGGTCTACACTGGTTCAGGCCCTGTGAGATACCCCCTCTACATACAGGGGTTTGAATCAGGCATTTGAAATACATCCATTTGAAATACAGCCATTTTGTGCAAAGATATATTTACTTCAGGCCTACACTGGTTCAGACCGTGTGAGATACTCCCTCTTTATACAGGGGTTTGAGTCAAGCATTTGAAATACAGCCATTTGAAATACAGCCACTTTGTGCAAAGAAATATTTAGTTCAGGCCTACACTGGTTCAGACCGTGTGAGATACCCCCTCTACATACAGGGGTTTGAATAAGGCATTTGAAATACTGTAAAACAAAACACGCAATGCAACAGCTCTCTGCAAACCAAATACAGTATAAAAAATGCATTATAATTGCTAATGCTATACTAATAAGTTAGAGATGCTTGGCAAATCATTTTGTACAAAATCAAAGCGATCTCTGTAAGACGGGTTCCTAACACTAAATTCTACCTGTTTTCAGTGGCCGAGCCGGGGGGGGGGGGGGGCAACGGGGCAATTGCCCCCCCCCCCCGAGCTGGTGGCGGGTCTGGGCACAGGGAGATGAGCGCTTCCATTGTGGAAGCGCTCATTTCCAGTCATCTGTATCGCCGTCCTCAGTACAGCGATACAGATGCCTGTGCTGCGGCAGGGGAGGGAGAGGCGTGTCCCTTTCCCTTCCTCTGATAGGCTGCAGGCACTAGGCCGGCTGCCTATCAGAGGCCGGCGCAGGCGGCGCGATGACGTCATAGCGCCGCCTGAGCCATACAGCACGGGACACAGGCCGGAAGAGGCCTGCATCGCATGGCTGACATGGACAGGGCTGGCCTTAGGTGTTCAGGCGCCCTGTGCGAGCTAATCTCATGGCGCCCCCCCGGTTCACCTAAACATACACAAAGAGGAAAACAATCTTTGTAACAAACTGTTTTCTTTAATTACAGATAATTTAAGTGCAAGTGCAAACAAGTACAATCATACCCAGTGTCACCCATAGCCAGTCTCCTGCCCCCCTTAATCATACCCTGTCACCTTTGCCCAGTCCCCTGCCCCCCTTAATCATACCCAGTGTCACCCAGGGCCAGTCCCCTGCCCCCCTTAATCATACCCTGTCACCTTTACCCAGTCCCCTGCCCTTCTTAATCATACCCAGTGTCACCCTTACCCAGTCCCCTGCCCCCTTAATTAGACCCTGCCCCCCTTAAATTAAGGGTGACAGACACTGGGTATGATAAAGGGGCAGGGGACTGGCTTTAGTTGACACTGGGTATGATTAAGGGGGCAGGGGACTGGGTAAAGGTGACGGGGTATGATTAAGGGGGGCAGGGGACTGGCTATGGGTGACAATGGGTATGATTAAGGGGGGCAGGGTCTAATTGAGGGGGCAGGAGACTGGGTAAAGGTGACAGGGTATGATTAAGGGGGCAGGGGACTGGCTATGGGTGACACTGGGTATGATTAAGGGCCTTAATCATACCCAGTGTCACCCATAGCCAGTCCCCGGCCCCCCTTAATCATACCCTGTCACCTTTACGCAGTCCCCTGCCCTTTTTAATCATACCCAGTGTCACCCTTACCCAGTCCGCTGCCCCCCTTAATCATACCCAGTGACTGTCACGGTGTCACCCACCTTATCCAGTCCCCTGACCCCTTAATCATACCCAGTGTATGTCACCCTTATCCAGTCCCCTGCCCCCATTTAGAGAAAGATATTTGGTTAAAAAAAAAAAAAGAGTACCGCACATACCTGTTACATCCAGTAACATCTCCAGTGATGTAGACTTTCCTCAGCTTCATTCGGAGATAGGACCGTCATGATAACTTCTTTCAGCCGCGTCTCGTCTCTGCAGAGTTTCACAGAAATTTATGGGGATTTCTCACTTTACTATCATCCTCAGATAACAGACCCCCCCCCCCCCCGTAGTGCCCATAACTATAATGCCCTCTGTATAATTATAATATATACTGGTCCCTTTATATCATTATTATTATTATTATTATTATTTCCTCCTCTGTATTATTATTATTATTAATATTATAATGGCCCCCTCTGTAGTATTATAGTAATAATTATGCCCCCACTTCAGCCCCTCCAGCATACAGTCCCATGTAAGATACAACCTTCCCCCTGCCTTCAGCCCCTCCAGCATACAGTCCCATGTAAGACACATTACTTCCCTGCCTTCAGCCCCTCAAGCATACAGTCCCATGTAAGGTAGATCACTCTCCTGCCTTCAGCCCCTCCAGCATACAGTCCCAAGTAAGGTACATCACTCTCCTGCCTTCAGCCCCTCCAGCATACAGTCTCGTGTAAAATACATCATTCTCCGCCTTCAGCCCCTCCAACATACAGTCCTATGTAAATAATATCACACTCCCTCTCTTTGCCGTCTGCCTTCAGCCCCTCCAGCATACAGTCCCATGTAAGATACATCACACTCCTGCCTTCCAGTCCTTCTTGCACAGTCCCATGTAAAATGCATCACTCATCCTGCCTTCAGCCCCTCCAGCATACAGTCCAATGTAAAATATATCACTCCCCCTGCCTTCAGCTCCTCCAGCATACAGTCCCATGTAAGATACAACGTCCCTCCAGCATACAGTCCCATGTAAGACACATCACTTCCCTGCCTTAGCCCCTCCAGCATACAGCCCTATGTAAAATAATATCACTTCCCTGCCTTCAGCCTCTTCAGCATACAGTCCCATGTAAATAATATCACCCCAACTACCCTCTCTTCAGACCCCTCTAACATACAGTCTCCAGTACAAAGATGATTCCTTCAGCCCCTGCAAAAAGCCCCCCAAGTAAAAATAACAGTCACTATTCTCCTCCACATACTTACCTTCACACTCTGCTCCTGCTCTGTAGAATCTCCCGCACATCGTTAGGCCACGCCCCCTGGGTGACGAGACTCCGCCTCTTCCCCTGACATAATACCTCCTAGGATCAACTACATTCTACACACTACGCTCGCTCTACTGCCTCATAGGCTTCATGCCACTAGCCTGAAGCCTATGAGGAAGAACAGAGGGGACGGGAGCCATAGGCTCCCATGATCCTCATTTTAGTGTTTGCTGCCTGGTAATTTTGCACCTAATCTCGGCTCAGGTCGGGCCGGCCAGCTGCTGTAGCCTGTAGAGACCGACACTGCAAGCTGTGTCGGCCGCCGGGCGCCCCTGTTGCCATGGCGCCCTGTGCGGCCGCACAGCTCGCACACCCCAAAGACCGGCCCTGGACATGGAGGTAAGTATGTGTTTTTATTTTATTTTTTATTATATACAATACTTTTACTGGCGGGGGCTGTTATTACTGGCACAGAGGGGCTGTTATTACTGGCACAGAGGGGCTGTTATTACTGGGGGCTGTTATTACTGGCACAGAGGGGCTGTTATTACTGGGGGTTGTTATTACTGGCAAAGGGGGGCTGTTATTACTGGCACAGGGGGGCTGTTATTACTAGGGGCTGTTATTACTGGCACAGAGGGGCTGTTATTACTGGGGGCTGTTATTACGGGCACAGAGGGTCTGTTATTACTGGGGGCTGTTATTACTGGCACAGGAGGGCTGTTATTACTGGGGGCTGTTATTACTGGCACAGGGGGGCTGTTATTACTGGCACAGGTTATTACTGGCACAGAGGGGCTGTTATTACTGACACAGGGGGGCTGTTATTGCTGGCACAGGGGGGCTGTTATTTCTGGCACAGGGGGGCTGTTATTGCTGGCACAGAGGGGCTGTTATTACTAACACAGGGGGGCTGTTATTGCTGGCACAGGGGTCTGTTATGACTGGCACAGGGGGGCTGTTATTACTGGCACAGGGGGGCTGTTATTACTGGCACAGTGGGGCTGTTATTACTGGCACAGGGGGGCTGTTATTACTGGCACAGGGGGGCTGTTATTACTGGCACATGGGGGCTATTATTACTGGCATGGGGGGCTGTTAATACTGGCACATGATTGGGGGCACTATAGGGGCATCTACTGAGGCCACAAAGAAGGGGTATTTTATATGGGCGCTCTGTACAGTACAATTTTATACTGGGACACATTATGGTGGGTACTATGGGGAAGGGGGGAGAGGAGTACTATGGGGTCATCTACGGGGGGCACTAAGAAGGGGTATTTTATACTTGCAAATTATGGGGGACACTGAGGGCATCTACTGGAGCATTTTATACTGGTACATTATGGGGGGCACTACGAGGAAGGAGGGTGTGGAGCACTATGGGGGCATTTACTAGGGGCACTATATAGGGGTATTTTATACTGGCACATCATGGGGGCACTATGGGGACATTAGCTCAACTGGAGGCATTACAAGGGGGTTCTCTTTGCACATTATAAGGAGAATTATTTCTACTGGGGGGACATTATGGTGGGCTTTATTACTCCCCCATGGTATGACCCCCTAGTAGCAGCACCATCCTCTCCCTGCTCTGCTATTCCTCTGCCTCTTCTCCAAATCCTTATTATGAAATCTTTCTCATTAGGATAAAACACATCAGTTCCGCCGAGCCCCCGGCCAAAGTGTTGAAGTGGTGTCCAAGATCGCCAAGGGCCAAGTCAAGTAATTGTAAGTTTTCATGTGAAATATGTTTGTTATACACATATAGCATACACTGTGCCACACAATATACAGTATACCTCTACACTGTGTAGTCTGTTCTATAAGCACCATTGTTTTGTGGCGGCGGACAGAAAATAATCTGAAAGTGCCCTTCCCGAGACCAGGCTCTGGATCCGCCACTGCCTCAACGTCCACCAAGTCCTCTTCCACTTCCTCACTGTGATCTTCCTCCTAATTTGTTGACCCAACCACAACTTCAGTGATTGGCAACTCTGTATCATCTTCTTCATCAACCTCTTGAGACAGTAATTATGGTTGACTCAATGGCAACTGTGTCTCATCATCATCCACCTCATTAGACACTAATTTCCGTTCCCCACCGTCATTTTCTTGTGAATGTGGATGCTGTAGAGGTTGGGAATCAGGGCACAATAACTCATGTCCCTCTTCAAGAGTGCTTGGCGAGAGGGCCAAATCAAGTAATGGTGATGAAAAGAGCTCCTCGAAATATCAGAGTGTGGGATCACTTGTTTGGCCAGACTCTCCATAGTGGGAGGTTAAGGGTGAGGATTCTGCTGACCAGACTCTTGGCTACTGAGACTGGACTTGGTGGAAGACAGGGTGGTGCTTAACTGACTGTAAGCATTATCTGCTGCAATCCAACCGACCACCTGGTCGTACTGGTCTGACTTCAAGAGTTTTGTCCTGCGATGCCCTGCAAACTGAGACATGAAGCTAGGTATTGTGGATGATTGTTTTCCTTGTGCTATGGAAGCAGACACAGTTTCAACGCACCCAGGGCCACGCCCTCTGCGTGAACCATCAGCATCATGGCCACTTCCCCGCCCCTTAATGCTCGCTTTCTTCATATTAAATGTTATATGCACGCTTGACACACAAGATGTGGCACGGATGTCACAGTTCACAGCAAGCACAGTATATGGAAAAAGTATGGAAAAGTATGGAAAAAATATACTAGATTTCACTTTCACATTTTTTCTATCTCTGGCCCTTACATACACAAGGTATTGCACGGATGTCAGAAGTCACAGCAGACACCCTTCTATAGGAAAAGTATGGAAAAAATATACTAGTTTTCACTTATATTTTTTCGATTTCTGGCTGTGACACACACAAGGTATTGCACAGATGTCAGAAATCACCGCAGACACCCTTCTATAGGAAAAGTACGTAAAAGTATGGAAAAAATATACTAGATTTCACTTATATTTTTTTATCTCTGGCCCTGACACACAAGGTATTGCACAGATGTCAGACGTCACTGCAGACACCCTTCTATAGGAAAAGTATGGAAAAAATATACTAGATTTCACTTATATTTTTTTATCTCTGGCCCTGACACACAAGGTATTGCACAGATGACACAAGTCAATGTAGACACCCTTCTATAGGAAAAGTACGTAAAAGTATGGAAAAAATATACTAGATTTCACTTATATTTTTTCTATGTCTGGCCCTGACACATATTGTTGATCATAAATATTCGAATTGCGAATTTTGACTACATAGGATGTCGCTATAGTAGTTCAGTTTGTCCTCCCTCTCAATGAGTGTAAAAAAGGCCCCCATTTTGGACCGGTATCGAGGGTCCAACAAGGTGGAGAGCCAAAAGTCATCCCTCTGCCGAATGGTGACAATTCGGCTGTCACTACTCAAACAAGTGAGCATGCAGCGGGTCATTTGTGCAAGTGACTCGGAGGGACTACCTGCCTCCATCTCCACTGCATACTGCCACGGTGTGACTGGGTCCTCTGCCTCCTCTTCCTCATTGCCCTGTAGCTCCTATGGCTGCTCCTTCTCTTCCTCTTCTGTCACCTGAGTAGAAAAACCACCTATTTTGCTACACATTGCTTGTGCTCCAATGTCCTCCTCCTACTCCTCCTCCAGTTCAGCCCCTACAGGGCTCATGGGGCCTTGAGATCTAGGCGCTGTGTCTCCAGTCCCATGACCAGCCAGATTTACCAGCATCTGTTCCAGGACATGAAGGACAACGCTCATTCTGTAGTTCTGGCGACTGACAAATAACGTGGCCTCCTCAAAGGGCCATGAGCTGCCACTGGCTGACATGGAAGTTACACAGGGGAGAACTCCTGTCCGCTTGGATCATCAGGAAATCCTTGATGGGCTTTTTCAGTTCGTACAGTTGGTCCAACATATGGAGGGTGGAGTTCCAACGGGTGGAAACGTCACATATTAGCCTATGTTAGGGGATGCCATGCTGCCGCTGCAGCTCAAGTAGGGTCTACTTTGCTGTGTACGAGTAGCTGAAGTGCATGCAAAGTTTCCTGGCCATTTTTAGGATGTCTTGCAGATGGGTGGAAGACTTCAGGAACCTCTTGACAACCAAATTGAACACGTGTGCCATGCAGGGCACATGGCTTCGACCAACTTAACGCAGCGTCGCCACAATGTTCTTCCCATTGTAGGTCACAATGGTTCCAATTTTCAGATGTCGCGGAGAAAGCCAGGATTCTTACTGAAGGACACGGTGGAGGATGAGGGGCAGAGGTGGACATTGTTGCTGGACCAAAGGCATGCCAACGTGGAGGCGGAAGCAGCATCACCTGGGCAAGTTGCTGGTGTGGCTGTGAAGGAACCACATTCACCCAGTGGGCCGTAAAGGACATGTACTGCCCCTGACTCTAGTTACAGCTCCACACGTCGGCGCTGCTGTGCACTTTGGCAGACACTGACAGGCTCAAGGACTGGCCCATCTTCTGTTATACATATTTGTACAGGGCTGGTACTGCCTTTTTGGCAAAAAAATTACGGCTTGGGACTCTCCACCTCGGCTCGGCACAAGCTATCAGTTCCCTGAAAGGTGCAGAGTCCACCACTTGGAAAGGGAAGGACTGCGGCACCATCAACTTGGACAGGAGCACGTTCAGCTTCTGCGTCAATGGATGTGTGCATGCATACTGTTGTCGCTTGGCAATCGCTTCGGTGATCGATTGATGATGGAATGACTGACTAGGAGGAGCAGGAGCAGCTGGACCAGCAGATGATGGGAAGGACAGACAGCTTCCTTCAGCTGAAGTGGTGGAGCCTTGACTGACAGAAACTGGGTGCATGCTAGTGGGTGATGCAGCGGTTGCTGCGGCAGGCTGGACCACCACATCGGAGCTACGGTTCTCTCAGGCCACTTTATGGCAATGCTGCATATGTTGACGCAGGGCCGTAGTGTCTCTACTAAATCACATAGACCACACATGTAATATCACAAAGCATCACTTTATTGAAACACAATATAACAATAACAATAAACACCATATATAAAATCTTGCGGATGAGTACTGTGAAAGAAACCCCCGTTGGCCAGTAAGGTGCATCCAATAATTATATAATGATAAAGTGACCAGTGCAAGATGGCAAGAACCAGGGATTACTGTAGAATAAACAACTCATACTACTAACTGAGTAAAAGGTTGAACCCACATTAGTTAGCCCATACGGGTATCAAATAGTAAATAGTAATCAATACAGTCTACTGGTACAGCCACAGTCAATGCATAAATACAAAATTAGACATAAATAGATGCGTCATACTAACCTGGGAGGGAAAAGAAGCAATTTCCCTGACGTGTCTTTCGCCTCGCCAGCCATATGGGCTGTTAGAGCAGGGCCGCGGCTCTCATGTGAGAGTCGTGTCCCCGCTGCACAGGGAACCGCTTAGTGACTGCCGTAAAAAGGCATATGGATGGTCACTAAGGGGTTAAAAGCAGAACAGGTCTATTGAGGTGAAGGTGCTGAGTCCCACCCCGGCTGGTTAGGATATTTTTGATGATTGTTAAGGCTAGTGTCTAAGAGAATCTTTTGTTCATACCACACAGCACAGAGAGAGAACATTTGATGGAACTCATCATCTGCTGGGATAGGAAGGACCAGTCGTACAGAGTAGTTGCTAGCGAGTATAAAGCAAAACAGTTCAAATCTCTCTGTTGTAAAAATCAAAAATATGTATCAAATCCAAAGTGCAATTTCAAGAACCAGGAGGAAGCAAGAGGATATTGAAAAAAAAAAAATCTAATATGAAGCAAAACAATTCACAGCTCAGCTAGAAGAAAAATTACTCCTTGCTGGAGAAGCATACAGGATTTTTACTTTGAATTCAGGTAAACCTTATGGAATTAATTATAGAACTGACTTTTTATCATTATTGAATAGCTTTTTTCATACATTCACATACTTGTGCTCCATGGTGCTCGGCCAGCACTGCCCAAGGAACAGCTTGTGTATCAGCTTGTAATGGTAGATGGATCTTGTGTGACGTCATCACATATTTGAATGTTTGTATATGTTAAAGGAAATATTAATGTAAAAAATGAATATTAATAATTAATATTAATAAGTAGACGTTACTATTTTTGACTACCTTCTAGCTATCACTCCTGGAGTGCATACTTTGGACTACAGCTGTGACTGAAACCCTCTACACCATATTGCAATAAAAATATATATTTATTAAAACACTACAAAGGTTATATTTTATATATGTTGGTAAGGCTGATTAGTCAGCCTGCATTTGTGGGAGGGGCGGAGGCTCTTCATATACGAGCCACACCCTCACTCACAGGCGTGTGTTTTCAGGTGCACAGCTGCTGCTGGGTGTCATTAGCAGACTAGCTTCTCTGGTGGTAGGATTCTTTCTTTGCAGCATGGAGCTTGTTATTTTGCTCTCTGCTACCGTAGCATGCACGCGCCACACTACGTAAGTAGGTTGGGCCGGGGCCGTCTCTCCAGGCCAGTCGGATCCGACTTTGCTAGCGAACGGGAGGCTTCACCTCAGAATCTGCTACCTCAGGTTTGCTCGTTGGGCCTAAATACTTCCATTTGCTTTTCAATTTTGTTTGTTGGTAATAGGAATTAGTTCCTATAAATCTTACAAGTTTCACGTTGCTTCGTTCGTCTCGTATGAAAAGTTACTTCAGCTGGTTTGCTGTAAAGAAAGAGTTACCCGGGCTGCACGTGACGTCATGTTTGGAGAGCGGACGCAGAGTTTATTGTTTAGGCCTTTTGCTGTAGTTGTTCCTTGCCATGTGTCTACCCCCCCCCCCCCCGCTACCACCATCTTTAGACTTCATGTATTTCACTTTTGTAAGCCGTGTACCGGGGTGGGCTCCCCAGGATACAGCAAAGTCGCAGACAAGGAAAGCGACACTGACATCAGCTTTATATGCAAGAATATAAACTTTACTTTGGAAACAGTATTAGCACAAGTACAAACAGTATAAGTAATACCCCAGGCCCACAGTCACCGTCCCTGTCCGAGGGACAGGCCTAGCCCGTTGGCGTACACAGCAGAGCCTACAAGTCGTACTGTGCCACTATAGAGGACACACCTAACAGACGCAGCAGAGCCTGCAAGTCAATTACTGCGCTGCAGTCCAGTACAGTAAAGCCTAACAAAGCTATAACCCTATCTAACTAGCTAATACAAGGCCTAGGCTAGTCTCTGTTACTTTAGGCGCCAAACATTAAAGTACAATTGGAAATCAGGTGTACTGACCTGCGTCCATTCTAGGCCCTAGGATGCCACTTACCCGGGATGGCCACCAAGCTCTCAGCAACCGTGCGGCCTTGCTTGATGCTAAGGTTTTCTGTCCATACACTGGAACTGGTCTTCCTGGGACAACCTCTCTGTTAAAGAGCTGGGGACAGCAGATACTCTCCTTCCCTTGAGTGTCCATTCACTGACGGACATCCACAAGCCAGGATGGAATCGGATTTAGTCCCTCACAGCACAATCCTTCCACCATGTCAGATCATCACTTCCTGGTTCACCCAGAAGCATGCTGACTGTGCTGCAAAACAGTGGCCTCTAGTGCCCGGAATGCCAAATGACAGATCCAATACAATTTAAACATAAATATACAGGCAGAGCTTATCCACAATCTCACACTTTCATGCTCTGCTGTTATCCTGAGCGGCATTTACACTTTCGGCTTTTATTTCATGTCTTATGCTGCATCCGCACGTCTTCACTGTACTGCACTTTTCTACTCTTGGTTCGTATTCACTCAGATTGGTCTCACATTCAAGCTGCGCTCACCTGTTGGCTGTGACATATCATTCCGTCCCCAGCCGACAGCTGGATCCGTATTACATGCCTGTTATTACATGTTGTATACTCGGCTTACAGCCATAGCTGCTACTGTTACTCCGTTTTCATGCCCTGGACGCACCACCCTGGTGTTCCCACCTTGCTCTACTCACAACCAGGGCTGCGTTTATACCAATTTTTATGCTCTTCTTATACCCAAAGTTGTGTTCACACTTCTACTGCTATACCAGGTCGTATACCCCACTCACCAAAGCCGTTTTCCATGTCTGCTGTCACATCAAGTTAATATTCCGTTCACATCCAAAGCTGCGTCCGCATGTCTGCTTTTCACATCTTGTCCTATACTCCTTTCACTACTAGAGCTGCGTCCACGTGTCTGCTTTCGCATCACGTCAATACTCTGCTCACTTTCAGGTTGCATTTGTACGTCTGCTTTATACCATGCTTTTCATGTGCTACCCATACTCAGAGCTGCGCCTATACCATGTTTTTAGGTACCACTCACATCCAAAGCTGCATTCACCCATTTGTTGTTACATCATGTGTTGGACTCTGCTCCCACTCAAAGCTGCATTCTCCTGTTTATTGCTACATCATGGTTTTGCTCAATCTCACCAAGGCAGTCTGCACCCACCGCTCTGGTACCTCTCTCCTGACAAACATAACTGTGTTCTTTTCAGGCTTACGTTCCCTTCCTCGGTGGTCTGTTAGATTACATAGGCCTACTTTCTGTTTAATCCTGGTTCATATTCGCTCAGACTGGTCTCCTTTTACTTCTGGTTCGTATTCACTCAGATTAGTCTGCTGCCCTAGTTCACCAAACAGCTCCTCAGCGGAGGTCAGTGGGCCAGTAAGTTTCCTGCTATATTTTCACAAGCTGTTCATTTGTTTGTCATGATAAGAGACTTCCCAGGCATTTCATGTTTACGTTTCATGGTTCGCGTTGGTTAATGTTTTATGTATGCATGTGCTTCGGATTACTAATGTCTATATTTTTAACGCCTGTTGGCAGTCATGTTCCTTAGGCCACCTTCTAGCCAATCCAATCATTCAAGTCGCTTCATATGCCATCAGGTCCGGCTTACGTTTTAATTACTTATCGTCACCGCAACGTCATCCCTCTGGCTTCGGGGGCCCTATAACTGATCCGGCCTCATGGCTCCGGGGGCCCCATGACCGTTTTTTCATGATTTGTTTATTAAGGGTACGACATGGTTGTAGGCTGGTTAGTGTCCCAGGTTTTCTGTTGGAGGGGGTCATGGTTATGCGAGTCCCCAAGGCATTCTGGTGCTGCATAAGTGGTTTATTAAAATTGAAAAAATAAAATAAAATCATAAGAGGCTCGCACGAGTGGCTCTTCGCTTATAGGACCTCACGGCTGGCATTGTCATTCGAAGTTCGCTCGGTCATCTGATACTTGTCCCGCCATAAGGGGCTCTCACGCATGGCTCCCACCATAAGGGGCTCGCTGGAGTGGCTCTTGGCTTAGAGGATTTCACAATTGTCATCGACATTGGTAGGTCATACGGCCATCGGATACTATTTTCCATGGCACACCTTTCAGAAGTTTTCTTTTGTTCATTTATATTTTACAGATTAGTACTTGCGGTTCATTTCAGCCTCATTTTATTAACAAGCTTTACCACATGTCTTTGTCTTTCTAGGTTATCGAGTCCCGGTTGCTTACTAAACCTGTTGGGTTAAGCCCCAATCTTTTCCCCAGCCGTCCTTAATTCTAAGGTTCGCATCCCGGCGGCTGCCCTGCCCCATGGGCCCCTGGTGGTTGCTTCAGCCCCATGGCTTCAGGGGTCTGACCAATGGTTGTCTGTCCACCTGTGCATCTATGCTTTTGAATGACTCATATCTTTACCTGCTTGCCAGCTTATGTTATTAATTTTAGTTAATGTCCGTTATTATCTAAATTTTCTGTCACGTTTCCCTTCGTCTTTTCAGGTCATGCAGTTGAACTATTGGAGTCACCTTCCACGTCGGTCAGGTCTCGTTCCTAACGATATTTCGCCTTGCATGTTATTCAGGCCATGTAGTTTATCTTGGGTATCGCCTGCCACATTGGTCAGGCTCATGGTTTAATTTCACCTGCACCTTATTCAGGTCACTTTTTATAGTTATAATTCTTTAAAAAAAAAAACCTTGGCCCCATGGCTTCGGGGGCCCAACGACTGCTTTGGCCCCATGGCTTCAGGGGCCCGACGACTGCTTCGGCCCCATGGCTTCGGGGGCCCGACGACTGCTTCGGCCCCATGGCTTCGGGGGCCCGACGACTGCTTCGGCCCCATGGCTTCGGGGGCCCGTCGACTGCTTCGGCCCCATGCCTTCGGGGGCCCGAAGACTGCTTCGGCCCCATGGCTTTGGGGGCCCGACCCTATATCAGGTGTGCATAATTATTAGGTAACTTCCTTTCCTTTGGCAAAATGGGTCAAAAGAAGGACTTGACAGGCTCAGAAAAGTCAAAAATAGTGAGATATCTTGCAGAGGGATGCAGCACTCTTAAAATTGCAAAGCTTCTGAAGCGTGATCATCGAACAATCAAGCGTTTCATTCAAAATAGTCAACAGGGTCGCAAGAAGCGTGTGGAAAAACCAAGGCGCAAAATAACTGCCCATGAACTGAGAAAAGTCAAGCGTGCAGCTGCCAAGATGCCACTTGCCACCAGTTTGGGCATATTTCAGAGCTGCAACATCACTGGAGTGCCCAAAAGCACAAGGTGTGCAATACTCAGAGACATGGCCAAGGTAAGAAAGGCTGAAAGACGACCACCACTGAACAAGACACACAAGCTGAAACGTCAAGACTGGGCCAAGAAATATCTCAAGACTGATTTTTCTAAGGTTTTATGGACTGATGAAATGAGAGTGAGTCTTGATGGGCCAGATGGCTGGATTGGTAAAGGGCAGAGAGCTCCAGTCCGACTCAGACGACAGCAAGGTGGAGGTGGAGTACTGGTTTGGGCTGGTATCATCAAAGATGAGCTTGTGGGGCCTTTTTGGGTTGAGGATGGAGTCAAGCTCAACTCCCAGTCCTACTGCCAGTTTCTGGAAGACACCTTCTTCAAGCAGTGGTACAGGAAGAAGTCTGCAAGGTAAGAAAAACATGATTTTCATGCAGGACAATGCTCCATCACACGCGTCCAAGTACTCCACAACGTGGCTGGCAAGAAAGGGTATAAAAGAAGAAAATCTAATGACATGGCCTCCTTGTTCACCTGATCTGAACCCCATTGAGAACCTGTGGTCCATCATCAAATGTGAGATTTACAAGGAGGGAAAACAGTACACCTCTCTGAACAGTGTCTGGGAGGCTGTGGTTGCTGCTGCACGCAATGTTGATGGTGAACAGATCAAAACACTGACAGAATCCATGGATGGCAGGCTTTTGAGTGTCCTTGCAAAGAAAGGTGGCTATATTGGTCACTGATTTGTTTTTGTTTTGTTTTTGAATGTCAGAAATGTATATTTGTGAATGTTGAGATGTTATATTGGTTTCACTGGTAAAAATAAATAATTGAAATGGGTATATATTTGTTTTTTGTTAAGTTGCCTAATAATTATGTACAGTAATAGTCACCTGCACACACAGATATCCCCCTAAAATAGCTAAAACTAAAAACAAACTAAAAACTACTTCCAAAAATATTCAGCTTTGATATTAATGAGTTTTTTGGGTTCATTGAGAACATGGTTGTTGTTCAATAAAAAAATTAATCCTCAAAAATACAACTTGCCTAATAATTCTGCACTCCCTGTATATATATGTGTGTGAAAAAGTTGAAGAGCAGCACACAAATCAAAGCTGGTGCAATTCCTTGAAGCAGACCACGGACCCGGTCCTGATAGATATGTCTAAAAAAGGCCAAGGCAGCACTCGAATATCCGTGAAAAAAAGGGGTACCACATGGGTGATTAAAATAACCCTTTTTTTCACGGATATTTGAGTGCTGCCTTGGCCTTTTTTACACACACACACACATATATATATATATATATATATATATTAGGAAGGAACAAGGGGCCATCATTGATGTCCGGTACGTGTCACCGAGGTTTTTTTCCTGAAGCGTCAGTATTGCAGATTGCAGACTGACACTTCAGCACGTTCCAGGCCGGGTCTTGGCAGGTTTAAAAGCAGTCAGCACTGTCAGGTGGGGTGGATTACTCCTCTCTGACAGGGGAGTGCACAGTCTGCGTTTGGGATCTGAGGTTTTGTGCCATGCTGGAGGGCTGAGAGCCGCATTCTGGGAAACAGGCCCCCTAAAGCCTGTTGTGGAGCGCTGGTGAAAAAACGGCTAACAAGGTAATTGTTTTGTTCCTTGGACTTTCCATTGTGTGAACTAACACCATGACTGCGAACTGTCATTTTGTTTTTTCCTTATGTGTGAATAAACACTGAAGTTTTGCTTTACAAACTAAAAGATGAGGTCAAGCACGAGACGGATTTCACTTGCCAGTCCGGGCTTTGCAGACACCCAACTCTCATTAAAGGCAGCTAGAGTGTGGGATACCGCTGTCTGTGGCTTGTGCCTGGATGAAGGTTTGTGACCTGTTGGGGAAGAAAGGTCGACTAAATCCTGGACTTAAACTTTTGTTTGAACCTGTTTGTAAAGTGTGAACACACATCTGGACTTGGACTCTTTATGAGGGACCTGCAGCATGGTGTGAACTGAACACCAGGACTTTCAACTAAGGTAAAGTTGATTGCTGAGCTGGTAAACCTGCGTGTGTTAATAAAACACTGCATTTTGATCAAGAACTGTTTTTGGTGCCTCTGTTCTGCATCCGCTCACCCTGCCTACCAGAGCGAATCCCTACAATTAGTGGCTTGGTGTGGGCATACGCAGCTAGGCGGACGCAAAAACAGAATTTAGTTTTTTCATTTTTGTTTTCAGGCACTGTTGTATGTCCTGGATGAAGCCAGCTAAATAGCAGCCAGTGTCACAGGACAAGATGGAGGCTGTAGTGAAAGTCCTTGTGGAGTTTGACCAGCAACAGCAGGAGACTAACCGACAACTTCTAGAGGCTAATCAGCGACAGCAAGTAACGAACCAGCAGCTACTGCAACACGTGATAACCTTACAGAAGACAGGAGAATATCAGGGGGCCCACGATATCCGGAAAGTAGTCCGCACAGCAATCCCAAAAATGGCTCCAACGGATGATGCCGAGACCTGTCGAGAAGGTGGCCGAGAGGGAGGGACTACTGCTCCAAAAAGCCCAAACTTATCTAGGTGACACAGGCAACTTCCTTCTATCCCTGAGAGATTTTCAGTGGCAGGAAGGGTTTAGCCTAGTGCCCCTAGATGTTGAAAGCCTATACACCCGCATCCCACATGTTGCGGGTGTGAGGGCTGTCATGGATATATTGGGCAATGCTGGAAAAAGTGGCCTTTATTGTCAATTTGTATTTGATTCTCTAAATTTTGTACTTAGCAACAATGTATTCAGCTTTGGTGAACAATGGTTCAAACAAATATACGGCACAGCGATGGACACACCTGTGTCGTGCACCTTCCCAAACTTGTACCTAGCAGTGTTTGAAGACAAATATGTTTTCTCTGTGAAAAATCCATACTTGCACTATTTACAGTTATCCCTTCGTTACGTGGATGATGTTTTTATTGTATGGTCTGGTACTGAGTCCCAGGTCTGCCCTGAATTGGCAGACCTGAATGTCTCAGGTGACAATTTTGGCACGGCACAACACAGGGATCAGACTCTGTCCCGAGCCTGGGAGAATGTGTTGATAGTTGATGGGGAACCACAACAACCTGAAACAGAGTTGGTTTTTCCGCATGTTGTGATTCACCATGATTTGTTGTATCGAGTCACCCAACTACGGGGTGAGAATGTTGAACAGTTGCTGGAACCCCAGCTTGAACAGTAAGCTGGTATTAGAACTGGCCCAACAACATGTCGGTGGACACCTGGGGTTACAGAAAACCAAGGACTGTATACTGCAGCAGTTTTACTGGCTCAGTGTGTTCAGAGAGGTGGAACAATTTTGTAGGTCTTGCCCGACCTGCTTTATAACTAGCTCCAAGCCACAATTCCTCAGTCCCATAGTACCTCTTCCGATTATCGAGGTACCCCTCGAGAGAATCACCATGGACCTCATAGGACCAGTACCTATGTCCACTAGGGGTCACCAACACATCTCAGTCGTCCTTGACTACCCTACCCGGTACCCGGAGGCGGTGCCACTGCATCATACATCTGCCAAACTCATAGCTAAGGAGTTAATGGATATGTTTTCCCGAGTAGGAATACCTAAAGAGGTTCTGACAGACCAGGGGATATATTTCATGTCGAAGGTCATGAGGGAACTGTGTAAATTGCTGTGCATAAAACCCCTACGAACGTCCGTTTACCATCCGCAAATGGACAATCTGGTGGAGAGATTTAACCAAACGTTAAAAAAATATGCTAAAAATTGTTGTGTCCAAAGATGGGATGGACTGGGACCTTCTTCTTCCCTATCTAATGTTCGCAGTGTGAGAGGTGCCGCAGGCCTCTACCGGGTTCTCACCCTTCTTGCTGCTATATGGCAGACATCCCCAAGGGCTCCTGGATGTAGCCAAGGAGGTGTGGGAACAACAGCCTACTCTGCATAAGAGTGTCATTTAAAATGTCACCAAAATGCAAGAACGGATAGAGACCGTGTTGCCACTGTAGTCATGCCCAGATATGTGCCCCCTCACAGTAGTTATGCCCAGATATGTGCCCCCTCACAGTAGTTATGCCCAGATATGTGCCCCCTCACAGTAGTTATGCCCAGATATGTGCCCCCTCACAGTAGTTATACCCAGATATGTGCCCCCTCACAGTAGTTATACCCAGACATGTGCTCCCTCACTGTAGTTATGCCCAGATTTGTGCCCCTCACAGTAGTTATGCCCAGATATGTGCCCCCTCACAGTAGATATGCCAGATATGTGCCTCCCTCACAGTAATTATGCACATATATATGGCCCCTCACAGTAGATATGCCAGATATGTGCCTCCCCTACAGTAGTTATGCCAGATATGTGTCCCAGGGCTGGTGCAAGGATTTTTGCCGCCCTAGGCAAAAGAAAAGTTTGCGGCCCCCCCATGTGACACCACAATGCCCCACCCATATGATCTGCTATATTAACTAAGCCAGTGCTGCAGTAACGCTGTGTTTACATTAAAAAGCCTGCAGGGACAGGCTATGAAGACCAGAACCACTACATTAAGCTGCAGTGGTTCTGGGGATTATAGTGTCCCTTTAATGTGAGGTAAATTAGAGATTAGTGCCATGAATAATATACTAGATTGACTCCTTACAACCAGATGAGGACGATGATGGGCTCTAGCTGCAGTCTGGCTCCACTGGTCTTGTGTAGAATAGGCTCTCTGGAGGCTGTTTGTAACTGTGGTCACAAAAATCAATGTTCTGGAAGAACGGGAAGCAGCTCCATTTTTTGGGGCCCTTTACACAGCTCAATGTCTGGGCCCCAGGGCCTGACGGTGAGTATGCCCATAAGGCCCACCCATAAGTCCACCTACATGTTCCACCCATGAGTTTGTTCACAGTGGGTGAAGTGTGTAGGGGATGTGTTATGTGTTGCTGTAGAGAATCTAATGTGTGTGCTTAAAAAAAGTAGTATATAGGAATACCAGTTTGTGTAGATGATGCAGTGTGTGTGTGTGTGTGTAGTGGATTGCAGTGTGTTTTCGTGTGAGGGATAGAAAGAAGTTTGTGATTGTGTATAAGGTATGTATTGTGTGTTTTTTGAATGTGCATATGGAATGTGTTGTGTGAATGTGTTTGTATGTGTAAGGGCTGCAAGGTGTGTTTCTGTGTATGTAAGGGATGCGGTGTCTGTGTCTGTAAGAGGTGCATTGAGTGTGTGTAAGGGATGCATTGTGTGTTTCTGTGTATGTGTGCAAGGGGTGCATTGTGATGGATGTCAATCTCCCTCCCCCTTGTCACTCTCTTCTCCCCCCTCCCTCCTTTGTCACTCTCTTTCTCACCCCCCTTGTCACTTTCATTCCCCCCTTCCTCCCTTGTCACTCTCTTTCTCACCCCCCTTGTCACTCTCATTCCCCCCTTCCTCCCTTGTCACTCTCTTCTCCCCCCCACCTCTAGTGTAGCGTGGCCGAGCTCTGTTCGGTCCGCGGTACAGGAGTATTTGTTTCCTGTACCCGGCCGGACTGAAAGGAAGTGCACACTAAGTGAACACTTCCTGTCACGCTACACTAGAGACGCTTCCCTCCTGTCAGTCCCTCTCTTCATGCTGCGCCCGGGTGGTGCACCCTCATGGACGCGCCAGCCCAGGTAGAGCGGCAGCCGCCTGAGGCTCTCGTCACCCCATCAGACTGGTGTCACGGTCACCCGGTGCGGAGAAGGGCCTGCCGTCGTCGCCCCACTTTGAAAAAAAACTTGCGGCAGGACGCGCCCCTGGCCGGCGGCCTACCAGGAAATTTCCTGGTATCCCGGTAGGCCAGTCCGGCCCTGCCACTGGTTAGAGAGCATATGGAGGCAGCTCAGCAAGCCCAGAGTCAGGTCTATAATCAAGCGGCTCAGGTTCGGAACTTTAACCCAGGAGATCGGGTATTGGTTCTTGTAATGACCGTAAAGAGTAAGTTCCTCACTAGGTGGCAGGGGCCCTAAAAGATACTAGAGAAAGTAGGCAACGTAAATTACAAGGTACGCCAGCCAGGTCGGCGGAAGCCAGAGCAGGTCTACCATGTCAATTTACTGAAGCCTTGGAAGGATAGGGAGACCTGTACTGAGAACAACCCACGGCCTGTTTGTCTTGTGGAAGAGATTCCGGCACCTCTGTCTGTTGGAGGGGAAGCGGCTGCAGCAGTACGTATTGCTGACAGCCTTTGCGCTAAGCAGTCTCAGGAGGCCAGGGAGTTTGTTAGTCAGAACACGGATGTGTTCTCTGACCTCCCTGGACGTACTTCCATAATCCACCATGATATTGTCACAGAGCCCCAGGCAAAAGTCTGGTTAAAGCTGTACCGGGTGTCCGAGGCTTGGCGACAAGCCATCTCGGAGAAAGTACAGCTAATGCTGTGGCTAGATGTCATTGAGGAGTCCAAGTGTGAGTGGGCCAGTCCTATAGTCCTGATACCCAAGCCGGATTGGACGTTATGGTTCTGTAACGATTTTCATAAACTCAATGAGATTTCAAAATTTGATGCATATCCGTTGCCCTGGGTGGATGAGTTAATCAGCGATTAGGGAAGGTGTGGTATTTTTCTATCTTGGACCTCACAAAGGGTACTAGCAAGTGCCCTTAACGGAGGCTTCCAAAGAGAAAACAGCATTTATCACGCCTGAGGGGCTATATCAGAATAAGGTGTTACCCTTTGGCCTACATGGCGCTCCTGCCACATTACAGCGGCTAATGGACATTGTACTTCTTCCGTATCGTTGGTATGCCTTGGCATATCTTGACGATATTGTTGTTTTCAGTACTGACTGGGAGAGTCACCTGGCAAAAGTACAGGCCGTAGTGAACTGCCTCCGAAAGGCTGGGATAACTGCTAACCTGAAAAAATGTGCTATAGGGTTGAAGGAGGCACAATACCTAGGGTATGTCATTGGGTGTGGAGTTATCAAACCTCAGATGAGCAAGATAGAGGCGATACGGAGTTGGCCACGACCTGTCACCACCAGGCAAATAAATTTGTTCCTGGTGATGGTGGGGTATTACATGAGGTTTGTTCCCCACTTTGCCACCTTAGCGGCTCCATTGACAAGGCTCTTGAAGGGACTGAAGTCCGTGATGGTTCGCTGGAATGACTAGGCGGAAGAGGCTTTTTCCGCTTTGAAGTCGGTCCTGTGCGGGTCACCAGTTTTGGTGACTCCCGACTTCAAGAGGGAGTTTGTTGTAGAGACCGATGCCTCCGAAGTAAGCCTCGGAACTGTATGGTCTCAGAAAATCAATAGGGAGGAGCATCCCACTGTTTTCCTGAGCCGCAAGCTCACCCCGGCCGAAACCTGATACAACATAGTGGAAAGAGAGTGCCTGGCCATCAAATGGGCGCTCCAGTCTCTCCACTATTATCAGTTGGGGAGGAAGTTCCGTCTGGTGACCGACCACTCCCCTCTCAAGTGGATGAGCCAGACCAAAGAGAGGAATGCTCGGGTTACTAGATGGTTCTTGTCGTTGCAGAACTTCAAGTTCACGGTGGAGCACAGAGCAAGCCGGTTACAGGGAAACGCGGATGTCATGTCCCGGGTTCACTGTTTGGTGAGTGTTCACCCCCTCAAGGTTGAACAAAGGAGGGTGGTATGTGACACAGTGAAAGGTCTGTTAGTAGATGAAAGGTATTTTCCTCCCATCATATGCTGCAGAGACTGATTGCAGCAAGGTTAGAGTGCACTGGGCCAGATTTCACTTGCCGGTTTGGGCTTTGCGGACGCCCAACTCTCATTAAAGGCAGCTAGAGTGTGGGATACAGCTGTCTGTGTTAAGGTATGAGACTTGTTCCTGGATGAAGGTTTTTTGACCTGTTTGGGGAAGACAGGTCGACTAAATCCTGGACTTAAACTTTGGTGTGAACCTGTTTGCAAAGTGTGAACACACACCTGGACTTGGACTTTTTATGAGGAACCTACAGCATGGTGTGAACTGAACACCAGGACATTCAACTAAGGTAAAGTTGTTTGCTGAGCTGTTAAACCTGCTTGTGTAAAAAAAACACTGCAGTTTGATTAACAACTTTTTTTGGTGCCTCTGTTCTGCGTCCACTCACCCTGCCTACAAGAGGAAATCCCCACAATATACAGTGGATATAAAAAGTCTGAACACCCCTGTTAAAATGTCAGTTTTCTATGATGTAAAAAAATGAGACAAAGATAAATCATTTCAGAACTTTTTCCACCTTTTAGGGCTCATTCACACAAACATATCTTGCGTTCCGTATACGGGACGATTTTTTTACAGCACTCAGTCTTTTTGGGTATGAGTCTATCAGCATGGCACATTTTGACTTGGCAAGATTTGCCCACTCTTCTTTGCAAAAACACTCCAAATCTGTCAGATTGCGAGGGCATCTCCTGTGCACAGCCCTCATCAGATCACCCAACAGATTTTTAATCGGATTCAGGTCTGGGCTCTGGCTGGGCCATTCCAAAACTTTAATCTTCTTTTGGTGAAACCATTCCTTGGTTGATTTGGATGTATGCTTTAGGTCGTTGTCATGCTGAAAGATGAAGTTCCTCTGCATGTGTAGCTTTCTAGCAGAAGCCTAAAGGTTTTGTTCCAATATTGACTGGTATTTGGAACTGTTCATAATTCCCTCTAGCTCAACTAAGGCCCCAGTTCCAGCTGAAGAAAAATAGCCCCAAAGCCTGATGCTGCCACCACCATGCTTCACTGTGGGTATAGTGTTCTTTTGGTGATGTGTAGAGTTGACCAGACACCTGGATGTTCGGGTTCGACGGGTTGGGCCGAACTTCAGAATAAAGTTCGAGTTCGAGACCCGAAAAAAGCCCAGACCCGGCCCCCCACTCAGTACCTGTATAGTCTCCCCTGAAGACTCCGAGAGGCTTGGCAAAACATGTAGGGACACAGGACTTTAGTTTTTAGGCAGGAGTTGTTCAGGGCGCCTAGTGAAACTATCTGGACACCCAGATGGTGCACAATCTGTCAAGCCAGTAATAGCATGGAGTGCAAACACACATATTTGTATATCAATACATGGCATATGACCCTCACCCATTGAACTCCTGAGGATTTTGATGAATGTTCCCAAGAAGTCTATTAATACTTTTAATATAGTGAAATAAAGTTTAGTTATAACACTAGTCAGAGGTGTTGCAAAGTTACGCTTAGGTACTAGTGACCACTTAATTTCAATTTGTTGCACTATATTGGCATAGCAACCCCCTGAGGGATTCCTTTGTTTGTTATTTTCAATCGAGACCCGAACTTGACCCCCATTGAAGTTAATGGGGACCCGAACTTTTGAGCACTAAAATGGCTGTAAAAATGTCATGATAAGGGCTAGAGCGCTGCAAATGGCATCAAAATGTGGTTAAGAGCATGGCAAGTGCTCTGCAAACAAATGTGGATAGGGAAATGACTTTAAATAACATAAAATATGTAAAAAAAAGGAGGACGAGGTCCATATGGAGTAGGAGGTTGAGGAGGCGGTGGATGTGGCGGTGTAGGTGGACTCGGCGGAGGAGGAGGAGGTAGCCTACAATGGTGTTTGGTTTAAAAAAATTTTTTTTTAAATTAGGGTACACCCCAAAACATTGGGAAATATAAACTGTGATAACCCCCTGCAGTCGTGCTAAACACACGTTCAGACAATACACTGGCTGCAGGGCAGGCAAGCACCTCCAAGGCGTAAAGGGCAAGCTCAGGCCATGTGCCCAATTTGGAGACCCAGAAGTTGAAGGGGGCAGACCCGTCATTCAGTACGTGTAGGCGTGTGCACACATACTGCTCCACCATGTTGGAGATATGCTGCCTCCTGCTAAGACGTTCCATATCAGCTGGTGGTGCTGGTTGTTGTGGCGTGCTGACAAAGCTTTTTCACATTTCGGCAATGCTAACCCTGCCTTATGAGTTGCTGGCGGTGCCCCAGCTGCATTGGCGACCTCTTCCTAGTCCTCTGCCTTCGCCTTGTGCTTCCACTGTGCCCCCGCTGTCAGGTGGGAATGCCACCAGCAGCGCGTCTACCAGCGTGCGCTAGTACTCGCACATATTACGATCACGCTCCAGTGAAGGAATTAAGGACGGTACGTTGTCCTTGTAGCGGTGATCCAGCAGCGTGGCCACCCAGTAATCAGCACAAGTTAGAATGTGGGCAACTCGCCGGTCATTGCAGAGACACTGCAGCATGTAATCGCTCATGTGTGCCAGGCTGCCCGGAGGCAACGAAAAGCTGTCCTCTGTGGGAGGTGTATCGTCTGTGTCCTCTGTATCCCCCCAGCCAAGCACCAGTGACGGCCATGAGCTGGTCTGTGTGCCACCCTGCTGTGAACATGGTTCCTCCTCCTCCTCATCCTCCACCTCGTCATCCTCCAGAACTGTGCCCTGGCTGGACAATTGTGTACCTTGGGTTTGTTGGTGCAGGAACCCACCCTCGGAGCCACTTGGGAATGACTGGCCGGAAACCCTACGAAATGATCCCTCCTCCTCCTCCTGTGCCACATCCTCTTCCATCATCGCCAGGAGCGTTTTTTCAAGGAGGCATAGAAATGGGATAGTATCACTGAGAACAATGTTATCGGCACTGGCCATGTTGGTGGAGTACTCGAAACAGCGCAACAAGGAACACAGGTCTCGCATGGAGGTCTAGTCATTGGTGGTGAAGTGGTGCTGTTCTGCCGAGCGACTCACCCGCGCGTGCTGCAGCTTAAATTCCACTATCGCCTGCTGCTGCTTGCACAGTCTGGCCAGCATGTGCAAGGTGGAGTTCCACCTTGTGGGCACGTCGCATATGAGGAGGTGAGCGGGAAGGCCGAAGTTACGCTGCAGCGCTGACAGGCGAGCAGCAGCATGGAGAGAACGCGGAAAGCTCACACAGACAGCACGCACTTTATGCAGCAGCTCTGACATATTGGGGTAATTTTTAAGAAATCTCTGCACCACCAAATTCAGCACATGCGCCAGGCAAGGGATGTGCATCAAACCGGCTAGTCCCAGAGCTGCTATGAGATGTCGCCCATTATTGCACACCACCAGGCAGGACTTGAGGCTGACTGGCACAAACCACTCATCGGTCTGTTGTTCAAGGCCCGTCCACAGCTCCTGCACGGTGTGGGGTTTGTCCCCCAAACAGATACGTTTTAAAACTGCCTGCTGTCATTTACCCCTGGCTGTGCTGAAGATGGTGGTGAAGGTGTTACGCTGACCGGATGAGGAGCTGGTAGAGGATGAGGAAGAAGAGTAGGAGGAGGAAGTAACAGGAGGCAAACTGAAGCGCCCTTAAATCCTCAGTGGTGGAAGGACATGCGCCAAACTGCTATCCACCTCAGGGTCAGCCGCCACTGCATTTACCCAGTGGGCTGTTATTGAGATATAACGTCTCTGACCATGCTTACTGGTCCACGTATCGGTAGTGAGGTGCACCTTGCCACAGATGGCGTTGCGCAGTGCACATCTAAATTTCTCCCCTACTTGGTTGTGCAGGTAAGGGATGGCTCTCCTGGAAAAGTAGTGGCAGCTGGGCATGACGTACTGTGGGACAGCCACCGCCATAAGGCCTTTAAAACTATCTGTCTCAAACAGACGGAATGACAGCATTTCAAAGGACAGTAACTTAGAAATGCTGGCATTCAGGGCTAGGGATCGCAGGTGGGTAGGGGGGTACTTCCTCTTCCTCTCCAGCGTTTGGGAGATGGAGAGCTGAACGCTTCCGTGGGACATTGTGGAGATGCTTGCTGATCCATGTGTTGGTGTTGCTGGCAGATCATCTGTTTGCAGGGTGACAGGTGGCACTGTCACTCCAGAGGGGGATGAAGAGGCCGAGACTGCAGCAGAAGAGGAAGCAGGAGGAGCCAGAAACCTTTTTTTTTGTTTTTGAGGTGTCTACTCCACTGCAGCTCGTGCTTTGCACTTAAATGCCTGGTTATGCAGGGTGTGCTCAGGTTGAGAACGTTTATGCCTCGCTTCAGGCTCTGATTGCACAGCATGCAAACCACCCGTGTCTTGTCTGAAGAACTGCCACGCCAGGGAACTCCTTGGAGCTGGCTTTGGTGTGCTCGGTCCCTTAATGTGGTGGGCAGTAGGAGGAGTACTGTCTAGAGGACAGCCGCTCTGCTTTTGCACCCTGATCCCCCTTCTGCTGTGCTGGTGGCTCTGTGTGACCATCGCCTCTTCCTCCGAACTTCATAGGTCACTCGCATGACCTTGATTCCATGTGGGGTCAAGGACCTCATTCTCCTCCACATCATCTTCCACCCAGTCTTCACCCCTGCCTTCCTTGTCGGTCTGCACACTTTCGAAAGCCCCAGCAGTTGGCACTTGTGTTTTGTCATCATCTGAGACGTGCTGCGAGGATCCTCCCATGTACTCATCTTGAAACATAAGTGGTTGGGCATCGGTGCACTCAATCTTTTCCACTTCTGGGGCAGGGCTAGGTGGATGTCCCTCGGAAACCCTGCTAACAGAGTCATTAAAAATCAGAAGAGACTGCTGCATGACTTGGGGCTCAGACTGCTTGGCTGATTTGCAAGGGGGTGAGGTGAAAGACTGATGGACGTCACCTGCAGGTTCCAACTGTGGTCTTTCAGCAGGAGACTGGGTGGGAGACAATGTGAAGGAACTGGATCCACTGTCAGCAACCCAATCTACTATCGCCTGTACTTGTTCAGGCCTCAACATTCGTAGAGCCGCATTAGGCCCGACCAAATACCGCTGCAGGTTCTGTCTCCTACTCGCACCTGAGCAGGGGGTTTCACTTGTGGGTGTAGCTGGCACACATCGACCACGTCCTCTCCCTGCAACAGGCAGGCCCGTCGCTACCCAACAGGCAAAACAAGCAATTGCTTGGGGCCCCGAGCTGGCCCGGTGCCAAGCAGAGCTGAGTAACTCAGAAGATCCAATGGTATATTCTAACCCCCAGGCGTTCCCATGGTGACTGGGACGCTTGCCTGCGGGTTAGAATATACCATTGGATCTGAGTTTTACTAGCTCAGTGAGATCGTAAAAACTCAAATCCGATGGTATATTCTAACCCCCAGGCGTTCCCATGGTGATGGGGACGCTTGCCTGGGGGTTAGAATATACAGGGCCACGCCGCTCACAGCAGTATATTTATAAACTAATCAGTAACTACTTTAACGTTAATCATTGCTCATTGCTGAGCTCTTTACTTGGATTATTTGGATATCTTACTTTGTCTTAGCTCCGGCTAATAGCAGGCAGTGCGGGGGGCGGCGCTCACTCACTGACCGACGTCACGCGCCTGCTCCTCCCACTAGGCGGCGCAGGCGCGTGACGTCAGTGAGTGAGCGCCGCCTGCACTGCCTGCTGTTACCGGAGCTAAGACAGTAAGATATCCAAATAATCCAAGTAAAGAGCTCAGCAATGAGCAATGATTAAAGTTAAAGTAGTTACTGATTAGTTTATAAATATACTGCTGTGAGCGTCGGGGAGGGGGATCTGTGGATGGCACTGTAGGGAGATCTGTGGATGGCAGTGCCATCCACAGATCCCCCTACAGTGCCATTCACAGATCCCCCCTCCCCTAAACAGTGCCATCCACAGATCCCCTTACAGTGCCATCCACAGATCCCCCCTTAACAGTGCCATCCACAGATCCCCCCTAAACAGTGCCATCCACAGATCCCCCTCCCCTAAACAGTGCCATCATGGCACTGTTTAGGGTAGGAGGGATCTGTGGATGGCACTGTTTAGGGGGAGATCTGTGGATGGCACTGTTTAGGGGAGGGGGGATCTGTGGATGGCACTGTTTAGGGGAGGGGGGATCTGTGGATGGCACTGTTTAGGGGGGAACTGTGGATGGCACTGTTTAGGGGGGAGATCTGTGGATGGCACTGTTTAGGGGAAGGGGGATCTGTGGATGGCACTGTTTAGGGGAGGAGGGATCTGTGGATGGCACTGTTTAGGGGGGAGATCTGTGGATGGCACTGTTTAGGGGAGGGGGGGATCTGTGGAAGGCACTGTTTAGGGGGGGATCTGTGGATGGCACTTTTTAGGGGAGGGGGGATCTGTGGATGGCACTGTTTAGGGGGGATCTGTGGATGGCACTGTTTACGGGGGAACTGTGGATGGCACTGTTTAGGGGGGAGATCTGTGGATGGCACTGTTTAGGGGAGGAGGGATCTGTGGATGGCACTGTTTAGGGGAGGAGGGATCTGTGGATGGCACTGTTTAGGGGGGAGATCTGTGGATGGCACTGTTTAGGGAGGGGGTATCTGTGGAAGGCACTGTTTAGGGGGGGATATGTGGATGGCACTGTTTAGGGGGGGATATGTGGATGGCACTGTTTAGGGGAGGAGGGATCTGTGGATGGCACTGTTTAGGGGGGAGATCTGTGGATGGCACTGTTTAGGGGAGGGGGTATCTGTGGAAGGCACTGTTTAGGGGGGGATATGTGGATGGCACTGTTTAGGGGAGGGGGATCTGTGGATGGCACTGTTTAGGGGGGATCTGTGGATGGCACTGTTTAGGGGAGGGGGGATCTGTGGATGGCACTGTTTAGGGGGGATCTGTGGATGGCACTGTTTTGTGGGGAGATCTGTGGATGGCACTGTTTAGGGGAGGGGGATCTGTGGATGGCACTGTTCAAATTTCATGCACATTAAATGCAACAGCAGTATTTGCACTGTAAACCTCCTTTTTTATTTATATAAAGTGTGGGTGAACTTAAACTGTATGGCTATACTGTGGTTCCTGTAGGCTTTGCGTGCGTAAGGTGTGGAGGGGGGGGGGGGCCTCCATGTCTATTTTGCTTGGGGCCCCCAAATTCCTTCAAACGGCCCTGGCAACAGGAGCTCCACCAGCAGCACCATGACCTGGGCCACGTCTCTTATTTGACACTCTCCTCATATTTATTGAATTTAGGTTCTTGCACTAAATGGGTGTTGAATTAATAGTAGAATAGAACGACAGTATGTAAATGGTGTATCTCACATGGCCTAAACCTTACTTGGCCTCAATTAAAGATGTCTTTGCCCAAAATGGCTGTATTTCAAATGCCTGAATCAAACCCCTGTATTTAAAGGGTGTATCTCACACGGCCTGACCCACAGTAGGCCTGAATTAAAGATTGGTGCACCAAATGGCAGTATTTCAAATCTCTGAATCTAACCCAAATGTATTAAGTGTTTATCTCACAATGACATATGCAGCAAAGGCTGCCAAATAAACTTTTTTTGCCCAAATGGGTGTTTGTTTAATACAGGGGTGCACAACCTGCGGCCCGCGAGTCGCATGCGGCCCCCAGAGCCAAGGTTTGCTGCCCCCGTCCTGCTGGACAGATACACAGCTGATCATGCAATCAGCTGTGTTTCTTCCTGGAGCGCCACACAGGGAAGGATGACAGCTCCTGCCCTTGTACTATAGCAGGAGTCTGGAGCAGGACGGGTCCCTGGCTATTGGTGAGAGTGGGGGAGCCGAGGAGAAGGCAGGCGCAGTTTATCAGCGCTTCTACCTTCTTCTCAAGGAGCACTCTGCATCAGTGGCATACTAAGGGAGAGGCGTGGGGGGCAGTCCGCCCCGGGTGCCGCTCTCAGGTGGGTGCCAGAAGCAATGAGCACTTTCATCAATACAGATGGAAGCGCTCATTGTTGGAGCACAGGGAGCTGCAGTTCTGTCACTCACTGCTCCGTGCTCCTCCCCTCCTTCAGGCCGGCAGCGATCTGAATGGTAGAGTAGGAAGACTTCTCCCCGCTCCACCATTCAGGCTCCAGACACGGATTGCGCTGCCAGCATGTGTGGGCGGAGCCTGCAGCCCGGGAATCTGCATAAGCTCCGCCTACACAGTGCTGCAGAGCGATCTGTGTCGGCAGAGATGAGAGGTATGTGAGCTTCCGGACCGGGACAAGGTGAGTAGGTACTGTGTTTGCCTGTTTTTTTGTTTTTTGTTTTTAAAGGGGGCACAATGGTCATTGCTAATGTGAAGGCAGCACAATGGGCATTTTTACTTTGGAGGGTGGACAATGGGCATTGCTAATGTGAAGGGGGCACAATGGGCATTTCTACTCTGGTGGGGGCAGAATGGAAATTTCTTCTCTGGAGGGGGCACAATGGTCATTGCTAATGTGAAGGGGGCACAATGGGCATTTCTATTATGGAGGGGCACAATGGGTATTTCTACTCTGGAGGGGGCACAGAAGGCATTGCTATTGTGAAGGGGACACAATGGGCATTTATATTATGGAGGGGCACAATGGGTATTTCTACTCTGGAGGGGGCACAGAAGGCATTACTACTGTTAAGGGGACACAATGGGCATTTCTACTCTGGAGGGGGAACAATGGGCATTTCTACTCTGGTGGGGGCAGAATGGAAATTTCTTCTCTGGAGGGGGCACAATGGTCATTGCTAATGTGAAGGGGGCACAATTGGCATTTCTACTCTGGAGGGGGCACAGTGCACAGAGGGCATTACTACTATGAAGGGAGCACAGAGGGCATTATTACTGTGAAGGGGGCACAATTGGCAATACTAACACAGAGGGCATTACTACTATTAAGGGGGCGCAATGGGGATTTCTACTATGGAGGGGACACAGAGGGCATTATTACCGTGAAGGGGGCACATTGGGCATTATTACTGTGAAGCAAAACAATGGGCATTATTACTGTGAAAGGGAACAATGGGCATTACTACTATTAAGGGGCATTATTACTGTGAAGGAGGCACAAAGAGGGCATTTCAACTGTGAAGGGGCACAGATAGGGTATTACTACTGTGAAAGGGGCATAACTACTATAAAGGGGGCACAATGTTGGCATAACAACTGTTGGGGGGCGCACATCTGTACAAAACAATGAGGGCAATACTACTGTGAGGGGTTATGATTTTTTTAAAGTATTGGGGGGGTGCCAGAGAAAGGACCCGCCCCAGGTGCCAAACAGCCTAGGCACGCCACTGCCAATCACTGGCCAATCAATGGCTTCTAAGGTCAGACAGTTAACCGCTTGTTGATTGACTGCTCTGCAGCCTTTAAAAAAAATGCCAAGAAAGCGCCGAACACCGAACCCAAACTTTTACTGAAATGTTCGAGTTCCGGGGTCCAAAAATCCTAAAGTTCCGTACGTACCTGAACTTTACAGTTCGGGTTCGCTCAGCCCTACTCTCAGACTATGGAGACACTAAAACATTATTATTTTTTGTTTCACAAATGCTATTAATGTGTAAAACTTTAATAAATAAGAAAAAGCATACATATTAGGTATTTCCACATCCGTAATGATCTGCTCTATAAAAGTGTCACATAACACTGTAAAAATAAATAAATAAAAACGGTGCCAAAACAAACCAATTTTTGGGTCACCTTGCCACATAAAGTGTAATAATGAATGATTAAAATATCATATGTACCCAAAAATGGTACCAATAAAAACATCAACTTTTCCTGCAAAAAATCAGCCCCTGTACAAGAAAAAATAATAATATGGCATTCAGAAAATGGAGACACAAAAACATAATAAAAAAATGCTTTATTATATAAAACTGAAGCAAAAAACCAAAGAAAATAGACATATTTGATTTTATTGCATCCATAATAACTTGCTCTATAAAAATAACACGTGATCTACCCTGTCAGATGAATGTTGTAAAAAATAAAAACTGTGCCAAAACAGCCATTTTTTGGTTACTTTGCCTCACAAAAAACATAATATAGAGTGATTCAAAATCATATGTACCTCAAAATTGTACCAACTAAACTGTCACCATATCCCGTAGTTTCATAAATGGGGTCACTTTTTGATTGTTTCTGCTGTAAGGGTGCATTTGGCGGGCTTAAAATGGGACATGGCATCTAAAGTCCAGTTCAGCAAAATCTGCCTTCCAAAAACCATACGGCGCTCCTTTCCTTCTGCGCTCTGGAGTGTGCCTGTACAGCAGTTTACAACTACATGTGGGGTGTTTTTGTAAATTGCAGAATCAGGGTAATAAATATTTAGTTTTGTTTCGCTGTTAAACCTCGATGTGTTAAAGAAAAAATTAATTCAAATGGAAAATCTGCAAAAAAAGTAACATTTTGAAATTTTATCTCCATTTTTACTTTCATTCTTGTGGATACCTAAAGGGTTAGCAAAGTTAGTAAAATCTGTTTTTTTAGTAACTTGATGGGTGTAGTTTCCAGAATAGGATCATTTATGGGTGGTTTCTACTATGTAAAGCCCCACAAAGTGTCTTCAGACCTAAACTGGTCTTTAAAAAGCGGGTTTTGGAAATTTTCTTAAAAATTTTAGGAATTATTTCTAAAATTCTAAGCCTTCTAACGTCCCAAAAAAATAAACTGACATTTACAAAACTATGTCAACATAAAGTGTACATATGGGGAATGTAAAGCAATAAATATTTTGAGGTATCACTTTCTGTTTTAACCCCTTAAGGACTCAGCCCTATTTCACCTTAAGGACTTGGCCAATTTTTGCAAATCTGACCAGTGTCATTTTAAGTGCTGATAACTTTAAAACACTTCGACTTACCCAGGCCATTCTGAGATTGTTTTTTCGTCACATATTGTACTTCATGACACTGGTAAAATTAAGTAAAAAAAATAAAAAAAAATTGCATAAAAAAATACCTAATTTACAAAAAAAATGAAAAATTTGCTAATTTCAAAGTTTCAGTTTCTCTACTTCTGTAATACATAGCAATACCCCCAAAAATTGTGATGACTTTACATTCCCCATATGTCTACTTCATGTTTGAATTATTTTGGGAATGATATTTTATTTTTCGGGGATGTTACAAGGCTTAGAAGTTTAGAAGTAAATCTTTAAATTTTTCAGAAATTTGCAAAAACCCAATTTTTAGGGATCACTACAGGTCTGAATTTCATTTTTTTGCCAAATTTTACATTTTAACCTATTTTTTCCACTAACAAAGCAAGGGTTAACAGCCAAACAAGACTGTATCTTTATTGCCCTGACTCTGCCGTTTACAGAAACACCCCATATGTGGCTGTAAACTACTGTACGGCCACACAGCGGTGCGTAGAGTCAAAGGTGCGCCGTTTGGTTTTTGGAAGGCAGATTTTGCTGGACTGGTTTATTTACACCATGTCCCATTTGAAGCCCCCCTGATGCACCCTAGGGTAGAAACTCCATAAAAGTGACCCCATCTAAGAAACTACAACCCTCAAGGTATTCAAAGCTGATTTTACAAACTTTGTTAACCCTTTAGGTGTTGCACAAGATTTAATGGAAAATAGAGATACAATTAAAAAATTTCACTTTTTTGGCATATTTTCCATTTTAATATTATTTTTTTCCAGTTACAAAGCAAGGGTTAACAGCCAAACAAAACTCATTATTTATAGCCCTGATTCTGTAGTTTACAGAAACACACGGCAGGGCGCAGAAGCAAAGGAATGCCCTACGGTTTTTGGAAGGCAGATTTTGCTGGACTGTTTTTTTTTGACACCATGTCCCATTTGAAGCCCCCTGATGCACCCCTAGAGTAAAAACTCCCAAAAAGTGACCCCATTTTAGAAACTACGGGATAGGGTGGAAGTTTTGTTGGTACTAGTTTAGGGTACATATGATTTTTGGTTACTCTATATTACACTTTTTGTGAGGCAAGTTAACAAGAAATAGCTTTTTTGGCACCGTTTTTTTTGTTATTTACAACATTCATCTGACAGGTTAGATCATGTGGTATTTTTATAGAGCAGGTTGTCACAGATGCGGCAATACCTAATATGTATACAATTTTTTTTATTTATGTAAGTTTTACACAATGATTTCATTTTTGAAACTAAAATCATGTTTTAGTGTCTCCATAGTCTGAGAGCCATAGGTTTTTTCAGTTTTTGGGCGATTATCTTAGGTAGGATCTCATTTTTTGTGGGATGAGATGACGGTTTGATTGGCACTATTTTGGGGTGCATATGACATTTTGATCGCTTGCTATTACACTTTTTGTGACGTAAGATGACAAAAAATGGCTTTTTTTACACAGTTTTTACTTTTATTTTTTTACGGTGTTCACCTGAGGGGTTAGGTCATGTGATATTTTTATAAAGCCGGTCGATACGGATGCGGAGATACCTAATATGTATACTTTTTTTTATTTATGTCAGTTTTACACAATGATTTCATTTTTGAAACAAAAAAAATCATGTTTTACTGTTTCCATAGTCTAAGAGCCATAGTTTTTTCAGTTTTGGGGCGATTATCTTGGGTAGGGTATGATTTTTGCGGCATGAGACGATGGTTTAATTGGTACTATTTTGGCGTACATGCGACTTTTTTGATCACTTTTATTACCTTTTTTGGGAAGTAAGGTTGGCAAAATTTTAATTTCTCATAGTTTTTATTTTTATGGCATTCACCTTGCGGGGAAAGTAGCATGACCATTTTATAGATCAGATCGTTACAGACGCGGCGATACCTAATATGTGTAGTGTATTTTTTTATTTTTATTTGTGATAAATGTTTTTTTTTATCTTTACTTTTTTGACCCAGACCCACTTGGTTCTTGAAGATCCAGTGGGTCTGATGTCTGTATAATACAGTACAGTACCCTATATAGGGTATTGTACTGTATTTTACTTACACTTTGTCTGAACAGATCTATGCCTTTAGCACAGATCTGTTCAGCACCATGGACAGCAGGATGCCCGAGAAGGTGTCCTGTTGCCATGTGAACCTTCCCCGTCTGCTCAGTTGTGACCACAACTTCGCAGACGGGGAAGGGTAAGGAGGGGGGCTGTTTGGGGGCTCCCTCCCTCTGTCACCCCATCCTGTCGGGGGGCTGCAAAGGCAGAGCAGCCCCCCGATGGGAGAGGGAGGGAGCCCCCTCTTACTGTTAACTTTTTCCATACCGCGGTCCTTACGGACCGCGGTATGGAAAGAGTTAAACGGCTGACATCGCGGCACAGGCCGTTTATACCAGAGTGTCAGCAGATTGTGGTATACCACTGGACACCAATGATTATTCAAGAGGAGGTAGGCGGGGGATCGCGATCCCGCCTGCCGCACCGCCCACCTCCTGCACCTCCCGCACCGCCTGCAACACCCCCCCTGCACCACCCCCCCTGCACCACCCTCCTCCATAAAATCATTCAGGGGTGCAGGGGGGGTGAAATACTTTATTCGGGGCATTTTAAAGTTTGATCCCCGCGGTCAGGGACCGCGGGGATCAGAATCGGCAGAAAGCGCAGCAAACCGCAGATCTGAATTGACCTGCGGTTTTCTTCGATCGCCGAAATGCACATGACCCCCCAACCCCGGCGCTGTAACAGGATGCCGGCTGAATGATTTCAGCCGGCATCCTGTTCGGATTAACCCCCGCAGCGCCACAATCTCATTTTAAACTCATGACGTACCGGTACGTCATTGGTCCTTAAGGACTCGGGAAACATGCCGTACCGGTACGTCATGAGTCTCTAAGGGGTTAATTTTTGGTAAATTTGGGATTTTTTTCATAAATTAAGGTGAAATATATTGACTCAAATGTATGACTGTCATGAAGTACAATGTGTCACGAAAAAACAATCTCAGAATGGCTTGGATAAGTAAAAGAGTTCCAAAGTTATTACCACATAAAGTGACACATGTGAGATTTGCTAAATTAGGCTCTGTCAGGAAGGGGGAAATGGCCCAGATGTAAAGTGGTTAAAATACAATGAGCCACTATGGGGAGGCTTTTGATCGGGATATGTTTCTCATCCACTGCACCCAAACAGTTAGGAAACTGAGTGATGGACAGGAACTTGTCAGCTATCTCTTCCCACTGCTAAGTCGTGAAGTGGGGATGACATTATGATGAAGGAAATCCCATATCGTGTAGCATGTATCCCTTACAAATATAGGAAATGGTTGACTTTTCTAGGTGAAATTTGTAATGCAAGCTTGAAAAACATGCCCCCTTCTCAATGAAAATGGAAATCAATAGAAAGAAAAAATTTATTTCAGAACACATAACATTAACACTTGGGATGAGCGTAGCGGGTTTCAAATCCACGATCCTAAGTCGCATTGCTCCAAGCTTTGCTTCAATGCTTTACTGAGATCCGTCTCCATAGGATAAAAATGTATGGGCTCCAGCAAACGTGGCTTCAGTGAATAACTTTGGAATTCGATTTTTGTACTTGAAAACCATTTTAAAACTTGGTTCTAAAGTCAGCTTCACTACTGAGGTACCAGTCAGCACTGAAGCCAACTTTCGATACCTGTTTTAAAATTGTTTTTAAGTTTAATAATCAAATTCCAAAGTTATTCTGAAAGCTCATTTCGCCTCACTGGAGCCCATGCATTTTAATGTTGTACGGAGACGGTTTTCTATACAGCATTAAAACAAAATTTGAAGGGAATCAACTTTGAATCTTAGATCCGAAGTTTGCTTTGCTCATTCCTTGTTAACACACAAGAAAATTCATAGTTGTATGCAATATGACATGTCACATCTACTTATAGTGAGAACAATAATAGTGACATAGTCAGCACATGGAAACAAGATATATATATTACGACTAGAGATGAGCGAATCGACTTCGGATAAAATATTCAAAGTCGATTTGCATAATATTTCATTTGAATACTGTACGTAGCGAGCTTAGTTATTACTTTGCGAAGTCTTGCGTGACTTTGCATAATAACTTCATAAATTAATTTCTACTGTAAAAAAAACATTTCCCGAATTCGGAACCGAAACCAAGTTTGGGAAATGTTTTTTTACAGTAGAAATTAATTTATGAAGTTATTATGTGAAGTCTCGCAAGACTTTGCGAAGTAATAACTTCAGCTCATCTGGGCCAATACATTCTAATACTGTGCGGAGAGCTCGCTCTGTACAGTATTCAAAGTATTATGCAAATTTACTTTGGATGTTTCATCTGAAGTTGATTCGCTCATCCCTAATTACAACATAGCGATATATATTGACATACTACACTCCTACCTTGTATTTTCATGCAAGGTATCGGCACGACACATTACAAAACATTCAAAGCTTCACCATATAATAATGAGTACCAATAAACTAACATTGCATAACTATGATGCTGCTGTTCTGTCTAAAGACCTAACTTATGAAGTTTGTGATAATAAATTACTGCAGTTTAACCCTTTCATGACCAAGGGTCATTGATGCCCCAGTGTCCAGGTCAAAATGTACAAATCTGACATGCGTCACTTTATGTGGTAATAGCTTTGGAACACTTTTACTTATCCACGCCATTCTGAGATTGTTTTCTTGTGACACATTGTACTTCATGATAGTCATATATTTGAGTCAATATATTTCACCTTTATTTATGAAAAAATCCCAAATTTACCAAAAATGTAGAAAAATTCCCAATTTTCCAAATTTCAATTTCTCTGCTTCTAAATAGAAAGTCATACCTAATAAAATATTTATTACTTAACATTCCCCATATGTATACTTTATGTTGGCATCATTTTGGAAATGTCATTTTATTTTTTTAGGACGTTAGAAGGCTTAGAAGTTTAGAAGCAATTCTTACCATTTTTAAGAAAATTTCCAAAACCCACTTTTAAAGGACCAGTTCAGGTCTGAAGTCACTTTGTGGGGCTTACATAGTGGAAACCCCCATAAATGACCCCATTGTATAAACTACACCCCTCAAGTTACTCAAAACTGATTTTACAAACTTTGTTAACCCTTTAGGTGTTCCACAAGAATTAATAGAATATGGAGATGACATTTCTAAATTTCACTTTTTTGGCAGATTTTCCATTTTATCTTTTTTTTTTCTTTAACACATTGAGGGTTAACAGTCAAACAAAACTCAATATTTATTACCCTGATTCCACGGTTTACATAAACACCCCACATGTGGTCGTAAACTGCTGTACGGGCACACGGCAGGGCGCTGAAGGAAAGGAATGCCATACGGTTTTTGGAAGTCAGATTATGCTGTATTGGTTTTCTGAACGCCATATGTTTTTTATTTTTCTGCCGATCGTCTTGTGCAGGGGCTTGTATTTTGCAGAAAGTGTTGAGGTTTTTATTGGTACCATTTTTGGGTACATAGGATTTTTTTTATCATTCATTATTACACTTTATGGGGCAAGGTGACCCAAAAATTGGCTGTTTTGGAACAGTTTTCATTTATTTATTTTTACAGCGTTCATCTGAGGAGTTAGGTCATGTGATAGTTTTATAGAGAAGATCGTTACGGATGTGGAAATACCTAATATGTATACTTTTTCTTATTTATTTAAGTTTTACACAATAATAGCATTTCTGAAACCAAAAAAATGATGTTTTAGTGTCTCTATAGTCTGTGAGCCACAGCTTTTTTATTTTTTGGGCGATTCTCTTAAATAGGGTATCATTTTTTGTGGGACGAGGTGACGGTTTGATTGGTACTATTTTGGGGGTCATACGCCTTTTTGATCGCTTGCTGTTGCACTTTTTGTGATGTAAGGTGACAAAAATGGCTTTTATTTACACCGTTTTTTTTTTTATGGTGCTTATCGGACAGGGTCTATCATGTGATATCTTTATAGAGACGGTCGTTATGGACGCTGTGATACCTAATATGTGTAGTTTTTTTATTTTTCATTTTTTATAGGAAAAGGCAATTTATTTTTTAAATTTTAAATTTTTATTTATTTATTTTTACTTTAATTTTTTTTATCAAGTCCCTCTTGGATATTGAAGATCCAGTGGGGCTGTACTATACTTTGCAATGCTCTTGCATTGCAAAGTGTAATACAATCAGATGCCCTGTAGGTGGCAACAGCGGACGCTTTTGCAAAGCGTCCGGTTGCCATGGCAACCATCGGGGCTGCCATCGCAGCGCAGCAGCCCCGATGGTCGAGAGAGGGAGCCCCTTCCCTCTGTTAACCCCATGGATGGGGGTTATAGAACTTACAGCAGAGTGTCAGCATAGAGCTGACACTCTGATGATGGCGGCGGCTCAGGAATGGAGCCGCCGCCATCAAACACAGCAGGGGGTCAGACCGAGCGGGGGGCAGGGAGGGCAGCAGGGGGTCAGACCGAGCGGGGGGCAGCGCTGGAAGGGGGGCAGGGAGGGTGTCACGGCCAGCAGGAGGAATTCAGGGGGTGGACTCAAGGAGGGGCACTGTGGACACAAGATGGGCCACAGATGGAGGGGGCACAGATCGGGGGGGCTGCACAGATCGGGGGGGAGCCTGCACAGATCAGGGGGGGCTGCACAGATCGGGAGGGGGGGCTGCACGGATCGGGGGGCACGAGGACACTGTGATTTCAGGGATCAGAGCCTGAAACCGGCATTTTTTCACTGCCGTGATCCGATTGGTTAGTCTGCACAGATTAACTAATCGGATCGATTGCCGGCAAGGGGCCACTGTGATTGGTCCCTTGCCGGCATTACTGCACTGCACTGCACTGCATACAGGGCAGAAGCTTTGCTTTGCAGCGCTTGGATTAAAGAGCTGGTTTGACGTTTATATACGTGGTAGCTGCACGGGGTATGTGCAGCTATCACGTATATATACAGATTGCGGTCGGGAGGGGGTTAAAGACCAAAAAAATAAAAAATATGTAAAGGAAGACATTTACTGTAGGGTCACCATCAGTATCTCTTCCAGGGACACACATCGACGAAACGTGGTGTTCCATCTGTGAGGGCGATGTTGCACTTTCTAAAGACAGTGACATCCTTAAGTATAAAGCAAACTTTTCAGAATTCTGCCAAAGCTCGAGTTAGAGGGCCACAAACACAACACAGGTCATCCTGGATGAATGGATGGGATGAACCCAAAACCGTCATGCCAAACAATGCCTCCTCCTCCATTGCTTGTGCTTAATTGCATACTCTAAATCAAAGAGCAGATGAGCTGGTAACATGGCTTCACGCAAAAACAGATCCACCGCACAGCTCAAAAAAACATGGGGAAATGGAGGATATTATATAACTGTTCCCACCACCACCAAAACAAAATGAAATAATAAAAAAATGGATCTGTTATTTTAATACAATAATGGATTGAAATGGAACTAATGGAAATAGATCCATTATTTTACCAGAATTTCTTGACAGATCCATTAAAATAATAGCACATATTCCTTCAGTTCTTCTCCTTTATGCGGATTCCTAGCATAACGGAACCATATCGGTGATGTGAACTTTCCCTAATTTGTGTTTTATATTTACTATAAAGAGCTTGTTAATGATATTCCATTGCACTTTTATATTTTCAGTATTAACATATAATTTGAAGTATCAATTACAAACTGAGCTCTTTTATCGTTTTCTTTAAACAAATATTTCTTTCCTGACAGGAATCATGAATATGAACAAAAGAAACTCTTTCCTTGTTCAATTTTAAATCCCTATGATTTATGAATAATTTGCAGCTATGAATAATGTATCTATATATAAAGTATACAGGGTCAGCAAAGGACAAAGTAATCAGACAGATTATCCTGACCATCTAATGAACACCTAAAAACCATATCCTTTTCAACTACATGCATAAGTGGGGAGTAACAGATGCTCCAAAGAAATTAGCTTGGAATTTCATGCAGTACAAGCGATGAGTTGGAAATCATTTTAAAGATAATCATGTATACAGTAGTTGTTTCTAAGCTGCTGTATTTAATATTAATCAAAGAGCATATGAAATGTAAAGCTGAAAATCTTCAGATAATGTGACTTCCTAGGCAAATGCAACTAACTGGAATCAAAACATGGACATCACATAAAAGTTAATAGCGTTAAAATGTTTATTCAACAACTTGCACTCTATTCAGTAATATTCAATCCCCTTTCATGTTATTATGACATAGTCACACAAAATAGTTCAAAGTCTCCAAAAAAGCATAAGGAAAGTTTTTGTCATAATGTTATAATACAGTTATATTTTTATTAAGACATGGACATGGACAACAGGACAATTTGAAACTATGCCACCCTTGTGGTTGCATAGTGTTTTGCAAACCACAAGAAATCCATGAGCATAATGATAATGAGTCCAATTATTTACATGAAGGTTTGAGGTTACTCATGGTATAATACAGACTTCAGCTTGGCAGTTGAAACAATCATAATTTTAAGGTTGTTTTTTAAAATAGAGGATTTATGAAAAAAAAATTAAATGGGTTGGTCACATTCTGGCTACTGTTGGCAAGCATGTATCTAAGATGACTATTTGGCACTTATTAATATAGAATGTGTTGATCTCCTGTGTCATTTGCTACATTTCATAAGCCATGTTCCTTTGTTGGGCAAATCTTCTGTGATGTTGACATGGATGCCCTATATAAATAAGATGGCCGCTGATCAGACACATGACTAAGCTTCCTCCATTCAAACGCTGTACCCACACTAAACCTCTAAGCAGTGCCAATAAAAATGGTAGATATAGTGCATTTGACTGAAGGAGGCTGAGTGATTTGTTTAGTCACTCATTTTATGGACAGGACCTTTATGTGGAGAACACAAAAGTCTTGTCTAGCAAAGGCTTTACCTTATGAATTGCAGAAAAAGGTGCAGGATATCAACAAAGGCTTTATTCGTAAGTGCTATATAGTCATCTTACAAACACATTGATCACCAGTAACCAGAAAATGGCCAACCCCTTCAATGTTAGGTTGGTATCTCCATCATTTGTTGGTCATTTGAAGAATCTTAAGAATATTAGAGAGGATTTTGATCTCATAGAGTATTGTTTTTTATTATTATTATTAGATCTATCATGCATGCACGGAACAGAAGAGATTTTTATACCTGAATTTGAAATAAAAAAGTTTGTATAATGGCTGTGCTTCTTTGTATAATTACTATAATTGATAAGGCTCCTCTCTTGCTATATGTAAGTTCTCTCATATACATATTTAACACTAAAGGTTAATGAACGACCATAGGAGAGGGGAGGAGGAGCATCTGTTAGGTATTTTAAGGCATGAAACATTGTACCAAACATACAGCCATGAGTAAGGTCACTGAAGTTATTTGAAACAGGTAGGTGTTGTTTTGACCTTTTTGTAACAACTTGTTGTAGATGGAATTTTTCTTTTTCTAGATTGGTCTTCTCAGCAAGAGAAGAAATCTAGATGTACCAAATAATTTTTTATAAAGATAGCTATGTCATCCCCTTATTTTCTGTAACTTGTAAGCAGCAAAGTAAAATTCATACATACATTATTATAATATATCTGGAAAGTGAAACATAGTAGGTGCTAAAAGAACAAATTTAATAGCAAAATTCATATATATGTTGCAATGTTAAGATATCATTGCATACTTTTCTAATCATTTATCAGTGTTAAAATTGATGTTCAGACTTAATGTCAGAAGATCTATAAATGGCCAGAAGAATGATATATAATACATATGATTTTGACTTCTTACATGGAATGTTCAACCAATATATTATCATCCATTAAGGTTCTATGCAACTTATAGATATATAGAAATGAATCTGCCAACAAACCTGTTTGTGTAACTGTGATGTTCCAGTGTAAATGCCAGAGATGTTCATTTAAACTGTAGTTTCTAAACTCTAACATCTGAACAATAATAAAAGATACAGATAAGTAATCAAAAGTAACAGAAAAATATCAAGGAAAATATAAGCTCTTGTAAATAAGAAATTAGGAGCATATGATATGAAACATTGCGGTGGAAGAGAATACAATAGATGTGAAAAAAGTTTATTAATTCTAAGTGGTTTGATCTCTAAAAACAGCTTGAGGTTGCAGACAGGCTGCCAGAATCCATATCTCATGATAACACTGATAATAATATTTAGGCTGAGAAAACATGGCAAGATCACACAGGACACAGATCAGAACTTTTGTTAGGTATTTAGAAGCAAGCTAATATTTGTGAGTAGTTGGGGTGTGTAGAATCACTGTTCTCGTTCCAATGCTTCCTGAGTCATAAGACGGTCTGTTCACTCCCTGGTCCCTATTGATAGTGTTGAGTGAAGCAAAGCATCCGAAGTGGAATTCTGTCCAAACTTTAGGAAAACCTCAATTCTAAATGAATCTGAATTTCCTTGCGTTTCATGGTAACTAATCTGAATTTCCTAAAATGGCAGATGCACATGTTAGAAAGCAAAACTAAGTGTAGAAGAGACAAGCTCATGAATGCAAAATAACCTATAATGAAATGCAGCAAGCTAATCCTTAGATATCCATCCCCTTTGATGTCACAGCTCTTTAAAACCCTCATTCTGCATGGTCTCTGCCATTGTCCTGTGAGCTGATCATAGGGACATGGCAAGTGCTCATTAACTAGGGACATGGTTGCTGAAAATGATTAATAGAATAATATTGGAGAGGGAGACTGCAGGGAGACTGCAGGGAGAGTGTAGGGACAGTGCAGGTAGCCTTATTCTACATTATTTATTTATTAATGTATTCCTACATTTACTTATTCCTACATCAGCCAACCAATACCATCCATTCTGCACCCCTTAGGGGGGTCAGGTCATAATGATGACCATCCTCCTATTTTGCTGGCTCTACTTCTTCCAAATCATCCTTCAAACTTTCCAGGTCCTAGAAAAATTAGCAAGATGCAGAGAGAGGAGGAGCTGGATGTTACTGATTACATATTCTCATCAATATTAGATGATGTGGAAAAGGAGAAAAAACAGATGGCAGAAGAAGGGCTCCCACCTGTAGGGCAGGAGAGCGCTGGGGTTGGTGGGTATGTCAGAGCTGATTAATATTCAGTGTTTACTGTCATCCTGCAGGAGATGCAGGCAAGAACAGCAATAACAGGCATGTTGTCCCCCCACCTAACCAGCCAAACCCCATAATAGCAATAGCCCCTGTTTAAAAGTGCATTAAAGGTGCGGAGCGGCCATTAACAATGAAGACCGACTAAACAGTGTGGTCTTCATTATTAAATGAAAGGCAGTTGTAGGCTAAGTTCTCCATGTGGCCGTACCCTAAGGCAGAGTGGCCTGGGTATACCTGATTTATACTCATTTGTGACAAATTAATTTGTAACAAATTTTATTTCTTGGCGAACGTTGGAGAAGTTGCCAAATTGAATTTTTCAAAACTTCACTCATCTCTCCCTGTTAACAAAGAGATGTGACAGCTCAACTGATCAGTAGCTGCGGTAGGTCAAATTTTAGCAGTGTTCTATTAGTAGCATAACACTGCAGTGCACATATAATATGAGGTCTGCGGCATCTTTCGTGTATATAGAGTGTAGCAGTCACTAAACTGACCAGTGTGACCATGTATGCTTAAGTTCATTACAATAATGTTTTGGACCCTAGTAAGTAATAACATTTTTTTTGTGACACCATAGGCAGAATCACAAAGGCCAAGCTTTGTTGTTGTAATTGCTTTGGTGTTGTGCTCATATACCGCATAGCAGCCGATAACTGGCCTCAGCAGTCTTGTTTTATATAGTGCTGAGGCCATGAGGCCAGCTACTGGCTTCAACAGTCGTATGTAGTTTATGGAATTATCTCTGCAGCCAAAACATTACATCATGACTCAAGCAGCGTGGAGGAAAAGAGCTGTAGTGCCTAACTTTATACATTTTTGTTAATTTAATAGGTTCCCTGGCATTTTCTTAAGAAAATATAAAGTTAATTTCCATGCTTGAACACTAATTTATTTATATATATATATATATATATATATATATATATATATATATATATATATAACTGAGTGCAAACAATAGTGTATGTAGAAATTAGCAAAAGTTCTAGCAGGCACTCTCTATATGGAATATTGCTGAGGCGCTGAGGTATATGTTAAAATGTACTATTTATTGTGGATAAAACATAAATTGATGATATACAATAAAATGCATAAATCTAGTTTAGTATATACAGTAGGTAAAAGCTGTGTTAAATTTTGCCAATTAGGCGCCCAATATGAAAATAAAAAATTAAAATACAAAAAAAAATAAAAAATGATGTATAAAAATATAGGAGTGGTCTCTCAAAGTATCTCGCTGGTGTCAGGCAGTCCTGTGGTTAATGCGTAGTAGCAATAAAGAAGGTTCCAATTAGTAATGTACCACAATAGACAGATAAATAAATGTTGACGGTGTTGTAGCTGTACTTTAAGTAACAGGCTTTAATGGCGTAATACCTGTACTATAAGTAACAGGCTTTAATCAGTATTCATAGTCCACCTAACTTTGTAGGATGAGAACCATAGTGAACGCTGGTAAAGAGAAATGTTGTAATGGTTCTTTTACAATGTCTCGAGAACTTCAATATTGTGGCATTGTTTCCAAGCCGTATGGTATATGTATCAAACTTGTATCTTATTTGTAGGCTATATGTATCAAACTTGTCATCGATAGATACAGGTTTGATTGTGGAGGGAACAGAGCTCCAAGGCCTCGGTGCGGCGTCCCGCACTGTCACTAGCCTGGAGTACACTTACCCTACTGGTATGGGCTGAAGCAAGCAGACCGTCTCTGAGGCAGCTGTAATCTCCGTCTCTTGGTGTCCCACGTGAATATCTGGTGTCTCATGTGACTAGGTCAGTAAGACGTGGTTTGAGTCAGGAGTCACGTGATCGGACTCAGATTAGCCGGCTGCTGTTTAATCAGGTCGCTTGTAGGAGCGCTTGTAGGAATGAATGCGCAATAGTTCAATCTTTGTGTATAGGTCTAAAAGGGGTTGTCCGAGTTATGAAAATAATATAGCACTGAAAATCTGATAAATAACTGAGCTAAGCGAGTTTTATGTCAAAATATATATATATATATATATATATATATATATATATATATATTTCCTCATTTCCCTGGTTCTTTTCTGGTCCTTTCTTTACATGCAATAAAAACAATCTCTGCCCCTCCCCCTGCACTGCTAAGGGAGTGAATACAAGAGCTGCCCTGAGTGACATGTCTGCCTGCTGGGATACTCTGCAGCATGTTGTATGTGTAGGACTACAAGTCCCAGCTGTATAATGACACTGCTAATACACACAGGATCTTCCCCCTACCTTCTTGTGCAATGCTCTCTCTAGTCCTTCAGATCCTGTGCCCAGAATTGTCACTGCTGCAGAGCTGTGCAGCCGAAGGGGTTAAGAATCCTAGCAGAGAGTAGACGGCAGTGAAGGGGGGAGTGGCCAGCACAGTGAAGTCTCGTTTACAGGCACCTGACGTTTCGGCACCTCCGTGCCTTCATCAGACTGCAGCAAAAATAAATATAAATATAATATAAATCAGTGAATAGAGTGCCGTATAACATGACAGCGGATACATAGCATAAGTCTCTATGTGTGTCATACATCCACAAACGTATATATTATAAGTAGGGGATTCACGGATCCAAATTTTTAAGGAACAAAGAGAAAAAAAAGGGGAAAAAAGAAAAGATTTTCTTTTCTTTTTTTTCCTTTTTTTTCTCTTTGTTCCTTAAAAATTTAGATCCATGAATCCATTACTTATAATATATACGTTTGTGGATGTATGACGCACATAGAGACTTATGCTATGTATCCGCTGTCATGTTATACGGCACTCTATTCACTGATTTATATTATATTTATATTTATGTTTGCTGCAGTCTGATGAAGGCACGGAGGTGCCGAAACGTCACTCCCCCGCAGCAACCAAATCCAACCAAATACGACTTGGCTGGAGTCTCTGTATCTATTATAAAAGGGGTGGGAACCCTACTCCAGCTTAAAACATCCACTGAGTGCTACAAGGGCTCTGCTTGTGTGTATGTGTATATATATATATATATATATATATATATACAGTTGCAAGAAAAAGTATGTGAACCCTTTGGAATGATATGGATTTCTGCACAAATTGGCCATAAAATGTCATCTGATCTTCATCTAAGTCACAACAATAGACAATCACAGTCTGCTTAAACTAATAACACACAAAAAATTAAATGTTACCATGTTTTTATTGAACACACAATATAAACATTCACAGTGCAGGTGGAAAAAGTATGTGAACCCTTGGATTTAATAACTGGTTGAACCTTCTTTGGCAGCAATAACTTCAACCAAACATTTCCTGTAGTTGGAGCTCAGACGTGCACAATGGTCAGGAGTAGGGATGAGCGAACCCGAACTGTATAGTTCGGGTTCGTACCGAATTTTGGGGTGTCCGTGACACGGACCCGAACCCGGACATTTTCGTAAAAGTCCGGGTTCGGGTTCGGTGTTCGTCGCTTTCTTGGCGCTTTTTGAAAGGCTGCAAAGCAGCCAATCAACAAGCGTCATACTACTTGCCCCAAGAGGCCGTCACAGCCATGCCTACTATTGGAATGGCTGTGATTGGCCAGAGCACCATGTGACCCAGCCTCTATTTAAGCTGGAGTCACATAGCACCGCCCGTCACTCTGCTCTGATCAGTATAGGGAGAGGTTGCAGCTGCGACAGTAGGGCGAGATTAGGCAGTGATTAACTCCTCCAAAAGACTCCATCCAGTGATCGATCTGCAGCTGTGGATGATTGAACTGCTGCCATTGAATTGCTCACTGTTTTTAGGCTGCCCAGAGCGTTTTTCAGTCACTTTTTTCTGGGGTGATCGGCGGCCATTTTGTGTCTTGTGTTGCGCCAGCACAAGCTGCCACCAAGTGCATTTAACCCTCAATGGTGTGGTTGTTTTTTGGCTAAAGCCTACATCAGGGTCAAGCTGTCACACCAAGTGCATTTAACCAGCAATAGTCTTTATTTTTTGGCCATATACTACATCAGGGGCAAGCTGCGCCTGTCACCAAGTGCATTTAACCCTCAATGGTGTGGTTGTTTTTTGGCTAAATCCTACATCAGGGTGAAGCTGTCACACCAAGTGCATTTAACCAGCAATAGTCTGTTTATTTTTTGGCCATATTCTACATCAGGAGCAAGCTGCGCCTGTCACCAAGTGCATTTAACCCTCAATGGTGTGGTTGTTTTTTGGCTAAATCCTACATCAGGGTGAAGCTGTCACACCAAGTGCATTTAACCAGCAATAGTCTGTTTATTTTTTGCCCATATACTGCATCAGGGGCAAGCTGCGCCTGTCACCAAGTGCATTTAACCCTCAGTAGTGTGGTTGGTCAAGCTGTCACACCAAGTGCATTTAACCAGCAATAGTCTGTTTATTTTTTGGCCATATACTACATCAGGGGCAAGCTGCGCCTGTCACCAAGTGCATTTAACCCTCAGTAGTGTGGTTGGTCAAGCTGTCACACCAAGTGCATTTAACCATCAATAGTGTGGTTATTTTTTGGCCATATCCCAGTCTAATTCTGTCAGTAAACGTATACCTGTCACCCAGCGCCTAAATACTAGGCCTCAAGTTTATATCCAGCTAAATCTGTCGTTACTGGTGTGGCTGGTCAAGTTATTTAGTGTCCGTCAAAGCACAGTTTTTGTTCTGGGTTGAAATACAATTCCCAATTTAGCAATTTCCTAATTTAGTGGTTTCTGCTGTATCAGAGCTTTTTTAAATCTATCCCTAAAAGGGTATATAATATTCAAGGTGCACATAGGGTCATTCTGAATAACTTCACACACACGCTACTGTGCATTTCCAAGTCTAATTCTGTCAGTAAACCTATACCTGTCATCCAGCGCCTAAATACTAGGCCTCAAATTTATATCCAGCTAAATCTGTCGTTACTGCTGTACTGTTGTGGCTGGGCAAGTTATTTAGTGTCCGTCAAAGCACATTTTTTGTTCTGGGTTGAAATACAATTCCCAATTTAGTAATTTCCTAATTTAGTGGTTTCTGCTGTATCAGAGCTATTTGAAATCTATCCCTAAAAGGGTATATCAGATTCAAGGTGCACATAGGGTCATTCTGAATAACTTCACACACACTCTACTGTGCATTTCCAAGTCTAATTCTGTCAGTAAACCTAAACCTGTCACCCAGCGCCTAAATAATAGGCCTCAAATTTATAGTCAGCTAAATCTGTGGTTACTGCTGTGCCTGTATTAGTGTAATACGGTACCTAAATAGATAGCCAGATAGTGTTAGTTGTCTTTGAAAAAAAGGCCTGAATTTGAATTCAATACATTGGGTCAAATAATATTTTTGTTGTTGTGGTGAACGATAACAATGAGGAAAACATCTAGTAAAGGACGCGGACGCGGACATGGTCGTGGTGGTGTTAGTGGACCCTCTGGTGCTGGGAGAGGACGTGGCCGTTCTGCCACAGCCACACGTCCTAGTGTACCAACTACCTCAGGTCCCAGTAGCCGCCATAATTTACAGCGATATTTGGTGGGGCCCAATGCCGTTCTAAGGATGGTAAGGCCTGAGCAGGTACAGGCATTAGTCAATTGGGTGGCCGATAGTGGATCCAGCACGTTCACATTATCTCCCACCCAGTCTTCTGCAGAAAGCGCACAGATGGCGCCTGAAAACCAAGCCCATCAGTCTGTCACATCACCCCCATGCATACCAGGAAAACTGTCTGAGCCTCAAGTTATGCAGCAGTCTCTTATGCTGTTTGAAGACTCCGCTGGCAGGGTTTCCCAAGGGCATCCACCTAGCCCTTCCCCAGCGGTGGAAGACATAGAATGCACTGACGCACAACCACTTATGTTTCCTGATTATAAGAACATGGGAATACCACCTCAGCATGTCTCTGATGATGACGAAACACAGGTGCCAACTGCTGCGTCTTTCTGCAGTGTGCAGACTGAACAGGAGGTCAGGGATCAAGACTGGGTGGAAGACGATGCAGGGGACGATGAGGTCCTAGACCCCACATGGAATGAAGGTCGTGCCACTCACTTTCACAGTTCGGAGGAAGAGGCAGTGGTGAGACCGAGCCAACAGCGTAGCAAAAGAGGGAGCAGTGGGCAAAAGCAGAACACCTGCCGCCAAGAGACTCCGCCTGCTACTGACCGCCGCCATCTGGGACCGAGCACCCCAAAGGCAGCTTCAAGGAGTTCCCTGGCATGGCACTTCTTCAAACAATGTGCTGACGACAAGACCCGAGTGGTTTGCACGCTGTGCCATCAGAGCCTGAAGCGAGGCATTAACGTTCTGAACCTTAGCACAACCTGCATGACCAGGCACCTGCATGCAAAGCATGAACTGCAGTGGAGTAAACACCTTAAAACCAAGGAAGTCACTCAGGCTCCCCCTGCTACCTCTTCTGCTGCTGCCGCCTCGGCCTCTTCTGCTGCTGCCGCCTCGGCCTCTTCCTCCGCCTCTGGAGGAACGTTGGCACCTGCCGCCCAGCAAACAGGGGATGTACCACCAACACCACCACCTCCGTCACCTCCGTCTCCATCTCATAAACATTTGAGAGAAAGCGTAAATTCCCACCTAGCCACCCTCGATCCCTGGCCCTGAATGCCAGCATTTCTAAACTACTGGCCTATGAAATGCTGTCATTTAGGCTGGTGGACACAGACAGCTTCAAACAGCTCATGTCGCTTGCTGTCCCACAGTATGTTGTTCCTAGCCGGCACAACTTCTCTAAGAGAGCCGTGCCTTCCCTGCACAACCAAGTATCCGATAAAATCAAGTGTGCACTGCACAACGCCATCTGTGGCAAGGTCCACCTAACCACAGATACGTGGACCAGTAAGCACGGCCAGGGACGCTATATCTCCCTAACTGCACACTGGGTAAATGTAGTGGCAGCTGGGCCCCAGGCGGAGAGCTGTTTGGCGCACGTCATTCCGCCACCAAGGATCGCAGGGCAACATTCTTTGCCTCCTGTTGCCACCTCCTCCTTCTCGGCTTCCTCCTCCTCTTCTTCCACCTGCTCATCCAGTCAGCCACACACCTTCACCACCAACTTCAGCACAGCCCGGGGTAAACGTCAGCAGGCCATTCTGAAACTCATATGTTTGGGGGACAGGCCCCACACCGCACAGGAGTTGTGGCGTGGTATAGAACAACAGACCGACGAATGGTTGCTGCCGGTGAGCCTCAAGCCCGGCCTGGTGGTGTGCGATAATGGGCGAAATCTCGTTGCAGCTCTGGGACTAGCCGGTTTGACGCACATCCCTTGCCTGGCACATGTGCTGAATTTGGTGGTGCAGAAGTTCATTCACAACTACCCCGACATGTCAGAGCTGCTGCATAAAGTGCGGGCCGTCTGTTCGCGCTTCCGGCGTTTACATCCTGCCGCTGCTCGCCTGTCTGCGCTACAGCGTAACTTCGGCCTTCCCGCTCACCACCTCATATGCGACGTGCCCACCAGGTGGAACTCCACCTTGCACATGCTGGACAGACTGTGCGAGCAGCAGCAGGCCATAGTGGAGTTTCAGCTGCAGCACGCACGGGTCAGTCGCACTGTGGAACAGCACCACTTCACCACCAATGACTGGGCCTCCATGCAAGACCTGTGTGCCCTGTTGCGCTGTTTCGAGTACTCCACCAACATGGCCAGTGGCGATGACGCCGTTATCAGCGTTACAATACCACTTCTATGTCTCCTTGAGAAAACACTTAGGGCGATGATGGAAGAGGAGGTGGCCCAGGAGGAGAAGGAGGAGGAGGAGGAAGAGGGGTCATTTTTAGCACTTTCAGGCCAGTCTCTTCGAAGTGACTCAGAGGGAGGTTTTTTGCAACAGCAGAGGCCAGGTACAAATGTGGCCAGCCAGGGCCCATTACTGGAGGACGAGAAGGACGAGGATGAGGAGGAGGTGGAGGAGGATGAGGATGAAGCATGGTCACAGCGGGGTGGCACCCAACGCAGCTCGGGCCCATCACTGGTGCGTGGCTGGGGGGAAAGGCAGGACGATGACGATACGCCTCCCACAGAGGACAGCTTGTCCTTACCCCTGGGCAGCCTGGCACACATGAGCGACTACATGCTGCAGTGCCTGCGCAACGACAGCAGAGTTGCCCACATTTTAATGTGTGCGGACTACTGGGTTGCCAACCTGCTGGATCCACGGTACAAAGACAATTTGCCCACCTTACTTCCTGCACTGGAGCGTGATAGGAAGATGCGCGAGTTCAAGCGCACGTTGGTAGACGCGCTACTGAGAGCATTCCCAAATGTCACAGGGGAACAAGTGGAAGCCCAAGGCCAAGGCAGAGGAGGAGCAAGAGGTCGCCAAGGCAGCTGTGTCACGGCCAGCTCCTCTGAGGGCAGGGTTAGCATGGCAGAGATGTGGAAAAGTTTTGTCAACACGCCACAGCTAACTGCACCACCACCTGATACGCAACGTGTTAGCAGGAGGCAACATTTCACTAACATGGTGGAACAGTACCTGTGCACACCCCTCCACGTACTGACTGATTGTTCTGCCCCATTCAACTTCTGGGTCTCTAAATTGTCCACGTGGCCAGAGCTAGCCTTTTATGCCTTGGAGGTGCTGGCCTGCCCGGCGGCCAGCGTTTTGTCTGAACGTGTATTCAGCACGGCAGGGGGCGTCATTACAGACAAACGCAGCCGCCTGTCTACAGCCAATGTGGACAAGCTGACGTTCATAAAAATGAACCAGGCATGGATCCCACAGGACCTGTCCATCCCTTGTGCAGATTAGACATTAACTACCTCCCCTTAACCATATATTATTGTATTCCAGGGCACTTCCTCATTCAATCCTATTTTTATTTTCATTTTACCATTATATTGCGAGGCTACCCAAAGTTGAATGAACCTCTCCTCTGTCTGGGTGCCGGGGCCTAAATATATGCCAATAGACTGTTGCAGTGGTGGCTGACGTGAAGCCTGATTCTCTGCTATGACATGCAGACTAATTCTCTGCTGACATGAAGACAGATTCTCTGTTACAGGACCTCTCTCCTCTGCCTGTGTGCTGGGCCTAAATATATGCCAATGGACTGTTGCAGTGGTGGCTGACGTGAAGCCTGATTCTCTGCTATGACATGCAGACTGATTCTCTGCTGACATGAAGCCAGATCCTCTGTTACGGGACCTCTCTCCTCTGCCTGGGTGCTGGACCTAAATATATGCCAATGGACTGTTCCAATGTTGGGTGACGTGAAGCCTGATTCTCTGCTATGACATGCAGACTGATTCTCTGCTGACATGAAGACAGATTCTCTGTTACGGGACCTCTCTCCTCTGCCTGGGTGCTGGGCCTAAATATCTGACAATGGACTGTTGCACTGGTGGCTGACGTGAAGCCTGATTCTCTGCTATGACATGCAGACTAATTCTCTGCTGACATGAAGACAGATTCTCTGTTACGAGACCTCTCTCCTCTGCCTGGGTGCTGGGCCTAAATATATGACAATGGACTGTTGCACTGGTGGCTGACGTGAAGCCTGATTCTCTGCTATGACATGCAGACTGATTCTCTGCTGACATGAAGCCAGAGTCTCTGTTACGGGACCTCTCTCCTCTGCCTGGGTGCTGGGCCTAAATATATGACAATGGACTGTTGCACTGGTGGCTGACGTGAAGCCTGATTCTCTGCTATGACATGCAGACTGATTCTCTGCTGACATGAAGACAGATTCTCTGTTACGGGACCTCTCTCCTTTGCCTGTGTGCTGGGCCTAAATATATGCCAATGGACTGTTGCAGTGGTGGCTGACGTGAAGCCTGATTCTCTGCTATGACATGCAGACTGATTCTCTGCTGACATGAAGCCAGATCCTCTGTTACGGGACCTCTCTCCTCTGCCTGGGTGCTGGGCCTAAATATATGACAATGGACTGTTGCACTGGTGGCTGACGTGAAGCCTGATTCTCTGCTATGACATGCAGACTGATTCTCTGCTGACATGAAGACAGATTCTCTGTTACGGGACCTCTCTCCTCTGCCTGTGTGCTGGGCCTAAATATATGCCAATGGACTGTTGCAGTGGTGGCTGACGTGAAGCCTGATTCTCTGCTATGACATGCAGACTGATTCTCTGCTGACATGAAGCCAGATCCTCTGTTACGGGACCTCTCTCCTCTGCCTGGGTGCTGGACCTAAATATATGCCAATGGACTGTTCCAATGTTGGGTGACGTGAAGCCTGATTCTCTGCTATGACATGCAGACTGATTCTCTGCTGACATGAAGACAGATTCTCTGTTACGGGACCTCTCTCCTCTGCCTGGGTGCTGGGCCTAAATATCTGACAATGGACTGTTGCACTGGTGGCTGACGTGAAGCCTGATTCTCTGCTATGACATGCAGACTAATTCTCTACTGACATGAAGACAGATTCTCTGTTACGAGACCTCTCTCCTCTGCCTGGGTGCTGGGCCTAAATATATGACAATGGACTGTTGCACTGGTGGCTGACGTGAAGCCTGATTCTCTGCTATGACATGCAGACTGATTCTCTGCTGACATGAAGCCAGAGTCTCTGTTACGGGACCTCTCTCCTCTGCCTGGGTGCTGGGCCTAAATATATGACAATGGACTGTTGCACTGGTGGCTGACGTGAAGCCTGATTCTCTGCTATGACATGCAGACTGATTCTCTGCTGACATGAAGACAGATTCTCTGTTACGGGACCTCTCTCCTTTGCCTGTGTGCTGGGCCTAAATATATGCCAATGGACTGTTGCAGTGGTGGCTGACGTGAAGCCTGATTCTCTGCTATGACATGCAGACTGATTCTCTGCTGACATGAAGCCAGATCCTCTGTTACGGGACCTCTCTCCTCTGCCTGGGTGCTGGGCCTAAATATATGACAATGGACTGTTGCACTGGTGGCTGACGTGAAGCCTGATTCTCTGCTATGACATGCAGACTGATTCTCTGCTGACATGAAGACAGATTCTCTGTTACGGGACCTCTCTCCTCTGCCTGTGTGCTGGGCCTAAATATATGCCAATGGACTGTTGCAGTGGTGGCTGACGTGAAGCCTGATTCTCTGCTATGACATGCAGACTGATTCTCTGCTGACATGAAGCCAGATCCTCTGTTACAGGACCTCTCTCCTCTGCCTGGGTGCTGGGCCTAAATATATGACAATGGACTGTTGCACTGGTGGCTGACGTGAAGCCTGATTCTCTGCTATGACATGCAGACTGATTCTCTGCTGACATGAAGCCAGAGTCTCTGTTACGGGACCTCTCTCCTCTGCCTGGGTGCTGGACCTAAATATATGACAATGGACTGTTGCACTGGTGGCTGACGTGAAGCCTGATTCTCTGCTATGACATGCAGACTGATTCTCTGCTGACATGAAGACAGATTCTCTGTTACGGGACCTCTCTCCTCTGCCTGGGTGCTGGGCCTAAATATCTGACAATGGACTGTTGCAGTGGTGGCTGACGTGAAGCCTGATTCTCTGCGATGACATGCAGACTGATTCTCTGCTGACATGAAGCCAGATTCTCTGTTACGGGACCTCTCTCCTCTGCCTGGGTGCTGGGCCTAAATATCTGAGAATGGACTGTTCCAGTGGTGGGTGACGTGAAGTCAGATTCTCTGCTATGGGACCTCTCTCCAATTGATATTGGTTAATTTTTATTTATTTTATTTTTATTTTAATTCATTTCCCTATCCACATTTGTTTGCATGGGATTTACCTACATGTTGCTGCCTTTTTCAGCCCTCTAGCCCTTTCCTGGGCTGTTTTACAGCCTTTTTAGTGCCGAAAAGTTTGTGTTCGGGACGAAGTTCGGATCGGGTTCGGATCCCGAACCCGAACATTTCCGGGAAGTTCGGCCGAACTTCTCGAACCCGAACATCCAGGTGTCCGCTCAACTCTAGTCAGGAGTAATTATTGACCATTCCTCTTTACAGAACTGTTTCAGTTCAGCAATATTCTTGGGATGTCTGGTGTGAATCGCTTTCTTGAGGTCATGCCACAGCATCTCAATCGGGTTGAGGTCAGGACTCTGACTTTTTGGACAGCAGTGGCTTCCTCTGTGGTATCCTCCCATGAAATCCATTCTTGTTTAGTGTTTTACATATCGTAGATTTGCTAACAGGGATGTTAGCATATGCCAGAGACTTTTGTCACTCTATGATTCTTTTTAACCTCATTGAGCAGTCTGCGCTGTGCTCTTGCAGTCATCTTTACAGGACGGCCACTCCTAGGGAGGGTAGCAGCAGTGCTGAACTTTCTCCATTTAAAGAAAATTTGTCTTTCCGTGGACTGATGAACAGCAAGGCTTTTGGAGATACTTTTATAACCCTTTCCATCTTTATGCAAGTCTTACAATTCTTAATCGTTGGTCTTCTGAGAGCTTTTTTGTGCGAGGCATCATTCACATCAGGCAATGCTTCTTGTAAAAAGCAAACCCAGAACTGTTGTGTGTTTTTTATAGGGCAGGGCAGCTGTAACCAACACCTCCAATCTTATCTCATTGATTGGACTCCAGTTGGCTGATACCTCACTCCAATTAGCTGTTGGAGATGTCATTAGTCTAGGGTTTCATATACTTTTTCCACCTGCACTGTGAATGTTTACATGATGTGTTCAATAAAAACATGGTAACATTTATTTATTTGTGTGTTTATAGTTTAGGCAGACTGTGATTGTCTATTAGTGTGACTTAGATGAAGATCAGATTACATTTTATGACCAATTTGTGCAGAAATCCATATCATTCTAAAGGGTTCACATACTTTTTCTTGCAACTGAATATATATATTTGAATATATCTTTGCAGCAGTTGCAACACAATTTTTCTAATACAGATTCCCTTATATGCTACTTAGTGATAAATTTCCGGACTGAGAAACTACAAGGGGAACGTAGGAGCTTATTGATTATATGATTATAAAATAGCTAAATTCTATTTTTTAGGTATTTGAAATGAAATGAAAAATCTAATCTTATTTCTGAACCTATCATGGCAATAACAGTGCCTCCAATATAATAAATTTAACACAACATAAAGTAGCTTAGAGAATCTAGAAAGGGAAGGCCATGTTCCCAAAGAAACTAATCAGATGTCTGTTTTCTAAATCTATAGTGAAAGAATATTCAATCTGTATGTGACTAGTACTCAGGAATAGTCTAGAAGATAAGAGGAAATGGCTAGTGTGTAAATGTATCTTATCCACAACAGCAATTACACAAGTAAAATGTAATGAAAGATGTTTAGTATATAAGTATGCACACAGAGCATAAGACTTTCAACCTGAAGAAGGTGAAAACGACTTTATGCATTAAAAAAACTTGGAAAAAACATATCAGTTCCATACAACATACGGTACATCAAGCTAATGCAATAAAGACATATTACGAGCCACAGGGATTTCTTGCCTGCTTCTCATTAACTTTGTTTAAGGCAGTTGCTATGCAAATGACGTACACCTAAATCTACTTCTATCAGTTTGTTTAGTCTGGTGTTTGCTGAAGGGTGTTTTGATTTTATGCCTTTAAATACCTGTAGTTTCTGTGCCTTTTTCCTGGGTATAGTGAATATTATGTGCAATTGCTTCCAGAGTCTTGAAATCCTAGTCGATTGGTTTTGTTTGAGTGCATCTTAGGATATGTAGTCTGTTGGTCTTATTGTTATCTGTATTGTAGTTGTGTTTCTTGTGGGTGCAGCTTTACATTTGTAAATTGATCAGATGGGACTGGGCACAGGAGCTGTGGAAGTTCAATTAGTACAGGGGCCGGACTGTTACTGACTGCCAGGCCCCTACTATAACCATTGGCATTGGTGAAAACTAAAATACCCGTAAATTAACCCCTTAGATGCTGTGGTCAATGCGTACCACAGCATCTAAGGGGTTTATAGAGGGAGAGTGCTCCCTCTCTCAATCTATTTGCTCCCTGTGATATGATTTTGGAGTGCCAATGGTTGTCATGTAAGGTCTGCCAGCTATGGAAGCCTGTGAGGCCTAACCCCAGGCTCTGGTTTTGCAGGTGAACTGTCAATGTGAAATTGACAATTTATATGCAGTATGATATAGTGTGTAAGGCACTGAGCCAGTAATCATCAGACCCTCAAAAGTTGAAGTCGTTTGAGACTAAAATAAAAAGTAAAAGTAAATAAATAAAACTTTAAAGTGTAAAAAAAAGTCCCCTTCCCCTCAGCAAGTCATTTAAACTAATAAAAATAGAAATAAAATAAAAAATAAACATATTAGGTATTGCGGTGTCTGTACCAACTAGCTCTATAGAAATATTGCATGATCTACACCAGGGATGCTCAACCTGCGGCTCTCCAGCTGTTGCAAAACTACAACTACCAGCATTCCCGGACAGAATACAGCTATCAGCCTACTGCAGGGCATGATGGGATTTGTAGTTTTACAACAGCTGGAGGGCCACAGGTTGAGCATCTCTGATCTACACCATCAGGTAAACAAAAAAGCTATGGCATTTATTGGACAACTTGCCTCCCAAAAATCATAATATCAAGAGATCAAAAAGTCACATGTACCCCCAAAAAATACCAATGAAAACATCAAATCCTGAAAAAAAAAAATGACCTCACACAAGACCATAGCCAGAATCTGTTCTGCAAAAGCCAAAAGGTGGTCTTTTTCTTCTGAACGCTGCAGCATACTCAAAGTTTACATCCACTTTTATGGCATTTCCGTACCAAGTAGAACCTGCCTAACAATTTATGCGGTGTAGTTTGTAATATTTTTCAGATGGCACAAGCAGCTTACAGCATATTAGGGACTAAAATGCTATTTTGCATGGTCTCCTGCTCATTAATTTCAGCAAAATACCTATGGTGTCAAAATGCTCACTACATCCCTTGATAAATAATTTGAAGGGTGTAGTTTCCAAAATGGGGTCATTTATTGGTGCTCTCACTGTATGTGTACCTCAGGTTCTCTGCAAATGTGATGTAGCACCCAAAACCCATTCCAGAAAAATGTGATGTAGCGCTCTAAAAGCCAAATAGTACTCCTTCCCTTCTGAGCCCTACCATGTGCTCATAAAGAAGCTTACATCCATATTTATGGCATTTCTCTACCCAGTAGAATCTGTCTATAAATTCAAGTGTGGTGTGAGTCTCTGATGGCACTAGCTGGGCACAGCATATTGGGCGCTAAAATGCTATCTGTGGAACAATTACAATTTTCTTTTGTGCCCAGGCCACTGCATATTTATTTCTGCAATACCTGTGTTATCAAAATACTAACTCCACCCTTAATACATTGACAGGCAGAGTATCCAAAATGGGGTCACTTCTCCAAGGTTCTATTTATTATTTCACCCCAAAGCCTCTACAATTGTCAGAACAAGCAATATAAACCACCACACTGGGCCTAAAATGTGCGTGGTGCTCTTATACTATTGAGCCTTCTCATACATTGAGGCAAAAGAACACAACCACATGTAGGGTGTTTAAAATACCAGGAAGCACAGCATAATAATAGAGGGGCTTATTTTTCACACTGGCCCATGATGGGCACAACATATTGCAATTTTCACTTTGCACCATCTGCTGTATATTAATTTCTGCAAAACACCTGTGCAATAAAAATGCTCACAACACCCTTTGGTAAATTCGGCGAGGGGTGGTTTCTAAAATAGGGTAACTTCTTGGGGTTTTGTTTTTTTATTTCTCCTCATAGCCTCTGCAGTTTTTGGTCAGGGCTGTATAAATCTCCAAATGCAGCAAATGGTTCTCTTTCTCTTCTTAAACCTGCAGTGTGCTCAAAAAGAAGTTTCTGAGCACAGGGGTGTTGTTGTACTTGGGATAAACTGATGAGTTTTCTTGTCAGGCTGCACAGCCATAATTACATATCATAGGCAGGATTGCACCACTACCATCTATTGTTGAGCATTGTAGTGAGGCCTCATCCCCTCACCTGCTTAGGCAGCTCTGAAAGTGGTGGCAACTAGTCCTGCTCACATTGTAGGACAGCTTGCTTGCAGCCATTTTAAATAATTCTAAGAGAACCCCTTTAAGAGCTATAGTAAGGGTGGACACATTTGTACACTATACAGAGAGAGATACTGTAAGACACTGCAAGCAGCTTGCTGATGTTTGTTAGAGACTGTAAGTCATCACTTTCTGGAGAATACAATAATTTATTGACAATTCTTTATCCGGTAACTCTTATTGAAGCTGCTATAAAGCATGCATAGACAAAAAAATTCCACAGTAAAAACTAAGATAAAAACATCCTGCACGATACGATATACAAATGTGCGGATGTCCCTGGCCATATTATTGAAGAAAGCCACAGAAATAAGATAATAATGCACTTAGTAAAGTAGAGGCAAGCACTATATATGGACAAAGTCCTCACTCTGATATGATAATATCTGAGACACTTAGTCAATATATTTTGATCAAAACACATCTAAGCCCACCTACCGGACGCCAAGGTGGTCTCAGGTCAGGCGGGTCCTACGCTAAACCTACCTAAGCCGCTGGGCTTCTATGTTCAGGAGCGCAGACGCCGCACATATGGTGTGCTGCTACTAGTCGCCTCCATGTGCATCAAGCAACCAATGGGAGGAGGAGCAAGCACAGCCATATGTACCACCTAATTAAGGCGCTCTATTGGATAGGGGAGGGGGCAAAAGTGCAGAGGAATGCTACTCCCAAGATAATAGGTGCGCATTCACACTTGAAGGTGCCACTCCCTCAAGCAAATACTACATAGACAAAAAAATTCCACAGAAAAAACTAAGATAAAATGCTATAAAGCATGCATACCCTGATACATTTTCTATGTAGACAATGCAGAAAGGAAGTGTTTATCTCCATTGTGGCACCCAATCAAACTGTATAAAAATAGTAAATAAATAGCTACTACACTAAAAAAGAACTAGTATTATTTCTCTTCTACAAATTTACATCTAATGTATCTTATCAATCTTAAAGTGTAATTGACGTTTCAGAATAAGCCATTGTGTTTGTACAGGAGGAATACCACTATATCTTGACATTATATGACTTGTATTCTGCATTTTACCCCCATAGGTTCCATTTCTAATTGTCACCATTCCCTGAGCTAGTGGGTAGAGGGTAACTGCAATGTATTCTCTCCCTGAGATAGACTGAGACTCACCTAATTTATTAAGAGGCAGATAAATAAGGGGACCCAGGATCAGTAGGAGATTGGTGAGGTGAGAAAAACTTCCTTTACATGTTAAGCCATTCTGACCCTTATTTTTTAAGAAAAAAATTTCCAGCCAAACTACACCTTTTGAAAAACATAAAATATAACTTCGCACTTAATTTCTGCATAGTCAGCAGTTGTAAATTTGACTAATGATTATTTGCAATGAATAACTTCCCGGGTTCATTCGCATATTATTCATCATTTATATAGTTCTATAATGATATGATGCCAAATGTTAATAGTAAGACCTGAAACTTCATTGTCCAGAGAGAGAGCATAAAATTGAATATAGTTTTAGACTCACTTATGTTTTTTGCAGCTGTCAAAATTCAATTAACTAGAAAAAATATACATCTGTAAAGCTGAACTGTTCCCTTTTATATCATTGTTAAAATCTTGAGAACTTATGCAAATGCATTTTTGCAGTAAAACTATAAAGTCAATTCGGTCCACTGCTTTTTCAATTTCTGTATCACTAAAATAGATTATTTTTAAGAAATGTAACCTTTGAAGTCATACACAGAGTTTTCCAACACAGATGGATGTCTGGCAGCACATGGTTGTTTATGTGACCTTAGTGCTTGTCTGCAACACATCCAAATATAACATCTGTTTAGCAAGTACAGGGAATAATATTCCTTATTAATAATATATATATATATATATATATATATATAGCAAAAAATAAAAAGATTGGGGGAGCACCGCTGTATATCAAGTGTAGACGGAATGCCAGTGGCTGAGAAGGCGATCCCCCTTCAGATAATAAGCAGGAAAAAATTCCACGGCACCTCCAAGGCGTAAAATAAATTCAGGCTTTATTCACCAGACACGCAAAGTTTCGATCCGCTCCCTGGAATCTTTCTCAAGTCGCTGCTTGAGAAAGATCCCAGGGAGCGGATCGAAACGTCGCGTGTCTGGTGAATAAAGCCTGAATTTATTTTACACCTTCGAGGTGCCGTGGAATTTTCGCTATCAAGAAAATAATGACTGGAGATCACGAATTCTCGAATTTGCTAATTTATGGCGAATATTCGACCAAAAATTTGCAAAATATTGCAAATTCAAATATTGCCTAATCCGCTCATCACTAATCATCATCATCAGCCTCCTGCTCTTCCTCCACTACTGACTCCTCTGCCTCCAGTAATAGCTCCTCATCCTCCTCCTTTCCCTCCATGGTACTTTTTCAATGTGAGTACCCAACAGCTACAGGACGCAAGATCAGATAAATATCAGGAGGATGAAATTGTTGATTCCGCAGTTGTCCCTACTGACAAATCTGGTGGCCTTTTCGAAAGGGCTTGAGTATGTGATACATGTCTCTCATAAGCTGCCACTGCCTGACCTCTAAACCATATATGCTCTCTGCTAAGGTGGTCTGGTGCATAACGAAATAATAAATGGCTTTACATTTCTCATACAGACACTCTAGCATATTCAAGGTGGAATTCCAGTGACTTGGATTGTCATGGATCAAGCAGTGCAATAACAGACTATTATGTCGCTGCAAGTCCAGGGTACATGCCTTACCAAATAAGAATGATGGAAATGCTCATGATCACATGTACATTCAGGGAGCATATATTATACCGTATACAGTACTGCCCATAATTATTCATATTCATAATTATTCATACCCCTGGCAAATTTTGACTTAAAGTTACCTTTAGTCAACCAGCAAGTCATTTTTTGATGGGAAATGACATAGGTGTCTCCCAAAAGATAATAAGATGATGTACAAGAGGCATTATTGTGGGGGGAAAAATAACATTTCTCAGCTTATATTTACATTTGAGCAAAAAGTGTCCAGTCCAAAATTATTCATACCATTCTCAATAATCAATAGAAAAGCCTTTATTGGCTATTACAGCAATCAAATGCTTCCTATAATTGCAGACCAGCTTTTTGCATGTCTCCACAGGTATTTTTGCCCATTCAGGTTGGAGGGTCTTCTTGCCATCACCCTGATCTTTAGCTCCCTCCACAGATTCTCAATTGGATTCAAGTCTGGACTCTGGCTGGGCCACTCCAAAACGTTAATGTTGTTGTCTGCTTACCATTTCTTCACCACTTTTGCTGTGTGTTTTGGGTCATTGTCATGCTGAAATGTCCACTGGTGCCCAAGGCCAAGTTTCTCTGCAGACTGCCTGATATTGTCATTGAGAATCCTCATGTATTGCTCTTTTTTCATGGTGCCAATTACTGTGATTAGGTTCTCTGGTCCATTGGCTGAAAAACACCCCCAAAGCATTAGGTTCCCACCACCATATTTGACAGTGGGGATGGTGTTCTTTGGGTTGAAGGCTTCTCCTTTTTTACTCCAAATGAAGGAAACATCATTGTGACCAAACAATTCAATTTTTGTTTCATCTGACCATAACACAGAAGACCAGAAGTCTTCTTCTTTGTCCAGATGAGCTTTTGCAAAGGCCAAGCAAGCTTTTGTGTGCCTTATCTGGAGAAGTGGCGTCCTCTTTGGTCTGCGTTGCGCGGCGTCCATTGGATTGTCTGCCTTGAGACATTACCACCAGCAGAGCCCAGATTCTCCAGGATGGCCTTGGTGGTGATCCTTAGATTCTTTTTCACCTCTCTAACTATCCTCCTGGCCAGCACAGGTGTCACTTTTGGCTTCCGACCACTTCCTCGGAACATCTTGTATTTTTTGCTCAAATGTAAATAGAATATAAGAAAAAAAAATTCCACAATAATGCCTCTTGTACATAGTAAATTGTTTCCTAAAATGGTGCCTGAAAATAAAAAAATTATACTCTCCTTATCCACCTGATCGCAGAGAGACTGTTTGTTCCATCTTGATTGAAGAAAACACGCCAAAGGACCTGCGTTGAGCGTGATCACGTGGTGACGTCATCATACTTGTCACAGGTCCTTTAGTGGGTTTTATTTAAAAATTATATCAGCTTGTCCTAAAATTTTAACTGGTGGAATTTTATAATCCAGATCTAGCTGCCCGGCTGCCACAGAACCTTTGAATGGAGAATTAGCCATATCATCAACAGTTGAAAGATGTTAACACACATACAGTTTTTCTACATGTTCTATCTTCACCTCCAATATGAGCAAGGAGGTGCCATATTACTTTTCATTTTAGGCAACTAAATGATAAAACATTTCTGTGTGTTACATATTATACTGTATATAAACCCTAAAAAGGCAAAGGGGGGAAGTTGACGAAGAGGAGCGAATTTCCCAAAATTCATTTCAGTATGATAAGGACGAATAAGCCATCATACTTGATTTTGTCTAAATATATATATAACCCAAAAGTACCCAAGTGCCCTGAAAGTTGTGTATGATACTCTGGGGTCTCCTAGGACTGTATCCAACCCCTTTCAAGCTCTTCTATCCCAAACAAGCATAAGTAATGAAAAAATGACAATGGCAGATACCTTCTTCTCTGTCCTCTGATCTATAAAATGGTGGCCAGCATTTTGAGAATTTCAAGCAGGACAAATCGCAAATGCTTTGAATTCGCTGAAATTAGAATGTTTTGGGAAATTCATAATTAATTTTGATTTATGTAGAGAAAGAGGGAGTAACATGTATTGCTCTATCCTGACACTGAGGCAAAATAACAGTAACTTTAAGTGATCTGCACTTCATTTTTCTTCTACTTTTCCCTGTTCAGCAATTCAACAGTCGGCAACAGAATTTAATAATTTCACTGTCAGAAATGTGGATGTTGTAATTGTTGAGGTGGTTGTATTGTTGTAGTTTAGTTTTTTTCAGTACAGTTCAACATATTTATGCACATACACACATTTGGGTATGAAAATATTTGGACTGACACGATTTTCATAATATAACCATCTTTTAAAGAATGTACCAAATTGATGTTTAGGGCATTCCTAATGTTTCTGCTATCTCTATGATTGATTTGTTTTAAGCCTGGCGCTTTCACTTACACTTACAGTAACATTTTGACACCTGTTTGGATCACATATTGTGAGCTCTCTTGAACAGCTACCAATGCAAATTCAACACTTGGAATCAACTCCATACCCTTTATCTTTTTAAAATGTCATAACAGACCATTACCATTAGGCAACTGTCTATTTTTTAAATCTGTGAAAATGCAGGAGCTAAGTAAAAATGGCTGCAATTCCTAAGCAATCAATGCAATATCTTAGTAAGAATATCAGGTACTTAAAGGCTATGGACACCTTTGGGGATTTTTTTTAATTTGATTAAGTTTTACTGAATTGTACTTATTCTGAGCTACAAATCATGTTTTTCACTTGGCCTTTATTTAAAATGTTAGACCCTTTCTCTGTACAGCCTTGAGATTCTCTAGTAGAAGGCTATGTGTTTTTACTCATTGTCATCAGGCAGCTCAGCTAACAGCTCCTTAGCTCTGATCTGTGACCTGCTAAACACTCATTATAGTTCAATTCTTATCTTACTGATAAGAATGTGGCTTACATAAGTGTTTATAACCTTTTATCATATAGGTACAGATAATCAACTGGAAATTCAAATCATTGAAGGCAAAGGGACTGAAGGGTTACCGCTATGCGGTTACTAACGATACCGTAGGTCTTAGGTGGGATAGTATGGGGATATTGCGTCCATGATTTGGTCACCAATTCCTGATAGATGTCAAATGGTGATAAATCGTGATGACCCAGCAAGGATATGATGAAGGAAGCTTGCGGCACACAAACACAAATAGGCAGGAATGGGATATCTATCCCTAACAGCCTATACTCTCCCTACCAAAAGCAGGACAGCACCCCTGGGTGCGAGAGCTATCCTACTTATAAGCGTTTCCCCTAGAATTAGAGTCCCTACCTGGAGTATCTCAAAGTGGGAATGCCTAATAAACAATGGTCAGAAAGTCCAATGAGTCCCTTATTCATGGTCTCCTGACGCGTTTCCCCAACTTCAATATGAAGGTTCATCAGGGGAGAAAACAAGTAGCACAATGGCTGTGGCGATGGTGGCCAATGTGATGACCAGCAGCGCGAATAGATTACAGCCACCAGTTTAAATACCCACTGACCTGATATGATTGCGTCCTCATGTTTTAACAGCGCATGCGCCTATCAGACGTATAGCACATGACGTCACAGTACAAGCCCGAGTTCTCACAAGAATCCCGGGGTGCAAAGCGCATGCGCGAGGACTCAGTGAGGCCTGTAATCATCGGTCTCGCGTTCTCGGACACTGGCTGCAAAAAAGTAGTAAGTAGATGCGGGTCGAACCTAATACCTGCGTCCCCGCACCATGGCAACCAGACAGCGCATACAATGTCCGAAGATAACATTAGACAGTTCGGGATAGATATATAATAACAAGAAATATGATAACTCAATTATTATCATTGGCCTAAATTTTGTGAATAAGGTCAAAGGAAGTACATATATGGGAAATTATTGTCCAAACAAATAAAGACCAAGAGTATGATACCTCATACATAAAAATTATCCTTGACCAAAATAGATTAATGTAAGTGGAAATTAGATCATAAAGATCAAATAAATCCAGATGGACCAAAAGTATACAGTAAAAACACACAATAGATCTATATTGAAGGCCAAAACCAGGGTAAATGTTGTCACAGAAAACAAGTATAAGATATAGATTAATTGAGACCTAGGGGACTCCTAGACTTAAGTATCCATGCTGCTTCTTTCTGTAAAATGATTTTATCTAAATCGCCCCCTCTAGGGGATGGACCCCTGGGTGGGAGAACTATCCTACTTATAAGTGATGCCGCTAGAATTAGAGTCCCTACCTGGAGTAACCCAAAGTAGGAATGCCTAATAAACGATGGTCAGAAAGTCCAATATGAATCCCTTATTCAAGGTCTCCCGACGCGTTTCCCCAACTTCAATATGAAGGTTCATCAGGGGAGAAAACAAGTAGCACAATGGCTGTGGCGATAGTGGCCAATGTGATTACCAGCAGCGCGCATAGATTTCCGCCACCAGTTTAAATACCCACTCACCTGATATGACCGTGTCCTCATGTGTTAACAGGGCATGCGCGTATCAGACGTAAAGCGCATGACTTCACAGTACAAGGCCGAGTTCTCACGAGAATCAAGGGGCGCAAAGCGCATGTGCGAGGACTCAGTGCAGCCTGTAATCACGGGTCTCACGTTATCTCGGACACTGGCTGCAAAAAAGTAGTAAGAGTCTTTAACATAGCCAAGACTAATCCGTCTTGAACACCATTGAAAGTCATTGGGAGACGGATCAGTTTTCTTTTGTGCCAGATTGTGTCAGTGTTTGGCTCAGTTTATTCAGACGGACACCAAAACACTGCAAGCAGCGTTTTGGTGTCCGTCTCCAAAGCAGAATGGAGACTAAACTGATGCATTCTGAGCGGATCCTTTTCTATTCAGAATGCATTAGAATGCTAACTGATCAGTTTTGGACCGCTCGTGAGAGCCCTGAACGGATCTCACAAACGGAAAGCCAAAAAGTAGCCTAAGCTCCACACATCTGGACAAACAGTTAACCCTGAATGGCAGAATATTTTTTACAAAGAAAAATTGAAAAAAAGTTTTTTATCCCAAACTGAGTAAAATGCAATCATAAAAAAGTGCCCCTGAAGAGATACATAGCCTTTAAAGCTGTAACTAGAGTTGAGCGGACACCTGGATGTTCGGGTTCGAGAAGTACGGCCGAACTTCCCAGAAATGTTCGGGTTCGGGATCCGAACCCGATCCGAACTTCGTCCCGAACCCGAACCCCATTGAAGTCAATGGGGACCCGAACTTTTCGGCACTAAAAAGGCTGTAAAACAGCCCAGGAAAGGGCTAGAGGGCTGCAAAAGGCAGCAACATGTAGGTAAATCTCATGCAAACAAATGTGGATAGGGAAATGAATAAAAATAAAAATAAAATAAATAAAAATTAACCAATATCAATTGGAGAGAGGTCCCATAGCAGAGAATCAGGCTTCACGTCACCCACCACTGCAACAGTCCATTCTCAGATATTTAGGCCCCGGCACCCAGGCAGAGGAGAGAGGTCCCGTAACAGAGAATCTGGCTTCATGTCAGCAGAGAATCAGTCTGCATGTCATAGCAGAGAATCAGGCTTCACGTCAGCCACCACTGCAACAGTCCATTGTCATATATTTAGGCCCAGCACCCAGGCAGAGGAGAGAGGTCCCGTAACAGAAAATCTGTCTTCATGTCAGCAGAGAATCAGTCTGCATGTCATAGCAGAGAATCAGGCTTCACGTCAGCCACCACTGCAACAGTCCATTGTCATATATTTAGGCCCAGCACCCAGGCAGAGGAGAGAGGTCCCGTAACAGAGAATCTGTCTTCATGTCAGCAGAGAATCAGTCTGCATGTCATAGCAGAGAATCAGGCTTCACGTCAGCCACCACTGCAACAGTCCATTGGCATATATTTAGGCCCAGCACCCAGGCACAGGAGAGAGGTCCCGTAACAGAGAATCTGTCTTCATGTCAGCAGAGAATCAGTCTGCATGTCATAGCAGAGAATCAGGCTTCACGTCAGCCACCACTGCAACAGTCCATTGGCATATATTTAGGCCCTGCACCCAGGCAGAGGAGAGAGGTCCCGTAACAGAGGATCTGGCTTCATGTCAGCAGAGAATCAGTCGGCATGTCATAGCAGAGAATCAGGCTTCATGTCAGCCACCACTGCAACAGTCCATTGATATATATTTAGGCCCAGCACCCAGGCAGAGGAGAGAGGTCCCGTAACAGAGGATCTGGCTTCATGTCAGCAGAGAATCAGTCTGCATGTCATAGCAGAGAATCAGGCTTCACGTCAGCCACCACTGCAACAGTCCATTGGCATATATTTAGGCCCAGCACACAGGCCGAGGAGAGAGGTCCCGTAACAGAGAATCTGTCTTCATGTCAGCAGAGAATTAGTCTGCATGTCATAGCAGAGAATCAGGCTTCACATCAGCCACCACTGCAACAGTCCATTGTCATATATTTAGGCCCAGCACCCAGGCAGAGGAGAGGGGTCCCGTAACAGAGAATCTGGCTTCATGTCAGCAGAGAATTAGTCTGCATGTCATAGCAGAGAATCAGGCTTCACGTCAGCCAACATTGGAACAGTCCATTGGCATATATTTAGGCCCAGCACACAGGCAGAGGAGAGAGGTCCCGTAACAGAGAATCTGTCTTCATGTCAGCAGAGAATCAGTCTGCATGTCATAGCAGAGAATCAGGCTTCACGTCAGCCACCACTACAACAGTCCATTGTCATATATTTAGGCCCAGCACCCAGGCAGAGGAGAGAGGTCCCGTAACAGAGAATCTGTCTTCATGTCAGCAGAGAATCAGTCTGCATGTCATAGCAGAGAATCAGGCTTCACGTCAGCCACCACTGCAACAGTCCATTGGCATATATTTAGGCCCAGCACCCAGGCACAGGAGAGAGGTCCCGTAACAGAGAATCTGTCTTCATGTCAGCAGAGAATCAGTCTGCATGTCATAGCAGAGAATCAGGCTTCACGTCAGCCACCACTGCAACAGTCCATTGGCATATATTTAGGCCCTGCACCCAGGCAGAGGAGAGAGGTCCCGTAACAGAGGATCTGGCTTCATGTCAGCAGAGAATCAGTCGGCATGTCATAGCAGAGAATCAGGCTTCATGTCAGCCACCACTGCAACAGTCCATTGATATATATTTAGGCCCAGCACCCAGGCAGAGGAGAGAGGTCCCGTAACAGAGGATCTGGCTTCATGTCAGCAGAGAATCAGTCTGCATGTCATAGCAGAGAATCAGGCTTCACGTCAGCCACCACTGCAACAGTCCATTGGCATATATTTAGGCCCAGCACACAGGCCGAGGAGAGAGGTCCCGTAACAGAGAATCTGTCTTCATGTCAGCAGAGAATTAGTCTGCATGTCATAGCAGAGAATCAGGCTTCACATCAGCCACCACTGCAACAGTCCATTGTCATATATTTAGGCCCAGCACCCAGGCAGAGGAGAGAGGTCCCGTAACAGAGAATCTGGCTTCATGTCAGCAGAGAATTAGTCTGCATGTCATAGCAGAGAATCAGGCTTCACGTCACTCAACATTGGAACAGTCCATTGGCATATATTTAGGCCCAGCACACAGGCAGAGGAGAGAGGTCCCGTAACAGAGAATCTGTCTTCATGTCAGCAGAGAATCAGTCTGCATGTCATAGCAGAGAATCAGGCTTCACGTCAGCCACCACTGCAACAGTCCATTGTCATATATTTAGGCCCAGCACCCAGGCAGAGGAGAGAGGTCCCGTAACAGAGAATCTGTCTTCATGTCAGCAGAGAATCAGTCTGCATGTCATAGCAGAGAATCAGGCTTCACGTCAGCCACCACTGCAACAGTCCATTGGCATATATTTAGGCCCAGCACCCAGGCAGAGGAGAGAGGTCCCGTAACAGAGGATCTGGCTTCATGTCAGCAGAGAATCAGTCTGCATGTCATAGCAGAGAATCAGGCTTCATGTCAGCCACCACTGCAACAGTCCATTGGCATATATTTAGGCCCAGCACCCAGGCAGAGGAGAGAGGTCCCGTAACAGAGGATCTGGCTTCATGTCAGCAGAGAATCAGTCTGCATGTCATAGCAGAGAATCAGGCTTCACGTCAGCCACCACTGCAACAGTCCATTGTCATATATTTAGGCCCAGCACACAGGCAGAGGAGAGAGGTCCCGTAACAGAGAATCTGTCTTCATGTCAGCAGAGAATTAGTCTGCATGTCATAGCAGAGAATCAGGCTTCACGTCAGCCACCAATGCAACAGTCCATTGTCATATATTTAGGCCCAGCACCCAGGCAGAGGAGAGAGGTTCCGTAACAGAGAATCTGTTTTCATGTCAGCAGGGAATCAGTCTGCATGTCATAGCAGAGAATCAGGCTTCACGTCAGCCACCACTGCAACAGTCCATTGTCATATATTTAGGCCCAGCACCCAGGCAGAGGAGAGAGGTCCCGTAACAGAGGATCTGGCTTCATGTCAGCAGAGAATCAGTCTGCATGTCATAGCAGAGAATCAGGCTTCACGTCAGCCACCACTGCAACAGTCCATTGTCATATATTTAGGCCCAGCACACAGGCAGAGGAGAGAGGTCCCGTAACAGAGACTCTATCTTCATGTCAGCAGAGAATTAGTCTGCATGTCATAGCAGAGAATCAGGCTTCACGTCAGCCACCACTGCAACAGTCCATTGTTAGATATTTAGGCCCAGCACCCAGGCAGAGGAGAGAGGTCCCGTAACAGAGAATCTGACTTCATGTCAGCAGAGAATTAGTCTGCATGTCATAGCAGAGAATCAGGCTTTACGTCACCCAACATTGGAACAGTCCATTGGCATATATTTAGGCCCAGCACACAGGCAGAGGAGAGAGGTCCCGTAACAGAGAATCTGTCTTCATGTCAGCAGAGAATCAGTTTGCATGTCATAGCAGAGAATCAGGTTTCACGTCAGCCACCACTGCAACAGTCCATTGGCATATATTAGGCCCAGCACCCAGGCAGAGGAGAGAGGTCCCGTAACAGAGGATCTGGCTTCATGTCAGCAGAGAATCAGTCTGCATGTCATAGCAGAGAATCAGGCTTCACGTCAGCCACCACTGCAACAGTCCATTGTCATATATTTAGGCCCAGCACCCAGGCAGAGGAGAGAGGTCCCGTAACAGAGGATCTGGCTTCATGTCAGCAGAGAATCAGTCTGCATGTCATAGCAGAGAATCAGGCTTCACGTCAGCCACCACTGCAACAGTCCATTGTCAGATATTTAGGCCCAGCACCCAGGCAGAGGAGAGAGGTCCCGTAACAGAGAATCTGTTTCATGTCAGCAGAGAATCAGTCTGCATGTCATAGCAGAGAATCAGGCTTCACGTCAGCCACCACTGCAACAGTCCATTGTCATATATTTAGGCCCAGCACCCAGGCAGAGGAGAGAGGTCCCGTAACAGAGGATCTGGCTTCATGTCAGCAGAGAATCAGTCTGCATGTCATAGCAGAGAATCAGGCTTCACGTCAGCCACCACTGCAACAGTCCATTGTCATATATTTAGGCCCAGCACACAGGCAGAGGAGAGAGGTCCCGTAACAGAGACTCTAGTCTTCATGTCAGCAGAGAATTAGTCTGCATGTCATAGCAGAGAATCAGGCTTCACGTCAGCCACCACTGCAACAGTCCATTGTCATATATTTAGGCCCAGCACCCAGGCAGAGGAGAGAGGTCCCGTAACAGAGAATCTGACTTCATGTCAGCAGAGAATTAGTCTGCATGTCATAGCAGAGAATCAGGCTTTACGTCACCCAACATTGGAACAGTCCATTGGCATATATTTAGGCCCAGCACACAGGCAGAGGAGAGAGGTCCCGTAACAGAGAATCTGTCTTCATGTCAGCAGAGAATCAGTTTGCATGTCATAGCAGAGAATCAGGTTTCACGTCAGCCACCACTGCAACAGTCCATTGGCATATATTTAGGCCCAGCACCCAGGCAGAGGAGAGAGGTCCCGTAACAGAGGATCTGGCTTCATGTCAGCAGAGAATCAGTCTGCATGTCATAGCAGAGAATCAGGCTTCACGTCAGCCACCACTGCAACAGTCCATTGTCATATATTTAGGCCCAGCACACAGGCAGAGGAGAGAGGTCCCGTAACAGAGAATCTGTCTTCTTGTCAGCAGAGAATTAGTCTGCATGTCATAGCAGAGAATCAGGCTTCACGTCAGCCACCACTGCAACAGTCCATTGTCAGATATTTAGGCCCAGCACCCAGGCAGAGGAGAGAGGTCCCGTAACAGAGAATCTGTCTTCATGTCAGCAGAGAATCAGTCTGCATGTCATAGCAGAGAATCGGACTTCACGTCAGCCACCAGTGCAACAGTCCATTGTCATGTATTTAGGCCCAGCACCCAGGCAGAGGAGAGAGGTCCCGTAACAGAGGATCTGGCTTCATGTCAGCAGAGAATCAGTCTGCATGTCATAGCAGAGAATCAGGCTTCACGTCAGCCACCACTGCAACAGTCCATTGGCATATATTTAGGCCCAGAACACAGGCAGAGGAGAGAGGTCCCGTAACAGAGAATCTGGCTTCATGTCAGCAGAGAATTAGTCTGCATGTCATAGCAGAGAATCAGGCTTCACGTCAGCCACCAGTGCAACAGTCCATTGGCATATATTTAGGCCCAGCACCCAGGCAGAGGAGAGAGGTCCCGTAACAGAGGATCTGGCTTCATGTCAGCAGAGAATCAGTCTGCATGTCATAGCAGAGAATCAGGCTTCACGTCACCCACCACTGTAACAGTCCATTGTCATATATTTAGGCCCAGCACACAGGCAGAGGAGAGAGGTCCCGTAACAGAGAATCTGGCTTCATGTCAGCAGAGAATCAGTCTGCATGTCATAGCAGAGAATCAGGCTTCACGTCACCCAACATTGGAACAGTCCATTGGCATATATTTAGGCCCAGGCACCCAGGCAGAGGAGAGAGGTCCCGTAACAGAGAATCTGGCTTCATGTCAGCAGAGAATTAGTCTGCATGTCATAGCAGAGAATCAGGCTTCACGTCACCCAACATTGGAACAGTCCATTGGCATATATTTAGGCCCCGGCACCCAGACAGAGGAGAGGTTCATTCAACTTTGGGTAGCCTTGCAATATAATGGTAAAATGAAAATAAAAATAGGATTGAATGAGGAAGTGCCCTGGAGTACAATAATATATGGTTAAGGGGAGGTAGTTAATGTCTAATCTGCACAAGGGATGGACAGGTCCTGTGGGATCCATGCCTGGTTCATTTTTATGAACGTCAGCTTGTCCACATTGGCTGTAGACAGGCGGCTGCGTTTGTCTGTAATGACGCCCCCTGCCATGCTGAATACACGTTCAGACAAAACGCTGGCCGCCGGGCAGGCCAGCACCTCCAAGGCATAAAAGGCTAGCTCTGGCCACGTGGACAATTTAGAGACCCAGAAGTTGAATGGGGCCGAACCATCAGTCAGTACGTGGAGGGGTGTGCACACGTACTGTTCCACCATGTTAGTGAAATGTTGCCTCCTGCTAACACGTTGCGTATCAGGTGGTGGTGCAGTTAGCTGTGGCGTGTTGACAAAACTTTTCCACATCTCTGCCATGCTAACCCTGCCCTCAGAGGAGCTGGCCGTGACACAGCTGCCTTGGCGACCTCTTGCTCCTCCTCTGCCTTGGCCTTGGTCTTCCACTTGTTCCCCTGTGACATTTGGGAATGCTCTCAGTAGCGCGTCTACCAACGTGCGCTTGTACTCGCGCATCTTCCTATCACGCTCCAGTGCAGGAAGTAAGGTGGGCACATTGTCTTTGTACCGTGGATCCAGCAGGGTGGCAACCCAGTAGTCCGCACACGTTAAAATGTGGGCAACTCTGCTGTCGTTGTGCAGGCTTTGCAGCATGTAGTCGCTCATGTGTGCCAGGCTGCCCAGGGGTAAGGACAAGCTGTCCTCTGTGGGAGGCGTATCGTCATCGTCCTGCCTTTCCCCCCAGCCACGCACCAGTGATGGGCCCGAGCTGCGTTGGGTGCCACCCCGCTGTGACCATGCTTCATCCTCATCCTCCTCCACCTCCTCCTCATCCTCGTCCTCCTCGTCCTCCAGTAGTGGGCCCTGGCTGGCCACATTTGTACCTGGCCTCTGCTGTTGCAAAAAAACTCCCTCTGAGTCACTTTGAAGAGACTGGCCTGAAAGTGCTAAAAATGACCCCTCTTCCTCCTCCTCCTCCTTCTGGGCCACCTCCTCTTCCATCATCGCCCTAAGTGTTTTCTCAAGGTGACATAGAAGTGGTATTGTAACGCTGATAACGGCGTCATCGCCACTGGCCATGTTGGTGGAGTACTCGAAACAGCGCAACAGGGCACACAGGTCTCGCATGGAGGCCCAGTCATTGGTGGTGAAGTGGTGCTGTTCCGTAGTGCGACTGACCCGTGCGTGTTGCAGCTGAAACTCCACTATGGCCTGCTGCTGCTCGCACAGTCTGTCCAGCATGTGCAAGGTGGAGTTCCACCTGGTGGGCATGTCGCATATGAGGCGGTGAGCGGGAAGGCCGAAGTTACGCTGTAGCGCAGACAGGCGAGCAGCGGCAGGATGTGAATGCCGGAAGCGCGAACAGACGGCCCGCACTTTATGCAGCAGCTCTGACATGTCGGGGTAGTTGTGAATGAACTTCTGCACAACCAAATTCAGCACATGCGCCAAGCAAGGGATGTGCGTGAAACCGGCTAGTCCCAGAGCTGCAACGAGATTTCGCCCATTATCACACACCACCAGGCCGGGCTTGAGGCTCACCGGCAGCAACCACTCGTCGGTCTGTTGTTCTAAATCCCGCTACAACTCCTGTGCGGTGTGGGGCCTGTCCCCCAAACATATGAGTTTCAGAATGGCCTGCTGACGTTTACCCCGGGCTGTGCTGAAGTTGGTGGTGAAGGTGTGTGGCTGACTGGATGAGCAGGTGGAAGAAGAGGAGGAGGAAGCCGAGAAGGAGGAGGTGGCAACAGGAGGCAAAGAATGTTGCCCTGCGATCCTTGGCGGCGGAAGGACGTGCGCCAAACAGCTCTGGGGCCCAGCTGCCACTACATTTACCCAGTGTGCAGTTAGGGAGATATAGCGTCCCTGGCCGTGCTTACTGGTCCACGTATCTGTGGTTAGGTGGACCTTGCCACAGATGGCGTTGCGCAGTGCACACTTGATTTTATCGGATACTTGGTTGTGCAGGGAAGGCACGGCTCTCTTGGAGAAGTTGTGCCGGCTAGGAACAACATACTGTGGGACAGCAAGCGACATGAGCTGTTTGAAGCTGTCTGTGTCCACCAGCCTAAATGACAGCATTTCATAGGCCAGTAGTTTAGAAATGCTGGCATTCAGGGCCAGGGATCGAGGGTGGCTAGGTGGGAATTTACGCTTTCTCTCAAATGTTTGTGAGATGGAGAGCTGAACGCTGCCGTGTGACATGGTTGAGATGCTTGGTGACGGAGGTGGTGGTGGTGTTGGTGGTACATCCCCTGTTTGCTGGGCGGCAGGTGCCAACGTTCCTCCAGAGGCGGAGGAAGAGGCCGAGGCGGCAGCAGCAGAAGAGGCCGAGGCGGCAGCAGCAGAAGAGGTAGCAGGGGGAGCCTGAGTGACTTCCTTGTTTTTAAGGTGTTTACTCCACTGCAGTTCATGCTTTGCATGACCAGCATGCAGGTTGTGCTAAGGTTCAGAACGTTAATGCCTCGCTTCAGGCTCTGATGGCACAGCGTGCAAACCACTCGGGTCTTGTCGTCAGCACATTGTTTGAAGAAGTGCCATGCCAGGGAACTCCTTGAAGCTGCCTTTGGGGTGCTCGGTCCCAGATGGCGGCGGTCAGTAGCAGGCGGAGTCTCTTGGCGGCGGGTGTTCTGCTTTTGCCCACTGCTTCCCCTTTTGCTACGCTGTTGGCTCGGTCTCACCACTGCCTCTTCCTCCGAACTGTTAAAGTCAGTGGCACGACCTTCATTCCATGTGGGGTCTAGGACCTCATCGTCCCCTGCATCGTCTTCCACCCAGTCTTGATCCCTGACCTCCTGTTCAGTCTGCACACTGCAGAAAGACGCAGCAGTTGGCACCTGTGTTTCGTCATCATCAGAGACATGCTGAGGTGGTATTCCCATGTTCTCATAATCAGGAAACATAAGTGGTTGTGCGTCAGTGCATTCTATGTCTTCCACCGCTGGGGAAGGGCTGGGTGGATGCCCTTGGGAAACCCTGCCAGCGGAGTCTTCAAACAGCATAAGAGACTGCTGCATAACTTGAGGCTCAGACAGTTTCCCTGGTATGCATGGGGGTGATGTGACAGACTGATGGGCTTGGTTTTCAGGCGCCATCGGTGCGCTTTCTGCAGAAGACTGGGTGGGAGATAATGTGAACGTGCTGGATCCACTGTCGGCCACCCAATTGACTAATGCCTGTACCTGCTCAGGCCTTACCATCCTTAGAACGGCATTGGGCCCCACCAAATATCTCTGTAAATTATGGCGGCTACTGGGACCTGAGGTAGTTGGTACACTAGGACGTGTGGCTGTGGCAGAACGGCCACGTCCTCTCCCAGCACCAGAGGGTCCACTAACACCACCACGACCATGTCCGCGTCCTTTACTAGAAGTTTTCCTCATTGTTATCGTTCACCACAACAACAAAAATATTATTTGGCCCAATGTGTTGAATTAAAATTCAGGCCTTTTTTTACAGACACCTAACACTATCTGGCTATCTATTTAGGTACTGTATTACACTAATACAGGCACAGCAGTAACCACAGATTTAGCTGACTATAAATTTGAGGCCTATTATTTAGGCGCTGGGTGACAGGTTTAGGTTTACTGACAGAATTATACAAATCCACGGCACACTCAACTATAGTTTGATTCGAAAAGGAATATCATATTTTTATTGTATCCAGCACCAACAATATTTAGTTTCAAAGAAAACTGATAAAGCAGGGCCAACGTTTCGGTCCTAACCGGACCTTGGTCACGGCCGATGTGGTTCAGAAGCTGTGTGTAGTCGTTGGTGGTACGACTACACACAGCTTCTGAACCACATCGGCCGTGACCAAGGTCCGGTTAGGACCGAAACGTTGGCCCTGCTTTATCAGTTTTCTTTGAAACTAAATATTGTTGGTGCTGGATACAATAAAAATATGATATTCCTTTTCGAATCAAACTATAGTTGAGTGTGCCGTGGATTTGTATATTATATATTAGTGGCGATACCAGCCTCTCCGCTGAGCACCTCCATTTTGGGATCTATTCCCTTACAAAACGGAGTGCCATTCCAATCCTTTTTGATATATACTGACAGAATTAGACTTGGAAATGCATAGTAGCGTGTGTGTGAAGTTATTCAGAATGACCCTATGTGCACCTTGAATCTGATATACCCTTTTAGGGATAGATTTCAAATAGCTCTGATACAGCAGAAACCACTAAATTAGGAAATTGCGAAATTGGGAATTGTATTTCAACCCAGAACAAAAAATGTGCTTTGACGGACACTAAATAACTTGCCCAGCCACAACAGTACAGCAGTAACGACAGATTTAGCTGAATATAAATTTGAGGCCTAGTATTTAGGCGCTGGGTGACAGGTATAGGTTTACTGACAGAATTAGACTTGGAAATGCACAGTAGCGTGTGTGTGAAGTTAATCAGAATGACCCTATGTGCACCTTGAATATTATATACCCTTTTAGGGATAGATTTCAAATAGCTCTGATACAGCAGAAACCACTAAATTAAGAAATTGCTAAATTGGGAATTGTATTTCAACCCAGAACAAAAAATATGCTTTGACGGACACGAAATAACTTGCCCAGCCACAACAGTACAGCAGTAACGACAGATTTAGCTGAATATAAATTTGAGGCCTAGTATTTAGGTGCTGGGTGACAGGTATAGGTTTACTGACAGAATTAGACTTGGAAATGCACAGTAGCGTGTGTATGAAGTTATTCAGAATGACCCTATGTGCACCTTGAATATTATATAGCCTTTTAGGGATAGATTTAAAATAGCTCTGATACAGCAGAAACCACTTAATTAAGAAATTGCTAAATTGGGAATTGTATTTCAACCCAGAACAAAAACTGTGCTTTGACGGACACTAAATAACTTGCCCAGTCACAACAGTACAGCAGTAACGACAGATTTAGCTGGATATAAATTTAAGGCCTAGTATTTAGGCGCTGGGTGACAGGTATAGGTTTACTGACAGAATTAGACTTGGAAATGCACAGTAGCGTGTGTGTGAAGTTATTCAGAATGACCCTATGTGCACCTTGAATCTGATATACCCTTTTAGGGATAGATTTCAAATAGCTCTAAAACAGCAGAAACCACTAAATTAAGAAATTGCTAAATTGGGAATTGTATTTCAACCCAGAACAAAAACTGTGCTTTGACGGACACTAAATAACTTGACCAGCCACAACAGTACAGCAGTAACGACAGATTTAGCTGGATATAAATTTGAGGCCTAGTATTTAGGCGCTGGGTGACAGGTATAGGTTTACTGACAGAATTAGACTTGGAAATGCACAGTAGCGTGTGTGTGAAGTTATTCAGAATGACCCTATGTGCACCTTGAATATTATATACCCTTTTAGGGATAGATTTCAAATAGCTCTGATACAGCAGAAACCACTAAATTAGGAAATTGCTAAATTGGGAATTGTATTTCAACCCAGAACAAAAAATGTGCTTTGACGGACACTAAATTACTTGCCCAGCCACAACAGTACAGCAGTAACGACAGATTTAGCTGGATATAAATTTGAGGCCTAGTATTTAGGCGCTGGGTGACAGGTATAGGTTTACTGACAGAATTAAACTTGGAAATGCACAGTAGCGTGTGTGTGTGAAGTTATTCAGAATGACCCTATGTGCACCTTGAATATTATATACCCTTTTAGGGATAGATTTCAAATAGCTCTGATGCAGCAGAAACCACTAAATGAGGAAATTGCTAAATTGGGAATTGTATTTCAACCCAGAACAAAAAATGTGCTTTGACGGACACTAAATAACTTGCCCAGCCACAACAGTACAGCAGTAACGACAGATTTAGCTGGATATAAATTTAAGGCCTAGTATTTAGGCGCTGGGTGACAGGTATAGGTTTACCGACAAAATTAGACTTGGAAATGCGCAGTAGCGTGTGTGTGAAGTTATTCAGAATGACCCTATGTGCACCTTGAATCTGATATACCCTTTTAGGGATAGATTTCAAATAGCTCTGATACAGCAGAAACCAATAAATTAGGAAATTGCTAAATTGGGAATTGTATTTCAACCCAGAACAAACAATGTGCTTTGACGGACACTAAATAACTTGACCAGCCACAACAGTACAGCAGTAACGACAGATTTAGCTGGATATAAATTTGAGGCCTAGTATTTAGGCGCTGGGTGACAGGTATAGGTTTACTGACAGAATTAGACTTGGAAATGCACAGTAGCGTGTGTGTGAAGTTATTCAGAATGACCCTATGTGCACCTTGAATATTATATACCCTTTTAGGGATAGATTTCAAATAGCTCTGATACAGCAGAAACCACTAAATTAGGAAATTGCTAAATTGGGAATTGTATTTCAACCCAGAACAAAAAATGTGCTTTGACGGACACTAAATTACTTGCCCAGCCACAACAGTACAGCAGTAACGACAGATTTAGCTGGATATAAATTTGAGGCCTAGTATTTAGGCGCTGGGTGACAGGTATAGGTTTACTGACAGAATTAGACTTGGAAATGCACAGTAGCGTGTGTGTGAAGTTATTCAGAATGACCCTATGTGCACCTTGAATATTATATACCCTTTTAGGGATAGATTTCAAATAGCTCTGATGCAGCAGAAACCACTAAATGAGGAAATTGCTAAATTGGGAATTGTAATTCAACCCAGAACAAAAAATGTCCTTTGACGGACACTAAATAACTTGCCCAGCCACAACAGTACAGCAGTAACGACAGATTTAGCTGCATATAAATTTAAGGCCTAGTATTTAGGCGCTGGGTGACAGGTATAGGTTTACCGTCAAAATTAGACTTGGAAATGCGCAGTAGCGTGTGTGTGAAGTTATTCAGAATGACCCTATGTGCACCTTGAATCTGATATACCCTTTTAGGGATAGATTTCAAATAGCTCTGATACAGCAGAAACCAATAAATTAGGAAATTGCTAAATTGGGAATTGTATTTCAACCCAGAACAAACAATGTGCTTTGATGGACACTAAATAACTTGCCCAGCCACAACAGTACAGCAGTAACGACAGATTTAGCTGGATATAAATTTGAGGCCTAGTATTTAGGCGCTGGGTGACAGGTATACGTTTTACGGACAGAATTAGACTGGGATATGCACAGTAGCGTGTGTGTGAAGTTATTGAGAATGACCCTATCAGCACCTTGATTCTGATATACCCTTTTAGGGATGTATTTAAAGTAGGCCTGATACAGCAGAAACCACTAAATTAGGAAATTGCTAAATTGGGAATTGTATTTCAACCCAGAACAAAAAATGTGCTTTGACGGACACTAAATAACTTGCCCAGCCACAACAGTACAGCAGTAACGACAGATTTAGCTGGATATAAATTTGAGGCCTAGTATTTAGGCGCTGGGTGACAGGTATAGGTTTACTGACAGAATTAGATTTGGAAATGCACAGTAGCGTGTGTGTGAAGTTATTCAGAATGACCCTATGTGCACCTTGAATCTGATACACCCTATTAGGGATGTATTTAAAGTAGGCCTGATACAGCAGAAACCACTAAATTAGGAAATTGCTAAATTGGGAATTGTATTTCAACCCAGAACAAAAACTGTGCTTTGACGGACACTAAATAACTTGACCAGCCACACCAGTAACGACAGATTTAGCTGGATATAAACTTGAGGCCTAGTATTTAGGCGCTGGGTGACAGGTATACGTTTACTGACAGAATTAGACTGGGATATGGCCAAAAAATAACCACACTATTGATGGTTAAATGCACTTGGTGTGACAGCTTGACCAACCACACTACTGAGGGTTAAATGCACTTGGTGACAGGCGCAGCTTACCCCTGATGTAGTATATGGCCAAAAAATAAACAGACTATTGCTGGTTAAATGCACTTGGTGTGACAGCTTGACCAACCACACTACTGAGGGTTAAATGCACTTGGTGACAGGCGCAGCTTGCCCCTGATGTAGTATATGGCCAAAAAATAAACAGACTATTGCTGGTTAAATGCACTTGGTGTGACAGCTACACCCTGATGTAGGCTTTAGCCAAAAAACAACCACACCATTGAGGGTTAAATGCACTTGGTGACAGGCGCAGCTTGCCCCTGATGTAGTATATGGCCAAAAAATAAACAGACTATTGCTGGTTAAATGCACTTGGTGTGACAGCTTGACCCTGATGTAGGCTTTAGCCAAAAAACAACCACACCATTGAGGGTTAAATTCACTTGGTGGCAGCTTGTGCTGGCGCAACACAAGACACAAAATGGCCGCCGATCACCCCAGAAAAAAGTGACTGAAAAACGCTCTGGGCAGCCTAAAAACTGTGAGCAATTTAATAGCAGCAGTTCAATCATCCACAGCTGCAGATCGATCAATGGATGGAGTCTTTTGGAGGAGTTAATCAGCCTAATCTCGCCCTACTGTCGCAGCTGCAACCTCTCCCTACGCTAATCAGAGCAGAGTGACGGGCGGCGCTATGTGACTCCAGCTTAAATAGAGGCTGGGTCACATGGTGCTCTGGCCAATCACAGCCATGCCAATAGCAGGCATGGCTGTGACGGCCTCTTGGGGCAAGTAATATGACGCTTGTTGATTGGCTGCTTTGCAGCCTTTCAAAAAGCGCCAAGAAAGCGACGAACACCGAACCCGAACCCGGACTTTTACGAAAATGTCCGGGTTCGGGTCCGTGTCACGGACACCCCAAAATTCAGTACGAACCCGAACTATACAGTTCGGGTTCGCTCATCCCTAGCTGTAACTTGACATGACTAATACATCTTTATATATACACATGTAGAAAGCTTTAAGGCAATCAGTGGCACTGTACACTATTTTTTCACCACCCCTTTACACTATTTCTGTTGCACTGCTGTTGAAAATAATATAGATTATGTCATAACAATGGCAACTGAAAGGGGAAGCATATGTTAGTAAGCAAGCAAGCAGTCAGTTCTTCAAACATATATATTCAAAGATGGAAAAGTGTAATTATATGAGTGAGTATGCCAAGGGCAAAATTATGATGACCGGAGGACTGGTGTTTCTAATATATAGTGGTTAGTACCTACCAAAAGTGGTCCGAAAAAGAACAACTGAATAGAGATGTCCCAAACTATTCGCCAGCGAACAGTTCCCGGCGAACATCGCTTGTTCGCGTTCGCCGCGTCGGGTGAACATATGCAATGTTCGGTCAGTCCCCTATACGTCATCATTGAGCAAACTTTGACCCTGTACCTCACAGTCAGCAGACACATTCCAGCCAATCAGCATACCCTCCCTCCCAGACCCTCCCACCTACTCTAAAAAAGCAATAACGGCAGCCCTCTTTGTTCATTCTGAAGCTGCAGTGTAAGTTAGAGCAGGGAGAGTGCTGCTGTTGCTGAATTAATATGGAAATCGTTAGCTAGGGCAGTGTTCTGTGTCCACTCCAGTCCTCAAAGACTCATGTGCTGAAAGGACAGCATACTGACAGCACCCCAAAAAGCCAATTTTACCCTAAGTTCACACCTGAGCGTTTTACAGCGCGTTCAAACGCGCTGTAAAACGCTCGACACATGAAAACCAATGCTTCCCTATGGGAATGGTTCTCACCTGGGCGTTTTACAGCGCGTACGATCGCGCTGTAAAACGCCCGACGCATAATCAAGTACTTGAGCTTCTTTGGGGCGTTTTGACGCGCGTTTGTGGCCATAGGACACTGCAGTCAATCACACACAAAAAAAAACGCGCATAAAAACGCGCGACAAAAAAGCGCCTAAAACGCGGGTTTGAGAAACGCTCAGGTGTGAAAGCAGGGTTAGGGCTGGTACATCAGTCTGCTTTTATTTTTATTTATATATATATATATATATATATATATATTGCAGTTGCCTGCCTGTGTGTGAGAGGCCACAGGCCCACAGACTGTACTGTGTGCACACCACTCATGTAGGGTGGCACAGTACCTTGCAGATAAAAATTCATTACATTTTTCCTCTGCAATATAATTGCAGTTGCCTGCCAGTGAGTGTCAGGCCCACAGACTGTACTGTGCCCACTGTCGACCACTTATATAGGGGAGCACAGCACTTTGCTGTTAAAAATTCATTTAATTTTTCCTCTGTAATATAATTACAGTTGCCTGCCAGTGAGTGTCAGGCCCACAGACTGTACTGTGCCCACTGCCCACCACTCATATAGGGTGGAACAGTACCTTGCACGCATAGTACCACTAATCTAAAAAAAATTACAGGCAGAGGCAGGCCACCCCGCAGGGGCCGTCGTGGTCGTGGTGTTGTGATTTCCTTTGGACCTAGAATAATGCCCAGTGTTCAGAGGTCACGTACCCTTAACTTGAAAAATTCTGAGGACATAGTTGACTGGCTTACACAGGACACTCAATCTTCTACAGCTGCCTCTCGGAACCTTGACGCACCATCCTCCTCCAGCTCAGCTTCAGGCACCTCTCAAGTTACCACTCGCCCGCCCGCCGCCACCACCAACACTAGCACCACAGCCGCTTCACTTGATCTGTCAGAGGAGTTATTTACACATCAGTTGGAAGAAATGCGTGATGCGCAACCATTATTGCCAGAGGATGTAGAAAACAGGGATATGTCTCAGTCAGACAGCATTACACACATGGACGTACGGTGGGATGATGATGATGATGATGTTGTACCTGCTGCTGCTTCCTTGTTGTACCTGCTGCTGAGTTGTCAGATACAAGTGAAGCGGTTGATGATGACGATGTGTCTGTGGATGTCACGTGGGTGCCCGCTCGAAGAGAAGAAGAACAGGGGGAAAGTTCAGATGGGGAGACAGAGAGGAGGAGGAGACGAGTTGGAAGCAGGGGGAGGTCGTCGCAAGGAGCTTGTGGCACAATCAGGCAGCATGTATCTGCAACCGGGGTCAGCCAGACAGCACACAAATCAACGCATGCTGTTGCCACCACCAGAATGCCGTCATTGCAAAGCTCAGCAGTGTGTCTGCCTCTGATAACAGCAATGCCATTTGCAACCGGTGCCAAAAGAAACATGTCATGGGAAGTCCAACACCCACCTAGGTACAACTGCTTTGCGAAGGCACATGATCTCACATCACAAACACCTATGGGATCAACACATGAGTACAAGAGCACACAAACTCAAAGCCATCATCCTCCTCCTGGTCCAGCATCTTCAGCCACGTCAACCACTGCTGTCCTCCTTGCCCCCTCTCAACCACCCGCCACTCAACCTCTCGCCTTGAGCAGTTCCTGCTCATCTGCCCACAGTCAGGTGTCTGTCAAGGACATGTTTGAGCGTAAGAAGCCAATGTCACAGAGTCACCCCCCTGCCCGGCGGCTGACAGCTGGCTTGTCGTAACTCTTAGACCGCCAGCTTTTACCATACAAGCTGGTGGAGTCTGAGGCTTTCAAACAATTTGTAGCTATTAGGACACCATAGTGGAAGGTACCTGGCCAATTTTTTTTTTAACAAAAGGCAATACCCAACCTGTACTCTATTGTGGAAAAGGAAGTCATGGCATGTCTGGCACACAGTGTTGGGGCAAGGGTCCATCTGACCACTGATACCTGGTCTGCAAAGCACGGTCAGGGCAGGTATATCACGTACACTGCGCATTGGGTAAACTTGCTGACGGCTGCCAAGCATGGAATGCTTGGCTCTGCAGCGGAGTTGGTGACACCGCCACAACTTGCAGGCAGGCCTGCTGCCACCTCCTCTACTCCTCCTACTCCATCCTCTTCGCTAACCTCCTCGGCTGAGTCCTCTTCTGCTGCTGCGTTATGCTTCACATCAACGGCACCCCCCCAGCTCCCCAGGGGCTATTCCACATCCCGGATACAACAGTGTCACGCCGTCTGGGGGTTGACTTGCCTGAAAGCAGAGAGTCACATCGGACCATCACTCCTGTCCACCCTGAATGCACAGGTGGATCAGTGGCTGACCCCGCACCAACTGGAGATCGGCAAAGTGGTGTGTGACAATGGAAGAAATCTGTTGGCGGCATTGAATTTGGGCAAGTTGACACATGTGCCGTGCATGGCACATGTGTCGAATCTGATCGTACAACGCTTTGTGCATAAGTACCCAGGCTTACAGGATGTCCTCAAGCAGGCCAGGAAGGTGTGTGGCCATTTCAGGCGTTCCTACACGGCCATGGCGCACTTTTCAGACATTCAGTGACGAAACAACATGCCAGTGAGGCGCTTGATTTGCGACAGCCCGACACGTTGGAATTCAACACTCCTAATGTTCGACCGCCTGCTCCAACAAGAAAAAGCTGTCAACAAGTATTTGTATGACCGGGGTGCTAGGACAGCCTCTGCGGAGCTGGGAATTTTTTTGCCACGTTACTGGACGCTCATGAGCAATGCCTGTAGGCTCATGCGTCCTTTTGAGGAGGTGACAAACCTAGTCAATCGCACTGAAGGCACCATCAGCGACATCATCCCATTTGCTTTCTTCCTGGAGCGTGCCCTGCAAAGAGTGCTGGATCAGGCCGTAGATGAGCGTGAAGAGGAAGAGTTGTGGTCACCATCATCACCACCAGAAATTTGGTATACATATCCCTTGCTACCTGGAAAGAAATCTTGCAGGGTCTCGGCTCTCTACGACGTACCGTTCCCAAGATATTCCCAAAAAAGGACCTGTATTATCCAATACAAATATGTATTGGATGGAACCGGCACTCAAACAGTCGGAATACACGTGGGATTGTATTGAACATATAAAACTTTTATTAAATAATATACTCTTTGTGCACTTATTAAATAAAATATAAAAACATTAAAATAGTGTACTGATACACACATTCAATTCAACACCTTCGGTAATCAGAAAAAGAGTCACTGCTGTATTGCCCCCTAGGTTTGCTATACCATATGTCGCTGCATCCGTATCCCACCCGTTTAGTAGGACTAATGAATCACAGTCATCTATGGCAGAGCGACCTATTTGTAGGGCTGCTTGTGTGGCTCCTTTTGAAGTGAAAATTAAAGCAGATAGCTGTGTGAGTTGTCACTACAACAGATGTGAAATATAAATATAGACTGACCAATATTGGATGTGGACGTCAGTATATATATGTTCATGCCTCAGGATAGCAACTGTGTTTATCATAGTGTGGTTTATATATGATAAGACACCATCATCTCATGCAAAGTAATTTGATTTTTCTGATACATCCCCATGTTATGTCATGCGCCCTCATCCAATATGGCGGATCTGGTGTGCTTGGTGATCTGCGCATGCTCCGCGCTCGTGTGCCGCCGGCCGCTCCAGAGTGACGCGTGTCGCACAGGATGTGCGTGACTGCCTTCCTCTGGACCGGCGCGGCGTCACCGGATGTGGCGGCATGCGGATGAGAGGCCAGGCGCCAGTAATCCCCGCCATGTGATAATACCCAGGTGAGCCTTAAAAGCAATTAAAACACTAGTCCAATAACCAATCAAATGTATTTACCTGACCTATTTATGGATGACCCTCCTCTCTGCCAACCAACACCCCTTGAAAAAGCTGTACGCGAAACGTGCGTTGGGGAGTGGACCGGTGGTATTGCTGCACGATACAATCGAATCAATTGGTCAGTATATATAATGGTTTCCATCATGTGTCAAATATAATTTTGATTATTGTTATTGCCCTAATTTTGATAACTTTGGTGTATATCTTCACACCAGCTTGTGGCAAATTCTGACACATATATACATGTGGATAATTGTGGTGTCTAATAGCTACAGCTTTGGGATACTATATGTCCACTATCAATGACCATTTGGATAAAATCTTGCACTTGCACTTTATCCTAGATATATGTATTGGCAGCCCACCATCGGTTCACTTGGTTTTTAATATGTACTGTAACCTGTATGTATTGTTTTATTTGTGACCAGTGCTGATCATGTGTCTTCTGTGATTTTCTTAATAAAATTGAGTATTTTTGTACTATTGCAGTATATTTTCTTTATATTAAATTACGTTTTACCTACCTTACTCCTTCAATCGTTTATAGATGTGAAATATAGCTGGCAAACATTATTTTACACTATATAGTGCACCAACTGTTCCTCTGATATGGTTCTCTCAAGAGTCTGAGTGTATCACCTAGGCAAAATTAGCAGTCCGGTAAGATTCATAAAGTCCCGCCTGTGTTAATGTTGTCACAGAGGTATGGCGGAGCTCCACTTGTATTTCTCTCAATTGTATGTTTTACTCACTGCGTCCCGTATAGGCTCGCTGTATGCGTCCCGTAGTAGGTTACTGCCGTGGCGTCCCACGCTTCCACCTTTCTCCGATATGTTCGTGTTAGTTCCGGCTTTACCGGGGTCTCGCCTTTAGTCTCGCGAGAGTCTTGTATCGGATAGTTGTCTCGTGAGTCCCAATACGGTGCTTCGTATGTGTGAGTTAAGTGGAGCTCTTTCCTGTCTCTGTTAAGATGATCGATCCTTCAGTATATGGCCATGCACAGTCTCACAGGTAACGCCCAGACGCGTTTCGAGATCCTATCTCTTCATCAGTGATACACTCAGACTCTTGAGAGAACCATATCAGAGGAACAGTTGGTGCACTATATAGTGTAAAATAATGTTTGCCAGCTATATTTCACATCTGTTGTAGTGACAACTCACACAGCTATCTGCTTTAATTTTCACTTCAAAAGGAGCCACACAAGCAGCCCTACAAATAGGTCGCTCTGCCATAGATGACTGCGATTCATTAGTCCTACTAAACGGGTGGGATACGGATGCAGCGACATATGGTATAGCGAACCTAGAGGGCAATACAGCAGTGACTCTTTTTCTGATTACCGAAGGTGTTGAATTGAATGTGTGTATCAGTACACTATTTTAATGTTTTTATATTTTATTTAATAAGTGCACAAAGAGTATATTATTTAATAAAAGTTTTATATGTTCAATACAATCCCACGTGTATTCCGACTGTTTGAGTGCCGGTTCCATCCAATACATATTTATACAGCACAGAACTAGGGGTGTGTCTTCTTGAACCTGTGCACCAACTGTGATAATTCAGAGTGAGCCATCTGCTTATTACCCACTATTATCCAATACAAGCCTGCCAGCCTTTAAATTAAATCCTAACTGCCAACTGATGGGCGCTGTGGAGTTCACAGTTAAAGGGGCAGTCAACGTGAAAGTCACTGTTAAAGGGGAGACGTTAAGCCTCCTTCTAATTATAAAGTTACCGTGACAACTAAATCAACAGGGAGGGAGGGCGGGTTTGCAGCAGATCTTCAAAATGCGGCTTGGCAGACAGTCTAACGCTGGCAGCCACAAAAAATGATATACCCAACATAACACCATCCAATAACCCTTTATCTAATTTCTGAACTGTTGTTTGGTTTCCCTAAACGTCCATTACCCAGTCACAATACCCTATAGGGCACCTTTCTAATAAATCCCATGTTACCTCATCCTAACTTGTAACTTAGACTAGTTCTACCCATCTATAACACTTTTTTTTTTACCAACAAAATGAGGCAAATCCACTATTGGTATAATTCATAATCCCATGCAGATTCCTCCATATAGGAATTTCTTGATCTTTACCTTTGTTATGAGTTGTGCCACAGGTTGCATGCTTGACAGCTGTCAGAAGATTCACCCAGTGGGCAGTAAAAGTTATGTACCTTCCCTGCCCGTGTTTGATAGACCACGTGTCTATGGTCAGATGTATCTTGCCACCGACTCTGTGTGCCAAAGATACATTCACTTGCTGCTGAACATGGCCATATAGCTCTGGGATGCTCTTCTGGGAGAAATATTTCCTTGCGGGGACCTTCCATTGCGGTGTGCCAATGGCCACAAATTTCTAAAGGCCTCTGAGTCCACCAATTTATATGGCAGTAGTTTGCGGGCTAGCAGTTTCGACAAACCAGCAGTCAGCCGTTGGGCAAGAGGATTATCCAGCGTCATCATTATTTTCCGCTCGAACATTTGAGCCATGGAAGACTGCCTTGTGACAGATGAACGCGACGATGGCACGGTGGAAGGTTGAGTGGAGAAAAAATGGGGGGAGAAGGAGAAGAGGCAGGAGATGGAGCGCCAGGAGTGTGGCTTTGTGGGTTCTAACGGCATTGCTCCCATTGGGCTTGGTGATGGAAGGCCAGGTGCCTTGTCAAGGCGGTCATCCCTGGGTGAGTGTTGGGCTTACTGCGACTTATGCGTTGACAGCACAGGCTGTAGATGACAACACTATTGTCAGCAGCTGACACATTAAAAAAAGACCACATTGCGGAGCCATCTGCCGGCGTCATGGGAGCGCAAGATGTGACCGTGCTTGGTGGATGGCTCACTCCAGATACATTTGCAGTCTGCTTTTTGCCTCCTGTGCACTGCGAGTTCTGCCTGCTTCTCCTTCCTATCTGCTGCTCTGTCTCTCCCTCTGAACTCCCCTCCTCTTCCTCTCTTGTGGGCACCCACGTTACGTCCATCGACATGTCCTCATCATCACCTTCACCACCACTGACATTAGAGATCTAGGAGTAGGCAGCAACAGGGGGGACCACCCTCCTTGGGCTGATCTGGGTACTGTCGTCACACCGCTGGGTGGTGGCCGTTGCAACCTCCTCTTCCTCATCCGATGCCAAGAATGGCTGCACATCGTTTAGGTCTGGGAATGGATGGGAAAATAATTCATCTGACTCGAGCAGGTGAGATGTGGTGGTGGTGGCGGTGGTGGTGTCTTTGGGGGTGCACACAGCAGAGAGTGAGGAGGGTGCTGATACAGAGGATGAGGAGGGTGCAGAAGTGAAAGGTTGAGTGAGCCACTCAACCAACTCTGGTGCTTCCTTTGACGTAATCGCACGCACCTTCTCCAACTTTCCACTTAGGCTCTGACATGGTGCACCTGCCCGATCCCTACCACCCCTGCGGAACGGCCTGCCTATTCCTCTCCCTGTCATTTTCAAAATGATCCCGTGCAAAGGTCCAGAGAGAAGAGCAGTATTTGTGGAAGCAGGTATATAGAACCCCTTAATCAGTTTTTTGGGGGACAACTGGTATATCACACCAGTTGCAATTAGTTATTCCAGTGGCATTTGTCCCTCTGTATAGCTGCGGTATCTCAGCAGAACCGCACACAAATGCTGCACAATGCAAATGCACTATATAAAATTTATATTCTAAAATAAAAATAAAAAATGGCAGCACCAATTCACAAAAATGTACAGCGGGTGCTATGTCCAAAGGTATAACTCCTTACCCCAGAATAATAGTAGAAAACGGACAGCACATCCAGTAGAAAATCGTGATTTAATGAGCCATGTGGGACAGTGAAGGTACATTTTGGCTTGGACACAGAGCCTTTCTCAAGGCTCTGTGTCCGAGCCAAAACGTTGCTTCACTGTCCCACATGGGTCATTAAATCACGATTTTCTACTGGATGTGCTGTCCGTTTTCTACTGAATTTATATTCTAGGTATATCGCACCCCTGCCTCAATCAGATTTTTAGGGTGGCAACTGTTGTATCATTTTTTTAGGGTGGCAACTGCATAGCTGCTGTATCTCAGCAGAACCGCACACAAATGCTGCACAGTACAAATGCACTATATAGAAATTATATTATAGGTATATCACACCCCTGCCTCAATCAGATTTTTTGGGGGGCAACTGGTATAGCACACCAGTTGCAATTAGTTGTTCCAATAGCATTTGTCTCTCTGTATAGCTGCAGTTTCGCAGCAGAACCACACACCACTGCTGCAAAATACAAATGCACTATAATATACTTTCTATGTTAGAACCGCCGGATGAGCCGCAAGGCCATCTCTACCAGGCACCCTCCCCTCTTCAGAGCAGGGAGTGCCTGGTTTAATGCTAGGGTTCTCCCATTGACTTCCATTGTGCCCGGGTGCTCGGTAGAGCATCCGAGCATCCCGATGTGTTCGGCCCGAGCCCCCGAGCACTATGGTGCTTGTTCAACACTAATTGGGTGTGGTATTTACGTTGAAAGGATTAGCTTGTATGTGAGGAGGGTGCGGTCCCTGGTTTATGCAGTATATCATGTGAACAGATCTCTGTGAGTGAATACGAGAGAGAGGGATATTCTTCTCTTATGAATGAAAGAAGTGTAATTTTCTACTGGTCTGAGTGCACCATGTGACCTGAGTAGTGATAAATGGGAGTTTGTAGCTTTATGAATGGGAAAACAATTAACTTTTTAGTTTTTAGAACTTTGACAAAGTATGCGCATCGAGTGTGAATTTGTAAATATGAAGTGTCTGTTTACTATTGATATTTTTTGAGAATTGTTTTATATGAATACTGGATGGGGGGGAGGTGGGAACATGCATTTGAAGATATAAAAAGAGAGCCCCTAAAGAAGGTGGAGTATTCGCCCCTGACGAAGCATGAGTGAAACCCGAGTCGGGCAGGAATATGAGGGTGATTTTATTGATGATATGCTTTTAACCGTACGTTTGTGAGTATAAATAAAACCCTTTATATGTGATTCTGTCGATGGTGCTTTACTATCTATGCGACCTTCTGATACTTCACAGAGCGACTTACCCAGAGGGACAGTGTCTCATGTGAAGATTGATGTTCTTTTCCCTGGGTCTGCAATACGCCTATGACCTAAACATAGGAGGAATCTTTCCTGAAAATTGAAAAGCAGAGCGGTCCTATATAACGTGTATACACTACGTGCAGAATTATTAGGCAAATGAGTATTTTGACCACATCATCCTCTTTATGCATGTTGTCTTACTCCAAGCTGTATAGGCTCGAAAGCCTACTACCAATTAAGCATATTAGGTGATGTGCATCTCTGTAATGAGAAGGGGTGTGGTCTAATGACATCAACACCCTATATCAGGTGTGCATAATTATTAGGCAACTTCCTTTCCTTTGGCAAAATGGGTCAAAAGAAGGACTTGACAGGCTCAGAAAAGTCAAAAATAGTGAGATATCTTGCAGAGGGATGCAGCACTCTTAAAATTGCAAAGCTTCTGAAGCGTGATCATCGAACAATCAAGCGTTTCATTCAAAATAGTCAACAGGGTCGCAAGAAGCGTGTGGAAAAACCAAGGCGCAAAATAACTGCCCATGAACTGAGAAAAGTCAAGCGTGCAGCTGCCAAGATGCCACTTGCCACCAGTTTGGCCATATTTCAGAGCTGCAACATCACTGGAGTGCCCAAAAGCAAAAGGTGTGCAATACTCAGAGACATGGCCAAGGTAAAAAAGGCTGAAAGACGACCACCACTGAACAAGACACAGAAGCTGAAACGTCAAGACTGGGCCAAGAAATATCTCAAGACTGATTTTTCTAAGGTTTTATGGACTGATGAAATGAGAGTGAGTCTTGATGGGCCAGATGGCTGGATTGGTAAAGGGCAGAGAGCTCCAGTCCGACTCAGACGCCAGCAAGGTGGAGGTGGAGTACTGGTTTGGGCTGGTATAATCAAAGATGAGCTTGTGGGGCCTTTTTGGGTTGAGGATGGAGTCAAGCTCAACTCCCAGTCCTACTGCCAGTTTCTGGAAGACACCTTCTTCAAGCAGTGGTACAGGAAGAAGTCTGCAAGGTAAGAAAAACATGATTTTCATGCAGGACAATGCTCCATCACACGTGTCCAAGTACTCCACAGCGTGGCTGGCAAGAAAGGGTATAAAAGAAGAAAATCTAATGACATGGCCTCCTTGTTCACCTGATCTGAACCCCATTGAGAACCTGTGGTCCATCATCAAATGTGAGATTTACAAGGAGGGAAAACAGTACACCTCTCTGAACAGTGTCTGGGAGGCTGTGGTTGCTGCTGAACGCAATGTTGATGGTGAACAGATCAAAACACTGACAGAATCCATGGATGGCAGGCTTTTGAGTGTCCTTGCAAAGAAAGGTGGCTATATTGGTCACTGATTTGTTTTTGTTTTGTTTTTGAATGTCAGAAATGTATATTTGTGAATGTTGAGATGTTATATTGGTTTCACTGGTAAAAATAAATAATTGAAATGGGTATATATTTGTTTTTTGTTAAGTTGCCTAATAATTATGTACAGTAATAGTCACCTGCACACACAGATATCCCCCTAAAATAGCTAAAACTAAAAACAATCTAAAAACTACTTCCAAAAATATTCAGCTTTGATATTAATGAGTTTTTTGGGTTCATTGAGAACATGGTTGTTGTTCAATAATAAAATTCATCCTCAAAAATACAACTTGCCTAATAATTCTGCACTCCCTGTATATGATGTGTATCATAAGGAGACCTCTGTAAATGCAATACTTCATGCCTCATCATCCCATCCTCAACAGACAATCAGATGGATCCCAACAGGCCAATTCATTAGAATTAGACGGATTTGCTCCAGTGATGAAGACTTCGAGCATCAGGCTGATATCATGAAACAACGCTTTCTTGAATGAGGATACAGTAAGAGATCTATAAATACGGCATACAAGGGAGCCAAGAAAATATCACATGCGACTCTGGTCCATCCAAGACTAAAGAAGGACTTAAAAGACACGGTGAGATATATTTCTAATTATCATACACAGTGGGAGAATATGTGCTCCCTGTTGGAAAGATTCTGGCCTATTTTAAGGGCAGACCCCATTTTGGCTAAATGTTTGACCCCCCTATCCAGCTATTGTAGCCAGGAGATCAAGAAATCTTAGGGACCATTTGGTCAAAACATATCATCATAAATCGCTGCAAAAGGTGCACCACAATAGTATGCAACTGACAATACTGGCTAATCCATCCGTCTGATGTTAAAAACTGAGACTTTAGCCAATGTATTCCATTTAGGAACACAACGGAGCCCTTTTGCACCACCATCAAGGTATCTCAGTGTGGCATGGGTCCTACCACTAAACTACCTACGGAGTGTGAACACGGTCTGAATGGCGCTAAGATCTAACTTACAGCCAAGCTCCCACATACCTCCATAGTGAACTCATTCATGCAGTGGGAGAAGGAATAGGGCTGCAAGCCCCACCTATAACAGGCCATGTGACACAGGCTACCAGGTGCACTAGAATGTTACCAGCAGTACGCAATGGCACATTCTAAACATATCAAGAAAAATCACTAAAATAAAGTGGCCTAAATGGGAGGAAATGCTCAAAAAACCCAAACACTGTAGCGTGTTTATAACTGGGGGAGCAATTCATCCGCATTTGATCCATTGCTAGCGGCAATCCACAGCAAAAAATGCATACAATGGAGGATGTCAGTAGTGCAGTGTCCTATTTTAATTACAGTTGTGTATACCCTATACATGTAGAGGCACTTTTTACATATATTTACATTTAGTCAGAGACTATTGGTTGCCTGCTCTTGACATGTACATTTTTTATTCTATTGGCATTTGTTTTATAATTATAAAATTTTGCTTTTATTAGTCATTTATTTAATATACACAAATTGGTGCTGTAAAGTATTATCTTGACATGAAGGGCACCCAGTATAAAGAACATAATGAGTTCGTTTTGTCACTATTAGGATTTTTACTCACTCACAATTATTTTATTTTTTATGGTGAATATTATTTGCAGATCACTGGTACCGCAATGGGTACGAAATGCGCACCAAACTTCGCAAACCTGTTTTTAGGGTGGTGGGAGGATAGAATTGTGTTCACTGAAGCACATAGTCAATTCACCAAACACATCACATATTGGGGTCGTTATATTGACGACGTTATAATTTTGTGGGAAGGCACAGAAGAAGAATTCTATGAATTTACTAAAATTCTCAATATAAAAACAATTGGATTAAAATTCACTGCAGAAATTAATAAAAAAAAAGACTCAACTTTCTGGATGTAGCCCTCAGCCTTTCAGAAGATGGAACAATACTAACAGAAATTTATAGAAAGCCCACGTCAAGCAACAGCCTCCTCCACTGGTCTAGCTACCATCCAATCCCATTAAAAAGAGGAATTCCAGTAGGCCAGTATGTTAGAGCAAGAAGGAACTGCTCAACAGAGGAGGGATTCAAACGTGAAAGTAAAATCTTATACCAAAAATTTTTGGAACGAGGGTACCCCAAAAAAGTGCTACATAAAGCATACAGGAAGGCAAAAGAAAAAGATAGAAACAATCTCTTACAAGATCAAAAAACGACTAGTAAAGGAAAAATAGTACGCTGTATAGGTACCTTCGACATCAAACACCAAGAAGTCAATAAGATCCTCAAAAAATACTGGAATATTCTTAGATTGGATGAAGACATTGAGGATGTCATAACAAAACATCCATCAATAACATACAGAAGGGGGCCTAATCTTAGAGAACAGCTAGTTCATAGCCATTTCCAGTGGAACCGCCAACCAGCAGTAAAAACTACATGGTTGACTACTAAAGGATCTTACCCATGTGGGGATTGTCAATTCTGTAGCAAAATGCAAGGGTGTAAAGAATTTGTTAACCCGGTGGATCATAAAAAGTACAAAATTGACCACTACATAAATTGTAAAACAACTGGAGTGGTGTACGCAATACAATGCAGTTGCCCCAAAATGTATGTAGGCAAAACTATACAAGCACTCCGGAGAAGAATATCTAAACACCTCAGCGATATAAATTTAAAAACAGATACCACCTTATCCAGACATATACAAGCTGAACATCATGGAAAAAGTGATAGTCTGAAAGTATGGGGGATAACGAAAATCAAACCAGGCCCCAGACAGGGTGACATAGACAAAAAATTACAGCAGGAAGAAACCCGCTGGATATACAGGCTAAAAAGCCTTTCACCCCAAGGCCTCAATGAAGGGTTCACTTACGCATCATTCCTGTAAAATACGACAATCCAGAAAAAATAGTAAACAGAAACAGAAATTCTAAAGAAATAAGCCAATCTGACCCGTTAGAACATATACAACAGAGAAGTGGCGAATAATCAGATAAATCTGAAATTATTTAGAAAAGAGGGGAAAAAAATAATAATAATATATATATATATATAATATTACCTTTCAATGGATCCAGCAGTATGCATTGACCTGTAGAAAAACAACACAAAAAAAGAGAAAAAATATTTAAAATATTAGAACTAAAGCATTATAAAATGACTAATATCAATAGGAAAAGAGCAATAGTACAAGTTAGACTATTAAGAAAACCATCAATCTGATTGACATATAGCAGTTAGAGATCTGAAGGAGTGCCCATGTAAATAACAATAGAGTAAAGAGTGGGGGCCTAAAGGAAATGAGAGATATTAATTCAAAAGAAAAGGTGAATACTAATATCAAAGTACAGAGATATGTATAGTAGTCTATAACAATATCTCTTCAGACTCAATATACTAATAATACAATAAAGATATTTATCAGCAAAAGGATATGCGAATAAACGCAACAGCAAGTGTCAAATCTGTCTAACAAGTAATCAATAAATTTCAAATAAAGATCACAAATATCCCAGAATATCTATAGATCAATTCACTGACCGGAATCAAGTAAAAGCTCCAAGTGCGGTGACATGCGCGAGATGATGGTATGATCGCGCGATACCGCGAGCCAAGATCAAGAAAAACAAATAGTAATCTAGCAGGAGGCTCTAAGTGCGGAAACATGCGCGAGATCTCAGAACGATCGCGCGATCTCCCACGTTAAAGCAGACCGGAGCAAACAGCCAATGAAACTACATGTAACAAGACCATACTAAATAAGAAATATAGCTATTGGCTCCCAGTCAATGAGGTCATCAAAATGGGAGGTAATAAATATATCCTCCAACGCCAATCTCAGTGCAGACTGCCCGATCCCCTGAAGACGCCATGTATATGGCGAAACATGTCGGGGGGCAGTAATTGAGTTTTTAGTTCACAGCAGACCCGGAATTAGTGTGCAAGCTACCGAGTAGCCTTCAGGCAGCATAGTGAGATATTGCGCCGCCATGAGCAACAAAGTATAGCCATTGAACAGACAATATAAAGCTGACAGCCGGCAGCAAATGTAGTGATCTACTAGCCAATATCACAGTTACCAAGCTGGGGCACTGTGCCGTTGTGAAAATAAGCCTAGTCACTGAACAGGCAATCTAAAGCATAAAGCTGCCAGCTAGTGCAGCAAATAAATTTGTCAGCAACTTTAGTCAATGCAAAGGTAGCAGGCAGTATAAAAAGCAACAGTGTTATTACAGTAAGCCCAGAAGGTGTACACACAGGCATCCAGAAAAAAAGACAAATTGTCCATAACACGTTGCTATTGATACACCAGCCTGCACTATTAGTATGTCTATTGCAACGTAGCACACAAAGGGTCAGCAGTAGAGAGTTTTAAACAGTAGGTTAGATTTAAGTGCTCACTCTAGATATATATTAAATAAATGACTAATAAAAGCTAAATTTTATAATTATAAAACAAACGCCAATAGAATAAAAAATGTACATGTCAAGAGCAGGCAACCAATAGTCTCTGACTAAATGTAAATATATATAGTGCAGTGTCCCACTCAAGTGACCGTGGGCCCCGCAAACGTATCTTAATTATGTATTGATGTCATGTGATATGCCTGTATTTTGTATTTTATCACCTGTCATATTCTCCATGTCACAATGTGATTCTATATGGAAATATCCTTTACACAGGCCTAGTCAGGGTGCACTACACTTGTTTCTCCACAAGATGGAGCAGTGTCAGTGTGTGTGTGTGTATATATAGCTTAGCTCAGATCTAAGTTAGGCGGTGCAGTTCAGTTCAGTTACTGGTTGAGGTCAATCCAAACCAGACCAGATGAGCTCAGGTCAATCCAAGTTAGAGTTCAGTTCAATACAGATCTTTCATGAGCCTACAAGAAAGCAACAGCCATGTAGCTGAATATCTGGAGGGAGGCATATTCCTAGCCTCTCTGCTCTCTCCCTGTCGGCTTCACAGTTCGGGGTTAAAGCCTGCAATTATTCTACCTAGAAGTGACCAATGTCTAAACTGCATGCAGCCGAGTATTTAAGGAATTATCACGTTTTTATGCAAGACAAGGGATTAGCAAGATAGTCATTACCTGAGGACTTTTTAGGCACCTTTGTAGTAGGTGTAGGAGATAGCAAGAAGCATCCACACCTCCAGTTCAAATCCCGAGGACAGTCAGGCCAACTGTCAGAACAGCATTGGAATAGAAGTTCCAGGATTCAGAAAAGCACCTTTATTCAAGGATTAGGATCAGGCCGGAGTTGTTACCAGTGTAAGACTCTCTTATTATTACCAGCCTAGTCTGAGCACTAGCTTTCTTATGCATTACAAGAGCCTGTACTTCATTGAGGATTTGCATTTCCCTTTCCCCATATGTATGGGAGATTGTGCTTAATGCCGGACTGTATCAAGAGACTGTTTAATGCATTGGATGTATTGTTAATAGAAGTCATCTTCAGTAAAGTTCCACCTTGAGTTTCATCTTGCTTGCCTCAGACTCAAGTTCCTCTATTAACACTATAGTAAATGGTTGTCCCTCCATACAAAAGGTACTGGTGTCAGGACTACAAGGGACCTTGCCACTGGCACATTAATACATACCACCAAGGGCACCTCAAACCACCATCTGGCCAGTGTCCCTTACACCAGAGTGTGCCCCAGAGAATCCTTGTGCCGTTCTCCTTTTCACTGCGAGCCTGCCCAGGGACGACATAACCGTGAGTAACCAGAACTGTATTTACCTCGGCCCACCTATTGCTCACACCGTGACCTCACACATAATTCCCCTGCAAGGTCTGGCATAACGCAGTAGCAGACCACAATATAATACAAGCTACTGACTTTACTGATTCAGCCAAAAAGAAAACGTTTCAAATTATTCACAGTATTACCTGTACCACTAAAGCTGTAATTTATTATGCAACATGTCCATGCCCTAAGATTCATATTGGTCTGACCACAAGAGATATGAAGAAACGTGTCAGGGAACATGTTTGTGACATTGATAAGGCAAAAGAAAATGTAGATCTAATTTATTTTAAACCAATCATAGTAACATAGAAACATAGCCGAAAAAATACATTTGTCCATCCAGTTCGGCCTGTTATCCTGCAAGTTGATCCAGAGAAAGGCAAAAAAAACCCTGTGAGGTAGAAGCCAATTTTCCCCACTTAAGGGGAAAAAAATTCCTCCCCGACTCCAATCAGGCAATCAGAATAACTCCCTGGATCAACGATCTCTCTCTAGTAGCTATAGCCTGTAATATTATTACGCTCCAGAAATACATCCAGGCCCCTCTTGAATTCCTTTATTGTACTCACCATCACCACCTCCTCAGGCAGAGAGTTCCATAGTCTCACTGCTCTTACTGTAAAGAATCCTCTTCTATGTTTGTGTACAAACCTTCTTTCCTCCAGACGCAGAGGATGTCCCCTCGTCATAGTCACAGTCCTGGGGATAAATAGATGATGGGAGAGATCTCTGTACTGTCCCCTGATATATTTATACATAGTTATTAGATCTCCCCTCAGTCGTCTTTTTTCTAAAGTGAATAACTCCAATTTTGATAATCTTTCAGGGTACTGTAGTCCATCCCTTCCAGTTATTACTTTAGTTGCCCTCCTCTGAACCCTCTCCAGCTCTGCTATGTCTGCCTTGTTCACAGGAGCCCAGAACTGTACAGAGTACTCCATGTGTGGTCTGACTAGTGATTTGTAAAGTGGCAGGACTATGTTCTCATCACGGGCAGCTATGCCCCGCTCCACCTGCCTCTAACTTTGTCATTGGTTCCGATATAGACCATGACCGCTAGATTTTCTCCAGCGCCTCACAGTAATCTGTCAACAGCATATGCTGTGAAGATACGAGATGTGCAGCACCTGAAACTACTGATACTGGAAGCCTGTGCTAGCATTTCTCCTGCGGTGTTGCTATCAGTGTGTGAAGAGTGGGAGAAGAGGGTTGCATTGACCATCCAACACAATGGGCAGCACATTGAACACATTTTATAAGTGGTCAGAAACTTGTAAATAACTCCAACAAAAAATAGATTCAAAATGGCCAACTTCAAAATGGCCGCCATGGTCACCACCCATCTTGAAAAGTTTCCCCACTCACATATACTAATGTGCCACAAACAGGAAGTTAATATCACCAACCATTCCCATTTTATTAAGGTGTATCCATAAAAATGGCCCACCCTGTATACTTTCCGTTGTAATGCACATGTAAAAATATATTATTGCGATGACTGTGTTTTATATATATATATATATATATATATATATATCCTTTTGTTATCACAATGATATATAATGACCACTCTTGCTACACTGATGGGACGCTTAATACGCGCTGATCTCCACTCGCTGATGTGTACCTGTATCTTAGCACTGTGACCATGACGTGCTTCCGGTTTGACGCAGGCAGCACATCATGCTGGGGGAGGTATATACGCGTCTCATGCCGCCACTACACATCAGTAGGCAATTTTCATTCAGATTCAGATACAATCTTTTGATTGGTGAGCTATGTATTTAAATATACACACTTTCAAGGAAAGCGGCGCCCCCGGAGGAAGGCTTTACCGAAGCGTGCGTTGAGGTGTGCAGTTCTCCTGAGGGTCTTCATAACCTGATGGGTATGTAGCCTATGCCATTTGTGGTTTATTAGTTGTATTGTGCTATCTGGGTGGGAGCCCCTCTCCTTTTGAATTAGATACCTGTTTGACTTTTTTGTCCCGGCCCTTGCACTTTACTAATAGATAGTAGGTGTCTATGTATTATATATGGGATTTGTCTATTGTTGACTTTATATTATGGACTTCCCTTGTTACAATATTTATAGAACACTATTGTAGTGCCATACCGTCCCTCAAGGGAACCGTACTTTTTCTGCTGTAGTTTTTATCTTTGATAATCAAGTTATGTTATATTTAATCATGTAATAAAGAGGTTTTTATATTTAAGCCATTTATACTCTAGTGTCTTTTTGTAGGCATTTATGTAACTATTATATGAGTTTCCATTTAAATTATAGCTTGGAGCTATTTACTACTGTACATATAGCTCCAAGATTATAAGAAAATATTGTAGAATTTTATAAACGGCAATACTTTTAAGAAATCTGTTCACTCTCACGTCCTTAGGTATATTATGTCTCTAATGTCATACTGAAACATGCATAGGTGTTTTGTGTTGGATTCTCTATGAATGCAAGTGAACAACTCTGGTATATTCCATCAGTTACCAGAGAACCCCATACTACAGTGCTAATTGGCGCACCATACAGCAAAACATGACTCCTACTACTACAATTACGTATAAAAGACCCGCAGGGACTTAATTTGTGACTTTACAGTATTTTCCATACACATCTGCGGTTTACATACACTGCCTGCCTCAAATAAAAAAAAAAAGGTCACACACTCTAATAATTTGTTAGACCGCCTGTAGCTTTGATTACGGAATGCATTCGCTGTGGCATAGTTTTAATAAGCTTCTACAATGTCACAAGATTTATTTCCATCGAGTGTTGAATTAATTTTTCACCAAGATCTTGCATTGATCATGGTAGAGTCTGACTGCTGTGCAAAGCCTTCTCTGGCACATCCCAAAGATTCTCAATGGGGTTAAGGTCTGGACTCTGTGGTGGCCAATCCATGTGTGAAAATGATGTCTCATGCTCCCTGAACCACTCTTTCACAATTTGAGCCCGATGAATCCTGGCATTGTCATCTTGGAGTATGCCTCTCTTCTTACCTTAATGCGCCCATCACTCTGGAACAGGGTAAATCTGGACTCATCAGACCACATGACCTTCTTCCATTGCTCCAGAGTCCAATATTTATGCTCAACCCCCTGGTCGCCCCATTGTGGCCGGGATCAGGTCGGTGAAAGAACCTTTGTCGAAATACCTTGATTGGCTATTGAGACCGGCTCTGAAAAAGTCAGTTACTTATCTAAAAGATACCAAGGATTTTCTCCTGGCACTGGAGGATTTCCAGTGGCAGAGTGATTGGAACCTGGTGTCATTAGACGTAGAAAGTTTGTATACTCGCATTCCCCAGCATGCGGGAGTGGAGGCGGTCGTGGATAGGCTAAACTTGACTGATAAGGATGAGATCCATGTCCAATTTGTGGAGGAGGCGCTACTTTTTGTATTGGGTAACGATACTTTCAGGTTTGGACAGCAATGGTATCGACAGGTACGCGGTACGGCGATGGGGACGCCAGTGTTGTGTACCTTCGCTAACATATATCTTAATAACCTTGAGAGTAGATATGTATTTAATATATTTAAAAAAACTTTTTGATATACATACAGACGTTTCTGCGCTACATGGATGATGTCTTCATGGTGTGGAAGGGACTCAATGTGAGGAGTTTGTTTCCTATTTAAATTGCGAGAATGACATGAACATGCGCTTCACCTTACATTTTGGAGGTGAGGTGCTAGACTTTCTTGATGTTCGTGTCATTATACGTGATGGTAAAACCCACTGCCTCGAACTCCCTTCTACACCATGGGAGCTTTCATCCACGTAGCGTAAAAGAGGCCATACCATATGGACAATTTACACGTCTAAGACGTATTAACAACAGGAGGGAAGGCTATTTAAGACAGGCCACTAAATTGCAAAATAGGTTAGTGAACAGGGGTTATCCTTTGAGAATGCTGGATGAAGCAATTGATAGGGCGGATGGACACACACAATATGAATTATTGCATCAAAGTAAGAAAACAGAGAAAGAGGATTGCTTTGTTTTTGTGTTCAAATACAGCCTTATGGCTGATGAAATCAAAAAAATCATCTATGATAATTGGGATCTATTAAAGAATAAGAGTAGTCTGGAAAAATTTACAGATAAAAAACCTCTCATTGCTTTCCGAAAAAACCCACACTCTGAGGGATCAGTTAGTTAGTAGCCGTATTAAGTGTGAACAGAACCCAGAACAATGGTTAGGTGGTAAAAAACCTGCAGGCAATCACCGTTGCGGCAATTGCTCCTTCTGTGGATATATCCTCCGGGACAAGATCCTATGCATAGGAGGTATATCCCACAGAATGAGACAATTCTGCACATGTAGGACTACATACAGTTGCAAGAAAAAGTATGTGAACCCTTTGGAATGATATGGATTTCTGCACAAATTTGTCATAAAATGGGATCTGATATTCATCTAAGTCACAACAATAGACAATCACAGTCTGCTTAAACTAATAACACACAAATAAATAAATGCTTCCATGTTTTTATTGAACAAACCATGTAAACATTCACAGTGCAGGTGGAAAAAGTATGTGAACCCCTAGACTAATGACATCTCCAAGAGCTAATTGGAGTGAGGTGTCAGCCAACTGGAGTCCAATCAATGAGATGAGATTGGAGGTGCTGGTTACAGCTGCCCTGCCCTATAAAGAACACACACCAGTTCTGGGTTTGCTTTTCACAGGAAACATTGCCTGATGTGAATGATGCCTCACACAAAAGAGCTCTCAGAAGACCTACAATTAAGAATTGTTGACTTGCATAAAGATGGAAAGGGTTATAAAATTATCTCCAAAAGCCTTGCTGTTCATCGGTCCACGGTAAGATAAATTGTCTATAAATGGAGAAAGTTCAGCACTGCTGCTACTCTCCCTAGGAGTGGCCGTCCTGTAAAGATGACTGCAAGAGCACAGCGCAGACTACTCAATGATGTGAAGAAGAATCCTAGAGTGTCAGCTAAAGACTTACAAAAGTCTCTGGCATATGCTAACATCCCTGTTAGCGAAACATTCACAGTGGAGGTGGAAAAAGTATGTGAAGCCCTAGACTAATGACATCTCCAAGAGCTAATTGGAGTGAGGTGTCAGCCAACTGGAGTCCAATCAATGAGATGAGATTGGAGGTGTTGGTTACAGCTGCCCTGCCCTATAAAAAACACACACCAGTTCTGGGTTTGCTTTTCACAAGAAGCATTGCCTGATGTGAATGATGCCTCGCACAAAATCGCTCTCAGAAGACCTACAATTAAGAATTTGTTGACTTGCATAAAGCTGGAAAGGGTTATAAAAGTATCTCCAAAAGCCTTGCTGTTCATCAGTCCACGGTAAGACAAATTATCTATAAATGGAGAAAGTTCAGCACCGCTGCTACTCTCCCTAGGAGTGGGCGCCCTGTAAAGATGACTGCAAGAGCATAGCGCAGACTGCTCAATGATGTGAAGAAGAATCCTAGAGTGTCAGCTAAAGACTTACAAAAGTCTCTGGCATATGCTAACATCCCTGTTAGCGAATCTACGATACGTAAAACACTAAACAAGAATAGATTTCATGGGAGGACGCCACAGAGGAAGCCACTGCTGTCCAAAAAAAACATTGCTGCACGTTTACAGTTTGCACAAGAGCGTCTGGATGTTCCACAGCAGTACTGGCAAAATATTCTGCAGACAGATGAAACCAAAGTTGAGTTGTTTTAAAGAAACACACAACACTATGTGTGGAGAAAAAGAGGCACAGCACACCAACATCAAAACCTCATCCCAACTGTGAAGTATTGTGGTGAGGGCATCATGGTTTGGGGCAGCTTTGCTGCGTCAGGGCCTGGACGGATTGCTATCATCGAAGGAAAAATGAATTCCCAAGTTTATCAAGACATTTTGCAGGAGAACTTAAGGCCATCTGTCCACCAGCTGAAGCTCAACAGAAGATGGGTGTTGCAACAGGACAATGACCCAAAGCATAGAAGTAAATCAACAACAGAATGGCTTAAACAGAAGAAAATACGCCTCCTGGAGTGGCCCAGTCAGAGTCCTGACCTCAACCCGATTGAGATGCTGTGGCATGACCTCAAGAAAGCGATTCACACCAGACATTCAAAGAATATTGCTGAACTGAAACAGTTCTGTAAAGAGGAATGGTCAAGAATTACTCCTGACCGTTGTACACGGCTGATCTGCAACAACAGGAAACGTTTGGTTGAAGTTATTGCTGCCAAAGGAGGTTTAAACAGTTATTAAATCCAAGGGTTCACATACTTTTTCCACCTGCACTGTGAATGTTTACATGGTGTGTTCAATAAAAACATGGTAACATTTGATTCTTTGTGTGTTATTAGTTTAAGCAGACTGTGATTGTCTATTATTGTGACTTAGATGAATATCAGATCACATTTTATGACCAATTTGTGCAGAAATCCATATCATTCCAAAGGGTTCACATACTTTTTCTTGCAACTGTATGTAGTCTATATAGTGAAGTGTAAATGCAGTGCATTTTATATAGGTAAGACAATGAGGCCGATGTGAAGTGGTTCCATTAATGACACAGGGGGGTGATAGACATCGCCTCCTGCTACAAACAGAAGCACGATGGATCATTTGTATGGATGCAATGGGTCCTTTAGGTCTGAATGAGCGCAACAACCTTAGTGCATTTGTTTGAGGCAAACACTCTGTTCTTTTAATGTATCTTCATTGCTGTGATTTGTTTTGAGTATGCACACAGGTGGTGTTTTGGTATACTTTTTGCCATGACTCTCAGGGTTAACACACACCCTTTAAAAAGGCTAGCACACCTATCTGCGTCATACAGGAAGCCGGAGGAAGCACGTCTGTGCGAAACGGCCATTGCTGCCTCTCTTTCTGTGAAGGCTTGTCCGCCCCAGCCCTGTGATGTCTGGATGTTTTGTAAAGCAATAAAGAAATAAAGACATACTGCAACTGGTGAGTGCCGCTGATTTTGCTACTTTCATCTCGTTTTGGATGGATCCAATCTTTATGCTGCCTAGCAAATTGAAGCCTTTTTTTCTGGTTTGCCTCACTGATTAGGGGTTTTCTTATGGCTACACAGCTGTTCAGTCCCAATCCCTTGAGTTCCCTTCGCATTGTGCGTGTGGAAATGCTCTTACTTTCACTATTAAACATAGCCCTGAGTTCTACTGTTGTTTTTCTTTGATTTGATTTCAACAAACGTTTAAGTGATTGCCGATCATGATTCTTCAGGATTTTTTTCCCGCCACATTTCTTCCTCGAATACGATGGGTACCCACTATCCTTCCAGTTTTTAATAATGCGTTGGACAGTTCTTAACCCAAGTTTAGTAGTTTCTGCAATCTCCTTAGATGTTTTCTCTGATTCATGCATGCCAATGATTTGACCCTTCTCAAACAGACTAACATCTTTTCCATGACCATGAGATGTGTCTTTCGACATGGTTGTTTAAGAAATGAGAAACAATTCATTGCACCAGTTGGGGTTAAATAACTTGTTGCCTGCTGAAAGATAATCGCCCATGCAGTAATTTTCCAATAGGAGGCTCAGAACTATTTGCTCAGTTAAATCCAGGTGGTGACTTTATTTTGGACAGGAAGTGTAAATAGTTATGGGCAGGGGCAGAACTAAAGGCCCCCAGTGGCATGGGAGCTTAAGCCATCAGGCCCATACACACACCTATACACTAATCATTACTGAATGTGTAATGGCAACTGTACCTTAATGGATCACAAACACAGCAGCCAGGTTCGCGCCTGAAATTTGGGCCTGAGTCTGGATGCTATGTCTGTCATCCATTGCAGCCTGGCCCTCATTCCCCGGCCTTGCTCTCCCCAGATTTAGGCACAATGCAGTGACGTCATCATCTCTGCTGGTCTAAGAGAGCACAAAGGCCGTGGGTCACCCTCCAGCTTGTGCACTCTCCTGCTCAGCTAAGGAGACATGATGAGGTTACTGCATTGCACCTGCTGCTCAGTTCATTGGGGAATAGTACAAGGGCAGTATTATTTTTATTTTATTAACACTACAAGGCCTCACTACTGTAAGGCGGACACAAGGGGGGCAGTACTACTATAAGGAGTCCCCAGTATTTATAATGTCCCCAGTATTTGTAATGCCCCCCTGTAGTGCCCTCAGTATTCATAATGTCCCCAATAGTTCCCCCGGTATTTAAAAAGCCCCTTTAAAGTGCCCCCAGTGTTCATAATGCCTCCAGTAGAACCCTCAGTATTTGTTTTCCTGTTGTGTCCTCAGGCAGTTAAAAATCCCTCACCAATGCAAAAATAAATAAATATGTAAATATCTAAAAAAAAGAATTATTCCTCCACCTCCTGTTCCATGACGCAAAATTTGAAGTGGGCAAAAATTACAATTCTGTCAGTGTTCTTTTGTTTTTTTTAATCTTTTATGGACTCCACTGGGAGATATAAATAAGATAATTATATTCTGCAGGTTGATGCATTTCTTTTGATGCCAAATTTATATATATTTTTTAAATGTTTTACTACTTTTGCATCATAAAATTAATCGTATTTTGCATCACGATACACTAACTTCCATAACATTTTTAAGACAGCTGTGTGGAGTATTGCTTTTTGTGGGATGCACTTTAGTTTTTATTGGTGCCATATTGAGGTACATATGACCTTTTGATCACTTTTTATCTCATTTATTGGGAGATGAGGTAGACAAAAATAGTACTTCTGTTACAGTTTTTAATTTTTATTTTTTTATGGGGTTCACCATACGGTATATATGATATAACTTTATTCTGCGTGTTGATATAATCGCTTCTTTATTAAATATATATATATATATATATATACTTTTTTTGCATTGCTATATTGAAGACCCATAATTTTTATTTATTTTTATGTTGACTTCGCTGTGTGAGGGCTTGTTTTTTTGTGGTATGAGCTGTAGTTTTTATAGGTACTATTTTGGGGTACATTTGACTTTATCTCTTTTATGCCATTTTATAGGAGGTGCAAAAGAAATAAAATATATTTTGTTGTACATCTGACTTTTTTATCTCTTTTACACCATTTTATGGGAGGTGATATGACAAAAACAGATATTCTATTGCTCTATCATTGTTTTATTTTTTATAGTGTTCAATGTATAGAATAAGTAATGCGATTGCGTGGGTAAGGGAAACATTTTTTTTTTTTTATTATTTTCTTTCTTTTTTTAATCCTACTACTAGGGGTCATACAATGGTTTACTAGCTGATACCATACACTGCAATAGATATCTAATGCAGTGTATTGTACATGTCAGTTAAACACTGACATTTGGCCTATCAGACCATGCCTCTCACTGCTGCTCTCTCCTTTTCACAGCTAAGGGGTTGTGCACTTTCTGTTGCAGTTCTCTCCCTATCACAGCATATGGGGTGTATCCTTTCTTCTTTAACTCTATCCCTGTAATTTTCAGAGAAGATCTAGCTCGTGATGGAACTGAGCATGTGTGTCCTCCTCGGCAAGGGAGAATACATAAAGAACAAACAGCTATTGGTGCTATACAGATACATTTTATTGAAAAACTCAGTGGTTATAATACATTTTTAAGTATATGCAAATACACAGCTTTTCAGATACAGGAGCTGATTTGACAAATGTAGACTCGTTTTCTTTAAGCAAGTTCAAAATTGTTTCACTCCATGTGACTTTTGGCAGGTAAATGAGGATACATTGCAGACATACTGTATAACCTGGTAACTTTTCTTGTGAGACATAAAGTCTTCATAAGATTTATTTCCTTTATTTGATGAATATTTTATGTACGGTAACTGACTTAGGAGCATTGTTGCTTTTCATATTTTAATTTCAAACACAGATAACATCTACATGTGAGTTTATTTTTCCTGTGTCTACGTGTGCTTCCTCTGGATGCTGGTTTTCTACCATTATTTTTAAAACATTACAGATTGACAAGTCAATATTTCAGACAAGAGAACTCACATAATCTAGGAGATACATAGGAAGATACATGAGGCATAAGTATATTATATTGTACAATGATCCAGCTATATTTTATATTGCATAGGGAAGTTCAGATAAGGCTGCATGAGCCAAGGTCAGTTAATACAAATATTAAGTGTATTGAAGTGTAAGACATATCAGAGGTATGTTTGGATGAGGGGTACGGGTTCTAGGCAGTGTTGAGCGAAGCGCGCTTTGGGTCCATGATTCAAAGTCGCTTCAATCAAAACTTTGTTTGAATGCTGTACGGAGCCCATTTTTAAACAGCAATCCAAAGTAGGCTTCTGTACCAACTGATATCTCGGTACCGAAGCTGACTTCAGGTTGCTATTTTAAAATGGTTTTAATGTTGTATAATCGAAGCCCAAAGCTCTTCACCGAAGTCTTGTGAGACTTTGAACTTAACCAAATTCACGTCGGTGCAGCCTATACATTTGAATGCTGTATGGAGGGGGAATATTGTGGGCCTCCCTAAAGAGATAAGTTTTAGGGCATCAATCTGATTGTCTGAGGTAGTGCAATCCAGAGAACTTGTGAAGCACGAGTAAAGTCTTGTAGACTGGAGTAGGAAATTCTGATTATGGAGGATGTCTGAGATCATTGATGGAGAAAATAACACAGGAAGGATGGTAGATAGAGATGAGCAAGGGGATATAGGGTGGTGCAGCACTGTGGAGAGCTTTGTGGGTGAGAGTGAACAGTTAAAATTGTATTGTATAATGAATGGGCAACCAGTGCAGTAACTGGCACAGGGTGAAGCATTGGTGCAGTGGTTTAATGAAAAATGATTCTGGCTGCAGCATTCAATATGGACTGGAGAGGGGAGAATTTAGTGAGGGGGGGTGGGGATCAATCAGTGCAATAATATAGATGATAATAAATCAGGGTACAAATGAGAGTTTTGTCTGTCTCCAAAATGACAGATTCTAGAGATGTTATAAAGGTGCAGATCATACACAATCCCAAGACAGAGAGCATACTGCCTGGGAATTATGGTCATGCCACCCACCGAGATAGAAGTATAACATTTAGGAGGTAAGTTAGTATGTGGAGGAAAAAACTAAAATTCAGTTTTAGAAATATTTAGTTTCAAAAATACATAGTACAAAGAAAACAGAAGATAACCCTAAGGAACTACAATGGCATGAGGAAGGGGAGAAGAAGTCGAGCTGGCAAATGAAACAGCCAGAGAGGTTTAAAAAAAAAAGAAAAGAGAGAGGGATGTCCTTGATGCCAATACTGTGGAGCATACTGTATTGGCGTTGTATTGAACATGCTAATGTTAAGTAAAAGTTCACAATACAAACAACATACATTAGTAAATAGATGTTTAAGACCTGATGAGACTGAAAAACCACAACACATTGGCTGCAAAATCCTATTTGAAAGTTTTTCTGCCTGAGATGCTAGAGATAGTCTAAGCGATGCATTTAATAATGAATGCAGTGTGTATTGAGAAATCTGGTGACACATCCTGTGTTCATTTATTGTGTAACTATTATACTTTTGACCACCTGGTTACAAGGCAATACACAGCTATGTAGAAGAGATGTCAAACCACTAGCTATTTGTTGGTTGTTTTCTCTTCTTTTCTTTCATGTTGCTACTATAAAGATGAGATTTTAAACTGTATCATGAACAAATTACTTGTTTTGACCCCAGGTTGGAAGTTGTTATACCTATGCTGTCAATTTTTTGAGATAAGAACCATAACAATACAACATCTTTCCCTCTGCATGATTTGGATATTTGTAGTACACAGGCAGAATGTGATCCATACTCGTATGTCTAGTATCTACTGCAGTGAGGGGCATGACCAGCTATTGTTATGAGCATTAGCCGCCACAGTACATTAGGGACTTTGAAATAGCTTCTGAAATATTGCACTCCATAAGAAAACAGTTCAGCCATTGCCAGAAGGAATGTAACTATCACTATACACTTATTCTCTCAATACGACACATTATAAAATCTGACATTCATTCTTTTGACAGATGTATTTGGTGGCCTTATGCATCATTTTCCTTGTTTACAAACCAACTGATATTGTAATATATGATAGATGTTTGTATGTATCTAACCGTTAAATTGATACAAAAGAACATTATGTTTATATTGTGTAATATCACTGCATCGTGGAGGAATTAGAGAGATTCCTACTGATAGCAATAATGTGGTTTCAACAATGTAATTCTGTCTTAAAGGGGTTGTCCCATCAAGACAACTTTACCCCCTACCTCTGCATAGGGGATACGTTTCTGACCGGCGGGGGTGCTGCCAGTCACGAGATCAAGGGCATGTGCTTCCCAGTTTGAATGGAGTGGTGGCACTTCTGGAAATAACACTATCTCCGCCACTACCATTGCTGTGGCAGCGTCCGGATTGATCATAACAGAGGGAGGGTGCTCCCTCCTTCCCCCCTTCCATCGGGCTGCTGCTCTGCTGTGGCAGTGTCCTGATGGTTACCATGGCAACTGGACACTTGACACAGGCTTGCCATGGTATGCAAGCCTGACAGGGTCCTGCCAGAGGCAGAAACCTGATCAGGCTTACTGTGAATGAAAATACACTGCAGTTCACTAAACAGTGTACTTCAGTGTATCGTAGAGCCACCAGACCCACTGGATCTTCAAGAACCTTCACAAAAGGATCTTCACAAAAGTGTAAAACAAAAGTGTAAAAAAAATTAAAAAAGTTAAAATAAAATCTAACATTTTCCCATATACGCACATTTATAATTGGGTTAAAAAAAATTAGACCCTACCTAAGATAATTGGCCAAAAAATAAAAAAGCTATGGCTCTCAGACTATGGAGACACTAAAATAATATTTTTTTGTTTAAAAAATGCTATTATTGAGTAATACTTAAATAAATAAAAAAGCATCCATATTAGGTATTGACGCATCCGTAACAACCTGCTCTATAAAAATATCACATGACCTAACCCTTCAGATAAACACCATAAAAATTAAATAAAAACAGTGCCAAAAAAATAATTTTTTTTGTCACCTACCATCACAAAAAGTGCAACACCAAGCGAATAAAAAGGCCCCTCAAAATAGTACTAATCAAACCGTCACCTTATCCCTCAAAAAATGAGACCCTATGTTATAAGGGAAAATAATACAGTAAATTGACTTTTATCAATTTACTAACATCATCTCCTAGCAACCATGCGTGAAAATCTCATTGCATCTGCACTTGCTTGCGGATGCTATGCGATTTTCACACATCCCCATTCATTTCTATGCGGCCTGTGTTGCGTGAAAAACGCAGACTATAGAACATGCTGCAATTTTCATGCAACGCACAAGTGATGCGTGATAATCATCAAGTGAATGGGTCCGGATTCAGTGTGGGTGCAATGCGTTTACCACACGCATTGCACCCGCATGGAATTCTCGCCCGTGTGAAAGGCCTAAAACATAATTTTTTTGTTTCAAAAATGCTATTGTGTAAATCTTAAATAAATTTAAAAAAAGTATACATATTAGGTATTTCCTCGTCCGTAACAACCTGCTCTATAAAAATATCACATGAAATAACCACGCAGATGAACGCCGTACAAAAAAAAAATGTGCCAAAATTACACATTTTTTGGTCACCTTGCACCAAAAAGTGTAATAATGAATGATCAAAAAAATCATATGTACCCAAAAAATGGTACCAATAAAAACTTTATCTCTTCCTGCAAAAAACGAGCCCCTGCACAAGACGATCAGCAGAAAAAAAAAAAAATATGGCATTTAGAATATGCTTTATTATATAAAACTGAAATAAACAAACAAAGAAAGTAGACATATTTGATATCATCGCATCCGTAACAACCTGTTCTATAAAAATAGCACATGATCTAGCCTGTCAGATGAACGTTGTAAAAAAACTAAAAATACAAACAGTGCCAAAACATCCATTCTTTGGTTACCTTGCCTCACAAAAAACATAATATAGAGTGATTCAAAATCATATGTACCGCAAAATAGTACCAATAAAACTGTCACCTTTTTCCGTAGTTTCATAAATGGGGTCACTTTTTGATTGCGTCTACTGTAAGGGTGCATCTGGGGGGCTTCAAATGGGACATGGCATCCTAAAACCAGTTCAGCAAAATCCGCCTTCCAAAAAAACCATACGCCGCTCCTTTCCTTCTGCGCGCTGCCGTGTGCCTGTACAGCAGTTTACAACCACATGTGGGGTGTTTTTGTAAATCGCAGAATCATGGTAGTAAATATTGAGTTTTGTTTGGCTGTTAACCCTTGATGTGTTAAAGAAAAAAATGGATTAAAATGGAAAATCTGCCAAAAAAGTTAAATTTCATCTCCTTTTTACTTTAATTCTAGTGGAATACCTAAAGGGTTAACAAAGTTTGTAAAATCAGTTTAGAGTAACTTAAGGGGTGTCGTTTCCAAAATGGGATCATTTAACCGCTTGCCGCACACCTAATGTCGAAAGGCGTCATTGCTGCGGCGCTCTAAGGCTACACTAACGCCGATTGGCGTCATCTCGCGTGAGCCGAGATTTCCTGTGAACGCGCGCACACAGGCGCGCGCGTTTACAGGAACGGAAGGTAAGCGAGTGGATCTCCAGCCTGCCAGCGGCGATCGTTCGCTGGCAGGCTGGTGATGTGATTTTTTTTAACCCCTAACAGGTATATTAGACGCTGTTTTGATAACAGCGTCTAATATACCTGCTACCTGGTCCTCTGGTGGTCCCTTTTGCTTGGATCGACCACCAGAGGACACAGGCAGCTCAGTAATAAGTAGCACCAAACACCACTACACTACACCCCCCCCCCGTCACTTATTAACCCCTTATTAACCCCTGATCACCCCATATAGACTCCCTGATCACCCCCCTATCATTGATCACCCCCCTGTAAGGCTTCATTCAGACGGCCATATGTTTTTTTACGGATCCACGGATACATGGATTGGATCCGCAAAACACATACGGACGTCTGAATGGAGCCTTACAGGGGGGTGATCAATGACAGGGGGGTGATCACCCCATATAGACTCCCTGATCACCCCCCTGTCCTTGATCACCCCCTTGTAAGGCTGGCTCCATTCAGAGGTCCGTATGTGTTTTGCGGATCCACGGATCCATGGATCGGATCCGCAAAACACATACGGACGTCTGAATGGAGCCTTACAGGGGGGTGATCAATGACAGGGGGGTGATCACCCCATATAGACTCCCTGATCACCCCCCTGTCATTGATAACCCCCTTGTCATTGATCACCCCCCTGTAAGGCTCCATTCAGACGGCCATATGTTTTTTACGTATCCACAGATACATAGATCGGATCCGCAAAACACATACGGACGTCTAAATGGAGCCTTACAGGAGGGTGATCAATGACAGGGGGGTGATCACCCCATATAGACTCCCTGATCACCCCCCTGTCATTGATCACCCCCCTGTAAGGCTCCATTCAGACGGCCATATGTTATTATTTTTTGGCCCAAGTTAGCGGGAATTTTTTTTTTTATTATTATTTTTTCTTACAAAGTCTCATATTCCACTAACTTGTGTCAAAAAATAAAATCTCACATGAACTCACCATACCCCTCACGGAATCCAAATGTGTAACATTTTTTAGACATTTATATTCCAGACTTCTTCTTACGCTTTAGGGCCCCTAAAATGCCAGGGCAGTATAAATACCCCACATGTGACCCCATTTCGGAAAGAAGACACCCCAAGATATTCGCTGAGGGGCATATTGAGTCCATGAAAGATTGAAATTTTTGTCCCAAGTTAGCGGAAAGGGAGACTTTGTGAGAAAAAACAAAAAATAATCTATTTCCGCTAACTTGTGCCCAAAAAAAAAAATTCGATGAACTCGCCATGCCCCTCATTGAATACCTTGGGGTGTCTTCTTTCCAAAATGGGGTCACATGTGGGGTATTTATACAGCCCTGGAATTTTAGGGGCCCTAAAGCGTGAGAAGAAGTCTGGGATCCAAATGTCTAAAAATGCCCTCCTAAAAAGAATTTGGGCCCCTTTGCGCATCTAGGCTGCAAAAAAGTGTCACACATCTGGTATCGCCGTACTCAGGAGAAGTTGGGCAATGTGTTTTGGGGTGTCATTTTACATATACCCATGCTGGGTGAGATAAATATCTCGGCAAAAGACAACTTTTCCCATTTTTTTTTATACAAAGTTGGCATTTGACCGAGATATTTATCTCACCCAGCATGGGTATATGTAAAATGACACCCCAAAACACATTGCCCAACTTCTCCTGAGTATGGCGATACCAGATGTGTGACACTTTTTTGTATCCTAGGTGGGCAAAGGGGCCCACATTTCAAAGAGCACCTTTAGGATTTCACAGGTCATTTTTTACACATTTTGATTTCAAACTACTTCCCACACATTAGGGCCCCTAAATTGTCAGGGCAGTATAAATACCCCACAAGTGACCCCATTTTGGAAAGAAGACACCCCAAGGTATTTTGTGATGGGCATAGTGAGTTCATGGAAGTTTTTATTTTTTGTCACAAGTTAGTGGAATATGAGACTTTGTAAGAAAAAAAATAAAATCATCATTTTCCGCTAACTTGTGACAAAAAATAAAAAGTTCTATGAACTCACTATGCCCATCAGCGAATACCTTAGGGTGTCTACTTTCCGAAATGGGGTCATTTGTGGGGGTTTTCTACTGTCTGGGCATTGTAGAACCTCAGGAAACATGACAGGTGCTCAGAAAGTCAGAGCTGCTTCAAAAAGCGGAAATTCACATTTTTGTACCATAGTTTGTAAACGCTATAGCTTTTACCTAAACCATTTTTTTTTTACCCAAACATTTTTATCAAAGACATGTAGAACCATAAATTTAGAGTAAAATTTATATATGGATGTCGTTTTTTTTGAAAAATTTTACAACTGAAAGTGAAAAATTTCATTTTTTTGCAAAAATGTCGTAAAATTTTTATTACTAGCAAAAAAAGTAAAAATGTCAGCAGCAATGCAATACCACCAAATGAAAGCTCTATTAGTGAGAAGAAAAGGAGGTAAAATTCATTTGGGTGGTAAGTTGCATGACCGAGCAATAAACCGCTAAAGTTGTGGAGTGCCGATTTGTAAAAAAGGGCCTGGTCACTAGGGGGGTATAAACCTGTGGTCCTTAAGTGGTTAAGGGTGGTTTCTACTATGTAAAGCCCCAAAAATTTACTTCAGACCTGAACTGTTCTTTAAACAGTTTTTTTATTTTTTATTTTTAGGAATTGCTTCTAAAATTCTAAACCTTCTAACGTCCCAAAAAAATAAAATGACATTTACAAAATCATGCCAACGGAAAATTTTATGTTCGCGACATCTCTAGTCATGACTGTGCTGCCGCTTACCTTGATGACGTGGTCATTTTTTCATCTGATTGGAGAAGTCACCTCTGGAAAGTACAGGCCGTTATAGACTTCATTAGAGATGCTGGCCTAACCATAAACCCTGAGAAATATGCAGTGGGTCTAGAGAAAGCAAAATACCTGGGCTACATTATTAGTAAAGGGCTGGTTAAACCCCAGATCAATAAAGTAGAGGCGACACAAGACTGGCCTAGGCCCTTACAAAAAAAAACAAGTCAGGGCCTTCCTTGGAAAAACAGGGTACTACCGCCGATTCGTACCGAATTTTGCCTCAATGGCAGCATTGTTGACTGACTTAACGAAAGGCCCTAAGTCAGTAATGGTGAAGTGGACCCTAGAGGCAGAAAGGGTCTTTTAAAGCCTAAAGTCCGCTCTCTGTCAACAGCCAATGCTAATTTTCCTAGATTTCGGGAAAGAGTTTCTGGTTCAGACTAATGCATCTGAGACAGGCTTGGGAGCGGTCCTGTCACAAGTGATAAATGGGGAGGAGCACCCAGTGATCTACCTGAGTAGGAAGTTTACCCCGGCAGAGAAAAATTATGCCATAGTGGAACGAGAGTGTTTAGGTTGCTGAGACAGTTTTGTTAAGTTTATGGGCTGGATTTTATTGGATTGGGAGAAGGTAGGCTTGGTAGAGGGACCTCCCCAGTCCACCCCAATCCGGGGAAGGTTTTCCCCTAGCCTGAGGGATCCCCAGCACAGTCCAGTGACCTATGTTCAATAGGAGAGCTAGGATCTTCACTGTATTAGCCAGAGCCCAGACGGGCAGGTGTTTATTTTGGTTTGGTTTATGTTCTGTGGTGCTGGACCTTCACCTTACCCAGTGAATTATAACTGGGGTTGCCTGTATTGCCGGAGTCCAATGTTTGGACTTTAACCCTGTGGTCTGCAAGAGAATCTGTCATCTCCGCCCTCCCTGAGAGTGTAACCCCTTACAATATATATATATATACATATATATATAGAAATGGAAAATCAAGGCAGCACTCCTGGTAGTAGATGGTATGGGTGCCAGCGGTGGAGTCACCTTACCAAGGTGTGTCAAATAGAAAGAAGAAAGACACCGCAGCACTCCGTTTGGTGAAAAAAGTGGGACCCTTTATTCACCTATGCGACGTTTCGGTCCGCTTGCTGGGACCATTATCAAGCAATACAACATTGTGAAGACTGTGGATATTTATGCAGTCGTGACTAATTGTCTTGCATAAGTGACAATTATTGAAACATTCAAAAAACAAATATACAGTACATATCATCAGAAAAAAATGTGGCTTGTCTGGAGGGTAACAAAAAGTGAAGCCGTAGATCGGTATATACAAAACCCCCAGATATACATATTCATAGTTATTACAATCAAAATACATAAGTGACAATAAACTGTGAATCATCATCACCTGTAAGTGTAAAAATTAACAGGACCAGGCGTGGAATCAGGCGTGCTCAATCCTGGGAGGATACAATGTAGCGAGTTGCGTCGCATGGATCCGGCGTCCCGGAACTGCAGATGCGCATGACCGTGACGTCACTGTGGGTGATTCACGTGATCACTCAGCGGAACGTCACATAGTAACAAACGAACACATTCGCTGTCATAGAAACTAAGTATACATGCAAGGATACCTTACAGAAAATCATACAGTAGTTAGAGGATAAACACCCAGGTTATATAGGCGGATGACGTGCAATTATACAAAAGCACCGTCACTCGGCATCTGCATACAGAAAACAGGGGGAGGGGACGGCGTCAGTCGTAATCCTCCCACTATGTTCGTCACAGTTTAACCCCTTGTCGGGTGGAACATCCTCCACAGTAATTATATAAATGCGCGTACGACAGTAGTAATTGTGTAATGTAATCAGCAGTAATCCAGGGACAAGCCGTACATGACCAGAATGAGCATCTCGCCTCCCTTTGAGCAACGCCTTTCCAACCGCAGGTCCTGAAAGTGAAATAGTAAAAGAAATATATTATCCAAATATATTCATTAAAAACAACAATTTTTTCAACACATACATCGGCAGGGAACAGGAATAGAGGGAATCATATGAAAAGCCAAGGCCTATATTCTACGTTCAAACCCATCGGTCGAATGGTTTGTAACTTAAAAATCCATTCGGACTCACGTTTTTTGAGCATCCTTATGCGGTCACCTCCAGTCCGCGGTAACGGAACATGATCGAGGATCATAAACTTAAGATCTCCTTCAACATGTTCCATATCCGCGAAGTGGTGTGAAACAGGCAAATCCATACGTTTTTTCCGTATAGAGAACCGGTGTTGGTTAAACCGGGATTTAAAGTCACATGTGGTTTCACCCACATATAATAACTTACAGGGGCACCATAAAACATAAATCACAAAACACGAGTCACAGGTCAGATAAAATTTAAGGGGGTAAGAAATCCCAGTTTGTGGATGAGTAAATACCCGTCCCTTCACCATGTATTTACAATTTACACAGTGGAGGCACGGGTAGCTGCCATTGTTTTTCGGGGCCAAGAGTAATTGACGTGTACTTTTTTGTGAGCCTATATCGTTTTTGACCAATTTGTCTTTTATATTACGGGCTCTCTTGTAAGAAATGAGCGGTCTACTGCAGAATTCAGGGATATTTTTATGTTCCGTTTTGAGAATTGACCAGTGTTTATTTAAGTATCTTATTGACATGTGAACTTGCTTCACAAAAAGTGAGAACAAAAGGTATTCGCTGGAACTGTTTTCGTGGAGTACCTTGAAACAGTTCACTTCTTTCTTTTTGATTAATACGTTAAGTTGTTGCTGCAATACAGAAGCAGGGTACCGTCTTTGTCTAAAGTTCTGTGTCATGGTATCCAAAGTTGCATTTAATGTCGAGGTATCACTGACTATGCGTTTCGCCCTGATAAATTGACTATAAGGTAACGACCGCACCATCATCCGGGGATGAGCACTGTCAAACCTCAGGATGGTATTGCGGTCAGTAGGTTTGGTGTAAACCTCAGTGCTCAACGCGTTGCCAGTGTACCTTACATTAACATCTAAAAAATGTAATGTATTGGTAGAAAACTCCAAAGTAAATTGTATGTCAGGAATCAAACTGTTTAGAAAGTTGTGAAACAGGTGTAACTCCGAGGCAGTACCTGTCCAAATAACAAAAATATCGTCTATGTATCTCCACCACCTCAGCACATGGCTGAAGTGGTGGGACACATAGACGTATCGTTCCTCCAAATAGGAGACGACCATGTTGGCGTAAGTGGGGGCCACATTCGTCCCCATGGCCGTCCCTCTGATTTGCATGTAATAATCATCCCCAAAGAGGAAATAATTATTATGTAAAATCATGCGTAACAAAGCCAAGAAAAAAGTTTGTGCCTCAATCGTATAGTCAGAATTGGCTAAAGCGGATTCCACAACTGTCATCCCTAAATCATGCTGTATAGAAGTATACAGACTGACGATGTCGAAGGAGGCCAAGATGGCGTCCTCCGGCATCGTCACGTCTGCTAACCTAGACAAAAAATCTGTGGTGTCGCTCAGATAAGATCTTGAGTTAATTACGTACGTCTGTAGAATCTTATCTAAAAAAATTGAAGCGTTGCTGAGTAAAGAGCCACGGCCAGAAACAATACGTCGGCCGGGTGGACACTGTAAGTTCTTATGAATTTTTGGTAATAAATAAAATAAAGGGGTGACTGGATGTTCTATCTGCAGGAACTCGCTCAGTTGTTCATCAATGAGGCCAGTTTGTGTATAGGTGTTAACTAATGACTTAAATTCACGTTGTATATCAAATCTGGGATCCCTTTGGAGTTTGACATAAACTGCAGAATCTGATAATTGACGGACTGCCTCTGTCAAGTACATAGCAGTATCCATGACCACTACCGCACCACCCTTGTCGGCAGACTTGATGGTGAGGGAGTGGTCATGGATCAACTGCTCAAGTGCATGTAATTCCTGTTTAGAAATATTAGGGTGTTGGATGCGATCCAAGAGCCCGGATTGTTTTAGCTCCTGTATATCACCCAACACCGCGTCTGAAAACACGTCAAAAGCCTTAGATGAAATTTGGGGAGAAAACTCCCTCTTAACCCGCAGTCCCCAATCAGACAGGCGTAATTCATGCATAGGCTGAGTAGTAACACTGTGTAAATCCTGAAAATGGATTTTTAGTTTAATTAGTCTAAAAAAATTCAACAGATCGGCTTCCAATTCATACCAATTAGTGACACTAGCTGGACAAAAACTAAGACCCTTTTCAAGTAACTGTGTTTGTACAGGTGTCAATATGTGGGAAGATATATTTACCACCGTCAAGCATTGGTCTTTCTCAGCGTCTTTTGGCTTCTTGTCTTTACGGTACCGATTTCTATTTCGACCGCCCCTTCTTGTGGCTTTTTTCCAAGGTTTGGTGGAGGCCCTAAAAAAGCAGCTGAATTACCAGTATTGGAGTCGTCACGCTTTTTGGTTCTTTTCTGGCTCGGATTTGGATTGGATCGATTACTTTCATTCCAATTATAAACGTGTCCCGTAGTATAATCAGTTGTGTCTCTTTGCCATTTTCCTCGCTTAGTTTCTTGGATGTCACTTTTGAGTTTGTTAAGATGGGGTTGAAATTTGTTGTAATAGTCGTCAAAGTCCTGTGAGGACAAGGTTGCCCTTAGTGCAGTTTCATCTTCGGTCCTATTTGTAGCTGTAGAAAATAAATCTTTGCGCATAAATTCAATATTTAGGAGCATTAGATCCAGAGAATATTTATTAGAAATTTGTTCATATTTTGACCGGAATTCCGGATCATTGGAATACATGGAGGATCTTGGTTGTACACGCATCCCCCTCGGTATACGGTTGGTTTTTAACATATTCCACCAAAGTAGTGGAGTGCAATTCCAAAGTAAGACATTTTTTTGTGTCCCGTTCATACCTCTTTTTAATGTCAAGCGGTGAGGGAACCGAAAGAAAGTCCACATTGCCTCCACATGCTCCAACTATTCTGTCCCTGTCGGCGTCAGTGTATGAAAAAGTGGCCGGTGAAGACTGATTTACCAGTGGATCCATATATGCGCATCAAAGTAGATTATCTTTGCTCTTGAAATAGATAACAGGGTGCCTGCTCCTGTGTTATTATGCAGAAATGGAAAATCAAGACTATTACAACAAATTTCAACCCCATCTTAACAAACTCAAAAGTGACATCCAAGAAACTAAGCGAGGAAAATGGCAAAGAGACACAACTGATTATACTACGGGACACGTTTATAATTGGAATGAAAGTAATCGATCCAATCCAAATCCGAGCCAGAAAAGAACCAAAAAGCGTGACGACTCCAATACTGGTAATTCAGCTGCTTTTTTAGGGCCTCCACCAAACCTTGGAAAAAAGCCACAAGAAGGGGCGGTCGAAATAGAAATCGGTACCGTAAAGACAAGAAGCCAAAAGACGCTGAGAAAGACCAATGCTTGACGGTGGTAAATATATCTTCCCACATATTGACACCTGTACAAACACAGTTACTTGAAAAGGGTCTTAGTTTTTGTCCAGCTAGTGTCACTAATTGGTATGAATTGGAAGCCGATCTGTTGAATTTTTTTAGACTAATTAAACTAAAAATCCATTTTCAGGATTTACACAGTGTTACTACTCAGCCTATGCATGAATTACGCCTGTCTGATTGGGGACTGCGGGTTAAGAGGCAGTTTTCTCCCCAAATTTCATCTAAGGCTTTTGACGTGTTTTCAGACGCGGTGTTGGGTGATATACAGAAGCTAAAACAATCCGGGCTCTTGGATCGCATCCAACACCCTAATATTTCTAAACAGGAATTACATGCACTTGAGCAGTTGATCCATGACCACTCCCTCACCATCAAGTCTGCCGACAAGGGTGGTGCGGTAGTGGTCATGGATACTGCTATGTACTTGACAGAGGCAGTCCGTCAATTATCAGATTCTGCAGTTTATGTCAAACTCCAAAGGGATCCCAGATTTGATATACAACGTGAATTTAAGTCATTAGTTAACACCTATACACAAACTGGCCTCATTGATGAACAACTGAGCGAGTTCCTGCAGATAGAACATCCAGTCACCCCTTTATTTTATTTATTACCAAAAATTCATAAGAACTTACAGTGTCCACCCGGCCGACCTATTGTTTCTGGCCGTGGCTCTTTACTCAGCAACGCTTCAATTTTTTTAGATAAGATTCTACAGACATACGTAATTAACTCAAGATCTTATCTGAGTGACACCACAGATTTTTTGTCTAGGTTAGCAGACGTGACGATGCCGGAGGACGCCATTTTGGCCTCCTTCGACATCGTCAGTCTGTATACTTCTATACAGCATGATTTAGGGTTGACAGTTGTGGAATCCGCTTTAGCCAATTCTGACTATACGATTGAGGCACAAACATTTTTCTTGGCTTTGTTACGCATGATTTTACATAATAATTATTTCCTCTTCGGGGATGATTATTACAGGCAAATCAGAGGGACGGCCATGGGGACGAATGTGGCTCCCACTTACGCCAACATGGTCGTCTCCCATTTGGAGGAACGATACGTCTATGTGTCCCACCACTTCAGCCATGTGCTGAGGTGGTGGAGATACATAGACAATATTTTTGTTATTTGGACAGGTACTGCCTCGGAGCTACACCTGTTTCACAACTTTTTAAACAGTCTGACTCCTGACATACAATTTACTTTGGAGTTTTCTACCAATACATTACATTACAGTTGTTTTTAATGAATATATTTGGATAATATATTTCTTTTACTATTTCACTTTCAGGACCTGCGGTTGGAAGGGCGTTGCTCAAAGGGAGGCGAGATGCTCATTCTGGTCATGTACGGTCTGTCCCTGGATTACTGCTGATTATATTACACAATTACTACTGTCGTACGTGCATTTATATAATTTTTGTGGAGGACGTTCACCCGACAGGGGGTTAAACTGTGACGAACATAGTGGGAGGATTACGATTGACGCCGTTCCCTCCCCCTGTTTTCTGTATGCAGATGCCGAGTGACGGTGCTTTTGTATAATTGCACGTCATCCGCCTATATAACCTGGGTGTCTTATCCTCTAACTACTGTATGATTTTTCTGTAAGGTATCCTTGCATGTATATTAGTTTCTATGACAGCGATATGTTTTGCTTGTTACTATGTGACGTTCCGCTGAGTGATCACGTGAATCACCCACAGTGACGTCACGGTCATGCGCACCTGCAGTTCCGGGACGCCGGATCCATGCGACGCAACTCGCTACATTGTATCCTCCCAGGATTGAGCACGCCTGATTCCACGCCTGGTCCCGTTAATTTTTTACACTTACAGGTGATGATGATTCACAGTTTATTGTCACTTATGCATTTTGATTGTAATAACTATGAATATGTATATCTGGGGGCTGTGCATATACCGATCACGGCTTCACTTTTTGTTACCCTCCAGACAAGCCACATTTTTTTCTGATGATATGTATTGTAGATTTTGTTTTTTGAATGTTTTAATAATTGTCACTTATGCAAGACAATTAGTCACGACTGCATAAATATCCACAGTCTTCACAATGTTGTATTGCTTGATAATGGTCCCAGCAAGCGGACCGAAACGTCGCATAGGTGAATAAAGGGTCCCTCTTTTTTCACCAAACGGAGTGCTGCGGTGTCTTTCTTCTTTCTATATATATATATATATATATATATATACAGTACAGACCAAAAGTTTGGACACACCTTCTCATTCAAAGAGTTTTCTTTATTTTCATGACTTTGAAAATTGTAGATTCACACTGAAGGCATTAAAACTATGAATTAACACATGTGGAATTATATACATAACAAAAAAGTGTGAAACAACTGAAAATATGTCATATTCTAGGTTCTTCAAAGTAGCCACCTTTTGCTTTGATTACTGCTTTGCACACTCTTGGCATTCTGTTGATGAGCTTCAAGAGGTAGTCACCTGAAATGGTCTTCCAACAGTCTTGAAGGAGTTCCCAGAGATGCTTAGCACTTGTTGGCCCTTTTGCCTTCACTCTGCGGTCCAGCTCACCCCAAACCATCTTGATTGGGTTCAGGTCCGGTGACTGTGGAGGCCAGGTCATCTGGCGCAGCACCCCATCACTCTCCTTCATGGTCAAATAGCCCTTACACAGCGTGGAGGTGTGTTTGGGGTCTTTGTACTGTTGAAAAATAAATGATGGTCCAACTAAACGCAAACCGGATGGAATAGCATGCCGCTGCAAGATGCTGTGGTAGCCATGCTGGTTCAGTATGCCTTCAATTTTTAATAAATCCCCAACAGTGTCACCAGCAAAGCACCCCCACACCATCACACCTCCTCCTCCATGCTTCACGGTGGGAACCAGGCATGTAGAGTCCATCTGTTCACCTTTTCTGCATCGCACAAAGACACAGTGGTTGGAATCAAAGATCTCAAATTTGGACTCATCAGACCAAAGCAAAGATTTCCACTGGTCTAATGTCCATTGCTTGTGTTCTTTAGCCCAAGAAAGTCTCTTCTGCTTGTTGCCTGTCCTTAGCAGTGGTTTCCTAGCAAATATTCTACCATGAAGGCCTGATTCACACAGTCTTGGTCTTCCTTTCCTGGGGCGGTCTGCATGTGAGCCAGTTTCTTTGTAGCGCTTGATGGTTTTTGTGACTGCACTTGGGGACACTTTCAAAGTTTTCCCAATTTTTCGGACTGACTGACCTTCATTTTTTAAAGTAATGATGGCCACTAATTTTTCTTTACTTAGCTGCTTTTTTCTTGCCATAATACAAATTATAACAGTCTATTCAGTAGGACTATCAGCTGTGTATCCACCTGACTTCTCCACAACGCAACTGATGGTCCCAACGCCATTTATAAGGCAAAAAATCCCACTTATTAAACCTGACAGGGCACACCTGTGAAGTGAAAACCATTTCAGGTGACTACCTCTTGAAGCTCATCAAGAGAATGCCAAGAGTGTGCAAAGCAGTAATCAAAGCAAAAGGTGGCTACTTTGAAGAACCTAGAATATGACATATTTTCAGTTGTTTCACACTTTTTTGTTATGTATATAATTCCACATGTGTTAATTCATCGTTTTGATGCCTTTAGTGTGAATCTACAATTTTCATAGTCATGAAAATAAAGAAAACTCTTTGAATGAGAAGGTGTGTCCAAACTTTTGGTCTGTACTGTATATATATATATTTTTTTATTCTAGCTCACTTTTTTCTGGTAATCATGTAGTGCATCCCTAAAATAGACTTCATAATTGTGCTGCCATCATCTAGCCTTAATTTTGAAACAGAACAAATGGTATACATTAATTTGATTTATGCTATAGTTTTAAAAGAAATATTATAATGATATTGTACCTTCATTGCCTAAGTATCTAGGACCTTTTGTTCTGGCCGGTTTTAGGCTACAACATGGCATTAAAGCTCTTTATTACATAAGGGTTTTTATTTCAATTAATGAAATGAAGAAATGATGTAGCTCATAAATTGTACAGGAAAATATTTACTTCCTTTTGGGAATCAAAACAAAATAATCGTAAATCTTATTTGCTATTTTAAGGAGAAGGCTGATAATGGCAATGAAACTGAAGTACAATACTCTGATTGCTAATTAAGCTTTCATTTTTATCATGTATAAATGACACATAATATTGATATGGAGCACAAAACTCTTGTGGAATAATGAATGCATAAATCAAGACTTTACTGTTTGCGTTGTGTATTTATAGTATTGGTCTCATCTATTAAAACTAGAAAAAATACTTAGCTTTATCAACCAATTAGAATTCAAATCTAATATTTAAACTGCTCTGAAAAAAATAAGACTTGCTGTAATTGGTTGCTATGGGCAACATGAACAGTGTTTGTTTGTTTTTTGTTTTTTTTAATATATGGCTATAGATAAAATATGAGAAAATGCTTAGAGAAGGCTCACCTCCTAGGCAAAAAATGGAGTGGGTGCACCTGCAGGAAGATTACACCCAATCTTCAAGGGGATTTAGTGAATAAAAAGTGTAGTAGGGCACACCTGCTGGGTAGAGAAGCCAAATTCTCTGTGTGACCTATGTTCAATAGGAGAGCTAGGATCTTCACTGTATTAGCCAGAGCCCAGACGGGCAGGTGTTTATTTTGGTTTGGTTTATGTTCTGTGGTGCTGGAACTTCACCTTACACAGGCAGAGCTATCTGTTGCATTGTCAACTCACAGTAAAAGAAACTGGAGTGATCGGCACTCTGACTGTATTGAATTCAATCTGTGAACTTCGGTATTATAAACCTGAATATACCAAGTGTACTGGACACTAACAGTAGTAAGGAACTTGACCATCAGGATATCCTTCCTATAGGATCACACATGTGTTTTTATATTTTTAGCGATACCCATTTTAGAGATATATAAGTCTATATAGCATATTGTTTAATAATGTTATAGTTATTCTCTGTATTTTTTGTAATATACTTGGTACAAATTAAATATATTACTGTCTACTATACTCTCCTGTGTGACCCCAGGTATATATAAAATATGTTTACAATTGCACACATTCCTGAAATAATTTAACATGCACGCACATTCACAGTGCTTGTTCTGAGCTCAAAATTTCCACAGAAGCAATTTGTCCAATCAGCAGAGCTCTTAGAATCAATTTGTCCAATCCGCAGGGCTTCTTCATTTGCATAAGCCCTACTGATTTGACAAAATAATTCTAACAGTCCTGCTGATTGGACAAATTGATTCTGTAGAATCTGTTAACTCACCTCTAGTTCCTGAACTTTCATCCAGAGTGCCATATAATGTAAAGGTTGAGTCCCTGGCTGTTAGTAGTAGCTATGCCACTTCCTCTATGGGAGCCAGCAATCATGTGATCGCTGGGAGTCTCATGGGCAGAGGAGAGCTGCAGGGTTTTAGCACACCATGATCAGCTCTGCCTTGTACAAACTTTACATGACCCAGCTACAGTGGAAAAGTGCAAAATAAAAAAAAGAAATGCCTGTGTCCCCCAGAGGTATTTTAATGACATCTTGAAGGACATATCATGTGCTAAAAATGTAAAATAAATAAGTAAAAAAATAAAAATAAAAGGAACAAAAAACACCTACACAAAACAAAACCAGATTTGCAGATTTATGGTTCAAAAGTTGCAACAACAATCGGGAGCATTCCCTGTGATGCACAGCTATTTGATGTGTTCAGTGTGTTGTCCTTGGTGCTGAACAAAACTTTGAAGTTTTGAACCTTCTGTGTTGATAACATTTGAACCACAAGAGATATTGCAAATCTGATTGTGGCAATCAATTTGTGAGAACATTTTGGTCTTCCATAATATGCTACATGACTCCCTTCCCATTGGAAAAATTTGCTCTTTATCCAAGAAGGTGGCTTTCAAGATGGCAGCCATGTTTCATACATAGCTTAAAAGATAGGTCACTATGCCCATTACTTGATGGGGTATTCAGATATTTCATTTTCTTTTTTGTTTCTGAAATAAAAGAGTGTCCTGAGACTTTTGACTCATCCTGTTTTATAAAAATCAATGTCTGTCTGTTCTTCTGTCCCCTATAGCCATCCAGACACCTGAACAGATGGACACCAAATTTGGCACATAGGCACATCTAGTGTCCGGGAAGGTTTTCTGAAAGGTCTCAGCTCTCTAGCATGTACCATCCTTAAGATATAAAAAAAAAATGTATTAGCCAATAGGAGGTCACAGGTTCTTCACTCATATTGTAACTGACATACACACAGACACACAACTCTTATTAGCCAATATAAGTTTGCAGTTTTACACTAGGTTTCCAATAACATTTTCTTCATTGTTAAAAGTCATTGTTAAGGGGACAGGGTTTTGTGGAGGTCACTGTTAATGGGAAGGGTCACTGTGGAGGTCCCTGTTAAGGGGCCAGGGAACTTTGGAGGTGATTTTAAGGGGGTGGGGTGCTGCGGAGGTAAGTGTTAAGGGGCAGGGCACTGTTAAAGTCACTGTTAAGGGGGCGGAGTGCTGTGGAGGTCACTGTTAGGTGGATGTGGTGCTGTGGAGGTTATTGTTAAGGGGCAGGCACTATGGAGGTTACTGTTAAGGGGCAGGTACTGTGAACATCACGGTTAAGAGGATGGGGTGCTGTTGAGGTGACTGTTAAGGGCAGGGCACTGTTGATGTCACTGTTGCTGGGGTGCTGTGGACATCACTGATAAATTGGGAGGTTGGTTGTAAAGGAAGGACCGGCACTCGCACTGGTTTCTTTATGCAGAATTTAATTTCAGTCACTTATTCATTCATAGTGACGCGGCGTTTCAGCACTAACATGTGCTTTCATCAGACTATACAAACTTATCCTCAAGACATGTCTTAAATAACAGAAAAAAGAAAAAAATAGAGGAACTGACGTCATACCACTGGCTCCTCCCCCTTGACAAGATACAAGGATAGATAAGAAAGCTCCATGTGTCTCCATTTTTAACAATGAGAGGAGTCCCATGATTAATTCCGCTGGAAAATAAAACAAAAATTTTTTTGTATAAAACATCATATCAAACCACTTATATTGTACTCTCGGTTTAAGCCTTTTGGATCCATCGTTTGTAAACGATGGATCCAATATGCTTCTTTTTGCAGGAGTAATTTATTTCGATCACCACCACGGCGAGGTAATGGTACACCCTCAATCACCTGGTAACGTAATTGTGCTATTGTGTGTTTTTTCTCATGGAAATGATAAGGTATAGGGAGCAATAAATTACCCTTCCTGATGGTGGACTTGTGTTTGCTCAACCTGTCTTTGATCCTCATAGAGGTTTCCCCCACGTATAATAGTCCACAGGGACATTTTAAAATGTATACGACGAATCTGCTGTCGCACGTGAACACACCTCTTATGGGAATTCTCTCCCCAGAATGTGGGTGTGAGAGATAAGACCCCTTGATCACGCTTGAGCAATTCACACAATTCAGACAAGGGAATGTACCCTGTCTGGGAGAAGATAACACGCTCTGTCTCAAATCTCGCTTATTGCTACCAATGTCGGCTCTGACTATTTTATCCTTGATATTATCAGCCCTTTTAAAACACATCATGGGGGGTCTTTGAAATTCCTCAATCTGAGGGTATGATTTTGAGATAGTATGCCAATGCTTATTGACAATGCCTCTTAGTTGTTGGGTCAATGGGTGATATTTGACCACCAGTGGGATGCGTGATTGCTTCACTGTCTTGGTTTTTTCAGGAATGTCTACCTTCTTTCTCTGTTCTTGTAGGAGTGGCCTAGGATAACCTCTGGCTAAAAATTTTTTCTCCATTTCTTCTAGCCTAGTTTCACGGACTTCAGTATTGCTAACAATTTTCCTGACCCGCTGAAATTGTGAAAAGGGAATCGATTTCTTTGTAGAGACCGGATGACTGCTGGAGAACGCAAGTAAGCTATTGCGATCCGTCTCTTTTGTAAACAGATCAGTATATAGTCGACCCTCTTTCCCCTTCAGGACCCATGTGTCTAGAAAAGAAATTTTATCCATGTCTTGATGCATGACAAATTGTAACTCCGTCCAGATTGAATTTAGGTGCATGGCAAACTCCGTGAGGGATCGAATGTCACCCCGCCATACGCAAAAAATGTCGTCGATGAAACGGCGCCAAAAGATACAATGCTGTGTGTACAGTGGGTCAGGATAAACGAAATGACTCTCAAAATATGACATATAGCTGTTTGCGTACGGCGGCGCGACATTCGATCCCATCGCGGTCCCGCGGCGCTGTTGGTAAAAAGAATCTTGGAATAGAAAGTAGTTCTGTTCAAGCACTATATTCAAAAGTGATAGAAAAAAATCTTTTTCTTTTTTTACATATGTGCTAACATCTAACAGTTCTGCAACGGCTGCAAGTCCCTTTTCGTGCGTTATGGAAGTGTAGAGACTGCATACGTCAAATGTGACTAATATGCAGTCCCCATCTTCTTTATGCAGAATTTAATTTCAGTCACTTATTCATTCATAGTGACGCGGCGTTTCAGCACTAACATGTGCTTTCATCAGACTATACAAACTTATCCTCAAGACATGTCTTAAATAACAGAAAAAAAGAAAAAAATAGAGGAACTGACGTCATACCACTGGCTCCTCCCCCTTGACAAGATACAAGGATAGATAAGAAAGCTCCATGTGTCTCCATTTTTAACAATGAGAGGAGTCCCATGATTAATTCCGCTGGAAAATAAAACAAAAATTTTTTTGTATAAAACATCATATCAAACCACTTATATTGTACTCTCGGTTTAAGCCTTTTGGATCCATCGTTACCATTCACCTGGTACAAAAAGATGTGGATACACTATTGTTACAGTTTAGACAAGGGGGCTTTAAAATTAGAAACAACTTAAATAGAGAGGAAACATCTGCACTCAAACACATGTTGGATGACAATTCTCTTATCTTTAAGCCCGCTGATAAAGGGGGTGCCCTAGTTGTACTAGATAAGGAATACTATATAACAGAAATCCTGAGTCAATTAAGAGATATCAACACATATCAAAAAATAGACACTGATCCGGTTTTTCGTATTAAAGGTCTCATTCAGAATGTTGCTGACAGGGCCAAAGAGGATGGAGTCATCGATGCCAAATTAGGAGAATTCCTGATTAATCAGTACCCAATCACTCCGGTGTTTTACACCTTACCCAAAGTACATAAATCTATGACCACTCCCCCAGGGCGACCCATTGTGGCGTCGACTGACTCCATCCTCTCTCGTCCAGCAATCTTTCTAGAAAAAGTGTTGACCCCTTTGACTCAAATGTCATCATCATATATACGTGATACAGGTCATTTTTTATCTGAGATTCACCGTTTGACAGTAGATGGGGACTGCATATTAGTCACATTTGACGTATGCAGTCTCTACACTTCCATAACGCACGAAAAGGGACTTGCAGCCGTTGCAGAACTGTTAGATGTTAGCACATATGTAAAAAAAAGAAAAAGATTTTTTTCTATCACTTTTGAATATAGTGCTTGAACAGAACTACTTTCTATTCCAAGATTCTTTTTACCAACAGCGCCGCGGGACCGCGATGGGATCGAATGTCGCGCCGCCGTACGCAAACAGCTATATGTCATATTTGAGAGTCATTTCGTTTATCCTGACCCACTGTACACACAGCATTGTATCTTTTGGCGCCGTTTCATCGACGACATTTTTTGCGTATGGCGGGGTGACATTCGATCCCTCACGGAGTTTGCCATGCACCTAAATTCAATCTGGACGGAGTTACAATTTGTCATGCATCAAGACATGGATAAAATTTCTTTTCTAGACACATGGGTCCTGAAGGGGAAAGAGGGTCGACTATATACTGATCTGTTTACAAAAGAGACGGATCGCAATAGCTTACTTGCGTTCTCCAGCAGTCATCCGGTCTCTACAAAGAAATCGATTCCCTTTTCACAATTTCAGCGGGTCAGGAAAATTGTTAGCAATACTGAAGTCCGTGAAACTAGGCTAGAAGAAATGGAGAAAAAATTTTTTAGCCAGAGGTTATCCTAGGCCACTCCTACAAGAACAGAGAAAGAAGGTAGACATTCCTGAAAAAACCAAGACAGTGAAGCAATCACGCATCCCACTGGTGGTCAAATATCACCCATTGACCCAACAACTAAGAGGCATTGTCAATAAGCATTGGCATACTATCTCA